>NC_141622.1:5404010-5772029 GCF_047967505.1 Dipteris shenzhenensis | reverse complement strand
CTTAGAGCTTTCTACAAGAATATCCCAAATGTGTGACAAATCTGATTGGAATTTGGCACCATCTCGTTCAGGCTGTGCACACAATTGCCGTTGAGATCTGAGCTCAACAGCATTTTTGCAGCTACTTTGAAACCTGTGTTTGTAACATAAATAGACCTAGGCCGTTTAGAAAGAGTTTATTACAAATGCTCCTTTGATAATGTCTTAGACAATTTCACCTTTATTTCACTTTGAGGTATCTCTTGCCAGCATTATTGAGACATGGGAGGGAGTCACTGGCATATACAATCTCTCCACTCTTGCCTTCCCTCATATGATCCTCCTATCACGAGACTGACCGACCCCCCCCGCCCTTTTCTCCCCACGGCCTGGCTAAATCAGATCACCTTGTCCTGCAACCATGCCTAAAGATGCTTCCTCTTCTCACACCATCTCAACTCGCTCCATTTCATTTCATTGCTTTGCCTCCTAGTACAAACATGACTTTTCCCATTGACAAAATACGTGAAGAATTACTTGACAGACATTTCAATATGCTACATTTCAACCACAATTACCAGCACTTTGATATAGGAGAAAACTAGGGGTTAGAATGCAGTCCCATACGTAAAATAGTAAACTAGGGGTGTTCAATATTAAAGCTTAGATGCAGTCCCATACATAGAATTGTAAACAAAGCATCGCAGACTAAATGAAGAATACATCATGCACTCCAAATACAAATCACAAACTACCTAGTGTGTGCAATAGAAAGTGGACCAAACTTACTAGTACTATCATATGAAAGAGTCCTCAAGTATGATTTTTTGCCTGCCTATAATTGGGAATCACATGCCAAATTCCAATGCTGATCACTATCTTACCAAGATTCTCATTTAATACAGCTGTAGGCCCAGCTATACCCTCCAATGATGCTACTTACACCTAACATTACCCCAATCCTATATCCTACTTATCTGAGTTTATACCTGGATTTTCACTAAGGGCCGTACGCCTTGGGATCTCTCAGACCTAGTAAGCTTCAAATTTTCCGAGGGCTGAACAATGGAGCCAATTCAAGAGGAAAAAGCAGTCCCGAAGGGGGCCCAGGAGGTGGGGAGAGAAACGATGTTAGAAATAAGAAAACAAGTTCAACTAAAGCACTGCGTGTGAGGATGTGCACATATTAGGGTAGAGAAGAGGGAAGGGGAACAGAAAGAGATTCAGAAAACTCACAATTTTGAGGTGGTGGAAACGGAAGTGCAGGATCAGCTGTGGAGGAATAGTAAACAATGAGAACAGTAAAGGCATCAAGGAAAAAGATAGGGCTGCTGCTAGTTATAAGTGCAGCCCGGCTGAGAGAATGGCGTGGATATGCTTGCTTATCTGGAGAAGTATAAGAAGATAACACGGGATAAACAGCTCGTAGCAAGGAGCTTGGCTCAAGTGCACTGCACACATCACAAGGCATCAACAAACATCAGTTTATAATATAGTTGCCAGTGGTTTTGACCATCTGAAAAAGCTCTCTCTCTCTCTCTCTCTCTCTCTCTCTCTCTGTCTGCTCCTCACTGTCCCTTCTCTTCTCCCACACAAAAATAAAGATCCTTCATTATCAAGTGGAAACCATATGAAAGACATCTTTTGTCTACACAAATCTTGACCCCATGACCAATAAAGATGCGATAGAGAATAAGAATGTATTATCAATGGCATGCAACTTGGTTGCACAACCCTTAACCAGGTTCAAAAAAAGAAGCTAGGGAATGTCACCCAGCAACCATATGGCTGGTTAAAAAATGACAGTATGCCAGTCCACATCTTGACAAAAAATTGGACTTGAGCTTGTAATTCCATATACAAATAGGGTACTAACATTCTTTGGACAAGAATAAACTTTTGAACATCCTTGGACTGCTTTAAATGCCCCCGACGACCGAGCTCGACTAGGCCGTGTGACGTCAAAGGCCAATCATCTATCGCAGGGTTTTTTCTGACCTCCCATTTGACGGCCCCTCTATGATTGGTCTCTGACGATCACCACCTGCACATATATACTGTATCTCCCCCCTCTGCCCCATTTTTGGTGCCCCCCCCTTCTTTTTTGTATCATCTGGAGGTAGACACATTTTTTTTGTATCAGGACTAGACACCCCGTCCTTCATAACCTCTTTTTTGTAGAAACGGTTGGCTGGCCCGTTTTGAGACCGCCACCGTTATGCTCATTGTATCAGTTATCTTTAGTCTCATAGACCTTCACGGTCTCCCGAAGACTTTCATAAACTTTCTTTCTTTCTATGATATGAGTCCCCCTACAGGGGTCATTAGTTCTTGCCCTCATAGGCTCCCCCCCCCCCTTTTGCCGAACTTGATAAACCTCTCTTTCGTTCATTGTTCTAATGTTGAAATTCGACCTTAAAAAATCCCTCTTACCACCTTCTTTGCCACGGCAATGCAAGCACCACTCTACCTAGTCCGCAAAAATGCACAATTATAATTAGAACACAGCCATCCACACAGTGCCAATCACCGTACTTGCCTACGCTATCCTTCTATCAGACGATTGCCCACAATCTTGGGCCTGCCCTTATTTTTGAGTCATTTGTATAGCTCTATTAACTTCTCCATGTTCCTTCAGCAAATTGCTGTGGATGGACGTACCAAATTCTGTTTAAAAGGTATGTACTTGGTCTTTTAAGCTCTGCTTTTGTAATATCCTGGAGATCTTTTTTAATCTACTCTCCTTTATTTTACCATCATTTCTACAATGATATATGTGTCTTGGACAGAATGTTAGCATACCACACTTCCAGCTCTTTAAAATTTGAGCAAGTCCTTCCAAAATCTTGTATCTCTTCCAGCTTAAAAAAGATGCAGTAAACTCAATGGACAAGCTCCCTGCACTTGAAGCTTCTTGTCCCTCCTTCCTCCATCCTTGAATCTCATTTCTATCAGCCCTGCACCTCTGCACCTTATTTGATCCTTCTCTTCCTCTTGCTCAGCTCCATACTGCTCATTTGCCTCCCGTTTGTGCTGACATGCTGGCTTTCCATGCCCTCCTTCAGGCCATGTAGCACTTCTAGCCCCGACCTTCAGTCCCCTCCAAAGCCCATCTCGGGGCCCTTGCCCCTTCTGGGCTGTGTCTGCAGCCCCCAGGGCCCAAAGGCTTCTATGCACATCCAGGCCGTGCACAGGAGTGAGATGGGCACCCCTCGGCCCCATCTTGGCCTCGGCCTCCACCCCTTCCTTTCAACACATTCCCCTCCCCCCCTTTCTGCTCTTCTTTCCTGAATTCCTGCCTGTCTTCAACTGTCTCTGCCCCCCTCCAAAGAACTACCAGCTGCTTGGCAGCATTGGTTGGCCAGAGGGGTCCGTCAGTCTTCCCCTCGCTGCCCTCGCTCTTTTCTCACAGCCTCCCTTGATTCCTTCCTTTTCCCCTCCATCCTTTGGCTTTCCCTCTCCCTCTCCCTTTCCACATTCCTTCGTGCTTGCTGTCTTCAAGCATTCTTCTTCCTGCCCTTCCCCCCTCACCTTCAAAGGAAAGAAACAGGAGAAAGCTTCATCATAACAGCACTTGGGCTTGGAATTTGACGATGATGATACATGGAATGCATGTGTGAAAGAGAGTATTAGATGGAATGAATGCCCTCTTCAGCTTCTACAACAAATGTAGAACATCACACCTATGGAGATGAGAAAGTATATCACCTTGGTGTATACAATAATTCTATATGGATGCCAGGCTTGCCAGAGAACTTCAAAAAAGAGAGTAAACAATATAAAAAGATTTGCCATAGCAAAGCTGCTGGCCTAAGTACAAACTCCCTCCTCCATACTACTAAGAAACACAATCTTTCTTTCTTTACAAGAAGCAGCATTATACCAACATGTTCATTCTCTCAAAAATAGTTGCTGACATGAATGCAAATAAACTCCCTCTTAAGGGAATGGAAGCCATATTCTTGACAAGGAGGTAGACATTAGAGAGCTCGTAATGCAGAATATTTGGACAAGATATGGCATCAGCCTGAGTAAAAAATGGCCTTTTCCAAAAAAAGAGATCAACCCCATGCTGTACTGTTGATCACTAGATGGTTTTGTTCACATGGCATGTCTATAGCTCCGTACCAATATTCCCTGAACGCTCCCTTCTTGTGCTTGATGTAGTGAGAGATTCATTAGGTCGTTATAGATCATTAGAGATGGCTTATGGTAGCTATATGTCCATCACACATGGACAGCCCCAACACAGCCACAGGCAAGGGAGATCCACTTGAGTGAGGACGGTTTCATTCAAGCACCATGATACCTAAAGATCCACCTCTCCCATGCAGTATCGATAGCCATGGGTCAGCTCAGAAACTCATCCCAGATTCTGGATAGAGGCAAGACTTGAGATCACAGGCACATGATATGGAAGATCCCCATTTACTCATGGATAACTACAAAAGAGTCAAGTCCTTGACTACCTTGATCAATGGTTCACCGCACTCTTCGTACACAAGGTCATCCGACTTCCATCTTGACTCATCACGCCCGTTGCTAGAAATGTCCCCCAACTCTGTAGATCACAAACAACCTCATCACAAGAGAAGACCCATAGAGATGGACGGAATCCTAGCAACTCGGTGCTTCATCTCCGGAGAAGCGCTTCTGTGCACTCAGGTTATCCCTTTGGGGAGCCTCTGCACTCAGGACCTTAATCCCACTCTCTAGAGACTTGAGGTCAGCAACAGATTCGTCATAGGCTCAATGAGCTCTCAACCCATCCAAAGCACCTTTATTGCTGCATCACAACGCTAGGTTTGCTTCACAACGTCTACGAGTGCACCCACATAAAGGAGTCAAGCGGGACGGAGGTCAATTTCAGACATGTTCTAGAGGCGCCAAGGCTCCTGGCGGGACCCTAGTTAAGCCCTGTTAGGAAATGGAGTCAATTTGAGTGACTTTTAGTGTGTTCTAGAGTAGTACTATACTACTTTATATCCTAGAATGCCATGTGTCACTATGGGACTTATCCCATATACATTTGACACTTAGAGTGTGTGTGCCTATCCTATAAAGGCATTGTACTTTCATTGTCATTTTCATCAAGCCTCATGCCTTTCTTGATCATGTAAGTACTTTGCTTAGTTGTATATTTCTTTCTCGCATTATTTCATTTCCATTATGCTTTCCTGGTCTTGCTTTTCCTTTCCATTCCATTCCATGTCCTAGTCTTGCATCTTCATATGGTATCAGAGATAGACTATCTTCCAAGAGGTTGAGGTAAGAGATTGAGGACATTGAAGCCTCTCTCCCTCATTCCCCTTGGAGGAATGGCTTTTCCAATTCCATCTAGAGCTCTCTTCTCCACGCCATGATTTGACACCTCTCTTCTCCTTCTTTCAGCTACATCTTTTTGTGACCTGCGGACGATGTGATGCTTCTATCCAGATCTAGAAGCAGAATCACGGCTTTGTGTTTTCAGCAAAATTGTAGAGGACCTTGAGTACTACAAATTTAGTTTTTACAACATTGCAATCTGAGTTTTCTGTGAAAAGTTACAGCCCTTGCAAGAAGTGACGAAATTTGTTTCTACGTGCGAATTTTGTTCTAGAGCTCTATGATTTGACAGCCCAAGCATGATGCAGACAGCTCAACGTGGAGCTGTCCATCCTCTTCATCGTTGACCTCTGCTCTAGCCCACCATTTGCTCCTTCTGCCTGACATTCTCTTGAAGCTGCTGCCCGCAAGTTGGTGCCCATATTCTGCCCGCCATTTCTTCCTCTCCTACATCTCCATTGTGCCCGTCATTTTTTTTCCTTTTGCCTGCCATTTCTCCCATTTCTTCCTCAGCCCTCCATTTTTCCCTCAGCTCGCTTGTGCCCTTCATTCCATCCATCACTCTTCTCTCTCCTAGCTACCAGCTTTATGGGTTCGCTTTCCACCAACTCTCTCCTTGTGGACAAATTCAAGGGGGACGGATTTCCCACATGGCAAACAAAAGTGCAACTCCTTCTCATGAAGGAGAATGTTTGGGATGCCATCGAAGATGATGAAGCACTTGAGGCATCAACGGAGCTTCAAACACGAAAAATTTGAAAGCAACACAATTCGAGGGCCATCGCAATCATCGGGCTTTGCCTAGATGATTCGTTGATTCATCACATCGACTTCAAGTCCAAGGCAAAGGAGATTTGGGCATGCCTTGAGAATATATTTGGTAACAAGATCACCAACTCCAAGGTATTTCCGAAAATGCAATTTTATAAGCTGAAAATGGAAGAGTCTGATACTTTGAGTGCACATATAGCAAAAATTCAATCTTTAGTTCAACAACTCTCCAATTTGAAGTGTTGCTGGAATGACGAGGACAAAATGGCTATCCTGATGACAAGTATGGAAGGGATTTCTCGCTGTGAGAATGCCCTTGAAGTACTTCGCATTGCATCGACTACATTCGAAGATATGGTGTCTCTTTTGCTTGAAAAGGATTGCCGCAACAAAAAATCTCCATCCTATTCAGTGGATACTACACAGGCACTTGCCTCCACCAACAAATGGAGACCTAGGCCATCGACTCCACCAACACGAGGAAAGACATTCAAGCCATTCAAGTGCACTTACTGCAACAAGCTCGGTCATACGGAGGACAGGTGTTACCAGAAGCTTGCTTAACAACAATCGAAGGATCATGCCAGTTGGGTGGCATCCACCACTAGTGATGATGCAGACGAAGATGACCCGCCTACACAGGATCATGCTCTTTTAGTCTGTCTCCCGCATCTAGAGGATGATGGAGATCATGATTTTGTTTTCTAAAGCATAATTAATATATTTGGGTACTATGCCCTAGGGGTGTTTCCAAAAAATGAATGCAATAAATCATGTGTGTTGAGTCAATAAAGGTCCTCTGCCTTGGATAGTCCTTCTAAAATGATGTATTTCTTTTATATTTTTGGTGTGTGGCTCCATGTTCCTCATTAGTCTTTGGAGCCAGGTGGGGATGTACTGTGGGAGCCATGTGTTTTTTTGGCTTTGTTAGGTGTATTTGTTGGTGCATTGGTCTCCTAGACCTCTCAGTTGATCATGCATCCATGCATGATGAGCCTCTGAGCCATGCTAGATGAGATTTCTATGTTATGCTCACTAGCCTCTGAGCCATGCTCACTTGCCTTTGAGATTGTGTGGGAGGCATGTCTAGTTCTAGACTCGCATGCACAATTTTGATGACCATCATTGTCATGTTCTGTTCTTGGTTCCATTCCAGTAGTCCCTCACCTTTCCTCCATCGGGGGGTGTTAGGAAATGGAGTCAATTTGAGTGACTTTTAGTGTGTTCTAGAGTAGTACTATACTACTTTATATCCTAGAGTGCCATGTGTCACTATAGGACTTATCCCATTTACATTTGACACTTAGAGTGTGTGTGCCTATCCTATAAAGGCATTGTACTTTCATTGTCATTTTCATCAAGCCTCATGCCTTTCTTGATCATGTAAGTACTTTGCTTAGTTGTATATTTCTTTCTCGCATTATTTCATTTCCATTATGCTTTCCTAGTCTTGCTTTTCCTTTCCATTTCATTCCATGTCCTAGTCTTGCATCTTCAAGCCTGTGTGGAGCTCATGGAGCTAAAGATTTACTCCTTTCTTCTATTTTGAGTTTGAGTTCGAGCTTCCACAAATTAGACTTTTAGGGGTGTACTAGACTCCTATAGATCTCACTAGTAATGCATTTTCATTTGATGTAATCTAGGCTAGTAATTAAAGTTAGGGGCAGTTTTTCCCTCAGGGTTTTAATATTCTTGTACTCGCTTTTGTATTCTAATGTCTGAATACAACAGTTTTTCCCTCATCAAGGCTCTTACCCTTAAACACGGTTATTGCTTGAGTGAGTGAGTATGGGTCCTAATCCCCAATTTGGGTTTCACCCTAGGGTTTTACGGTTTTAATATTCTTGTACTCGCTTTTGTATTCTTATGTCTGAATACAACAGATTCATTGCAGCCCCTCCCTTGCTCTCCTCACTTCCATCTTCTCACAATTGGTATCAGACCCGGATCCCTGTGCTTGCCCAAGCCTCCAGGATCAAATCCATTGTGAAGAAGTTTGTTGTTCAGACTTCTTTCAAGTTTGTCAGCCACAACCTCCTATAGGAGTTCTACAGCTGAGTGTGGAGCTCTTTCAAGCCTGGCCGTTTTCAAAACAGTAAAAATCATCTTTTTGAGATGATTTCAACCTGCTTTAGCTGCTGGTCGACCTGTTTTAGACCTGTTTTGTGAAGTTGTAACTGGCTGCCTTTTTTGGAGCCTTTCTGGGCTGCTACAGAGCTGATTTGCTGATTTCGAGGAGGTTTTGCTGCTGTTCGACTGGTTTTCAGCTCTTGTACAGCTGCTGTAGGCCATATTCTGTGTAGCCACCGCCTCCTGCAATCATTCAAAGCTGTTATAGATCTGCTCGAATCATTTTGGTGGGTATTTCGATAGTTCCTGGCTAGGAAGACCTGTTCTGAAGTCTTTCTAGACCCGTTTTAAGGGTTTTGAATCTCTTTTCCTAGCATTTCAGAGAGGCTGCCTCATGCTTTGAAATAGCTCCAGAAAAATCCTAATCTGGAAGCCACATCTGCTGCTTTTCTACACAGTTTTGTCCTGTTTTGGAGAAGGCTACTGCTGTTTTTGGATATAGGCTGCAGCCTTCCTCCTCAGCCGTCATTCCTGTTTGCATTTGGAGTATCTTTTTCCCTCAGAAATTAGGGCTTTTTTTGTCTCCATTGCTTGCCCAAGGGAGTTTTATTTGCAGATATAAGTCAGATTTCAGCCAGATTGTGCAGACTTTGGCCAAGCACTGGCTTGTGGAGCAGTGAATTATGTTGATGCAATGTAATTCACAGCAAGTGAATTTTCAGAGGTCATATATTTGTGCATTTATATGAGATGGCTCAAAGTCCCCATGATGTGTTCAGAGTCCTCAGTAAAGAGGATAAGTTGTGCAGCTTCATGATTTAAAATCGTTTTTTTTTAAATTACTCCTCGCCGCTCGAAGCTGCTCCCTTCCCCTCTTTGTGCCTCAGCCCTCTCCTCTCCGTCTCCCTCTCCCTCAGCCCCAAAAGACAAACAAGAGCAAGATTTTGGCATCTGGATGGGCACTAGATCTGAGAAATTGATTCAGGAAGTGGGAGGTAGAGGAGTACTTGAACTACTCACCAGAGGAGGTAGATGAAGATGCTTTTCATCGTGACCTGCTGAATGCACTACACAGGAAATGACAAACAGCTAAAAATAGAGATAAGTTAGAGTACTACTGCACATTTATCAACCCCCAATATTGGCCCGCTTATACAGCAGAGGAGTCAGCCACGCAGAAGTACATTTGCACACCTATGGCAATGCATAAGTGGAGGGCATTGGCTTCACTTCGCACCCGATCACACCAGCTGCAAATTGAAATAGGAGGACGGAAAGACATGCCAAGAGAGAGCAGAATATGCCAATTATGTGACCAGGGTATGCTAGAAACATAAGAACACATGGTAAGGATATGCCCTTACTATGCACACATTAGGAAAAAGTTCAGCTCTCTTCTTAAGGGACATAACAGACTGGCTGATTTGCTACATAAGGTGTCACCCTCAGCTTTAGGAACATTTGTATCTAAGCTTTTCAAGCACAGAAACTCACCTAGACATAAAGGTAGTTTCTCTTATTACCCTCCCCTTTGAGGAGGAGTCTTTATGTATGTAAGGTTTTGTATTGTTTCAGGTCCCATAGGCCGATTTTGGTCTTCAGAGGACGATAATATATTCTTCTTCTTCTTCACCCTTGACATAGCCCATCGAATCCATAGATCGAGGGGACCATGCCCTCCACCACCACAGGAGACAGCTCAACAGATGTAGATACGTGAGCTCTTTGCATCTCATCAAAGAGCCACCATGGAGCCTGGATACGGGGAGCCGGTTCATGCACTTGGGACTCCAGCTCGAAGCACTTGATATTTTCATGTCACCCTCAAGCTATTTTGCTATTTTTTTGCTATTTTGCACCAGTATAGCATTTTAGTACTCAGCAAAGCAGGGGCCTTAGCGAGCCCTTTGCCTCGGTCCACAGTGGTCTATATGAGTTACTTGATTCAGTACTTTGTCCTGTAGGCCCGGGAGGCCTCCTGCGGACATTAATATCTTTCTTTATTTTTCTTTCTTTCTCTGGCTACACCATCCCTCAGCCCGCCTACCTAACCCCCTCCCCCCGCCCTCAGCCCACCCCGGCCATCTTCCCCCCTCACTCTCCCCCTCCTCCCCCACCCTCAGCCGCCTCCACCCCCGCCCCTTCTCCCCCCTTTTCCCACCCCCTTCCCCAGCTCTCAGCCCGCTCTCCCCCCCAGCCTTTCTCACCTCTCTTCCCTCCCCCTTGCCCTATTCCTACCCTCTTCCCCGCCCCTTCAACCTACCTCTCTCCCTCTTCTTACCTCCCTCCCCCCTACTTGCTTCCTCCTCTCTCCTCTTCCTGCCACTCTTTACCTTTCTCCCTTCCCGCAGCATTTCTGGAACGCATGGAGCTTTCTCTATTCGAGTCGGCCTTCTCAATTCGATTGGCGATGGATCCTCCCTCAACCGATCCTAATTTGCCTCCACCGGCCGCCACGAAAACTCTCACTCAAGAAGGATGAAGAGCTTGAATGCTCGACCACTTTGATTGCATGCTTCTATGGGTCTCATCCTTCCAGGTCACAAGCGAGAGACAAGATGCTTGCAGTGGTTCCCCCAGACCTCACCCCTCAATATAAAGATGATCGCCTTTTGGGACGAGGTTGTTTTTGACTCTCCAGAAGCTGCGAGCGCTGTGATCCGAGCCCATTTTCTAAACCTGGGACACAGGAAGACTTTCTTTGTTGCCTTCTATCTAGGCTTCGACCCAGTGAAGCAAGATGGTCATTGGTGGGGTCTTTAAAAAGGTCCCACTAGAGGGGCATGGGGCAAAATGAGATGTAGGTGTCAAGTGGCACCTACTAAAAAGACCAAGGCTTTGTGCATGCCACCGGGGCTGGCTAGAAGCTCTTGGAGAAAGAGAAGGGTGACTTCACACAAGGAAAAAAAGAGGCGGACCTTGAGATGGGGAGCTACATGTCGCGGAGGAATCAGAGGGGTCGTGAGGAGCTTTAGATGCCGTCTTCGTTCATACGGGGAAAAATGGGGCTGGTTGGTGTTGGTTGATGGGACGGAATGCCGCGTTGATTACTCATAGAGCACGGGAGTAGCTCCTTGCCTAAGGCGGCTCGAGAGGCCAACTAAGCTACATGAAGCCTTGCTCATTACTTCATGCCAAGTATTGTTACGGGTGATGCTGCTAGCCACGAAGGTAGGCTTACGTACTATTGCGGGTGTTGATGGCTGGCCATGAAGGCAAGCCTACATACAGTTTCGGGTGTTGCAGGCTGGCCATGAAAGTTTCTTCATAAGGTTGCGTGCTGTTTCAGTTAGAGCTGGAAGGTCATGTAGGTTGTCTTGATGGTCACAAATCAGTTATGCAGGTTAGGCCAAGCACCATAGCTTCTCTAACGGACGATTTTGAGGTGCCGACCCCTAGAGGTTTTTTCGTTATTCAAAACTTCCGTTGGTATGCTTTAGCTTCATTATGAGCCTGGTTTGAGCTCTGAGCTGGTTAAAAGTTCACTCATGATTCACAGTGTTTGCATTGGTCTGCGAAGTTTGGAGAGATCTAGTTTGACAGAGAGGTGCTAGCTTTGGCAAGTAATATGTTTCGTGTGGGAATATGTTTTTGGTTTGTTTACGAGATAGGACACATGCAGGTAGTGGTTGCTAGGCAGATGGCTCATCTTGAGTATAGGCTCGTCGTTGAGTAGGCATGGGTCACGAATCCATGCTTGGAATGGGAAGTATCCCTAGAACCCCGAGAGGGATGGTATAGGTGTGACTGCCATAGTGTTTGTTGTGTTGTGATGCCAGTTCTCTTATGGGAATCAAGTCGATGTATCAGGATAGGTGCGACCCATAGGTGAGAGACTATTGGTCATGGCAGTCCTGGACAGTGGAGAAAGCTCTTGTATGATTTCTTTCTCTGCTTTGAGCATATGGATGACTAATTGGGCACCAGTGATAGCTGTGGGAAACTGAGTGGCTGAGTGGGCTGCCAGTAACAGTTCCAGGTTGAGTGCCGTCAATCTGGAAAAGAGATTGATGTTTTTTGCTAGGTTTAGTGAGAGCTGTGAATAGTACACGCTATGGAAAGTATTTGGATGCCCACTCGGATGTGGAATGCCCCAATTGTAGGAAGGAATGTATCCTTTATGTAGCCCAGACATCAGGGCCTCTCACTTCAATAAAGAAATACCGTAAGGGCGCCAATGTGTGTCTTTGTCTGGTGTAGGGGCACTCTAGCTCCCAATCTCCTAGTTGTATGTTTGCTGAATTGCTAATGTAACAGTGTTGGCTGATTACTTGTTAGTTTTACTGCCTTTTAATTTATTGAAGGCTTGTTTTATGGTTCCGTTGCCGGGACATCAGCAACTTCACCTTAGTTGTTTCAGCTTTACGTAGCTTGAGCCAACTTTGGTTGTGCTCCTTCAGGCTCAGCAGAACGTAGGTTTGGAGCATTGCCTGGTGCTCAAGAGAGGGATAGAACCATTGTCTATTTGTTACAGACAGGATCAGACATCTAGAGGTCGCTTGGTGACATTGTATGTTCACCCGAGGTACTGCTTGCTGACAGCATATCTTCCATGGGACTTCTATGATCACTGTACTAGCCCAAATGAGGTTTTTGCAGTGTATATGGATTGCTACCCTAGGCTCTAAATGATCATATATGCTATGATAGTTTGTAACACATGCTTTAATGATGGTATATTCACATGTATTTCACTTATTGCATATCGTTGTAACATCTAGATGCAATCGAGGAAACTTTCCATGTTTCAAGAGAGCGGTATGTCAAGACGGCGTGAGTTTGAACTTGCGTGGGGCAAGACCCTGGAAAATTTAGTTAGCAAACTCTCAGGATGTGGGTGTGCAAGATTTTCCCTGGGGAATTGTACCTTGGGGGCAAACGAGAGGTCTAGGGACAAAGAGGGGCCCAAAGACCCTTAGAAATTTAAGTTGGTCATTGGTGGGGTCTTTAAAAAGGTCCCGCTAGAGGGACATGGGAAAAAATGAGACTTAGATGCCACGTGGCACCTACTAAAAAGACCAAGGTTTTGTGCATGCACCGGGGCTGGCTGCAAGGAAGCCTCCAACGGCAATCTGATAACTCCTGTCGCCAAACCACACACCAGCTCCTCGCGCGTGAAGCTCAACTGAAAGTTCACCTCCGTGCCATAGACGTACCAAAGGTCTAGTCCCTGTGACCCCATCCACTCGTCCATCATGAGTGTAATCTGATTTCCCAAAATAGCATCCAACACCTCCTGGGACCACTTCTCCAACCCTGTGGAGGCAAACGAAAATCTCCAAACAGGGTGTGTTTGAGATCCCACTGCATTGATCAAACCCCCCTTCTGGGAGCTGAAGGACCATAAGCGTTACCTCCAATGGTAGAGGATATGAGTCCAAAATCTCCAGATAGTTCCAGGGTCCTAACCTCTAGAAGTCCCGTGGTAAGGGACGCCTAGGAGGTTGGGAGCTGTTGACCGGGAGGACGAGCATCGTCCCTCAGGATCCCTCCCTAAACAGACCTGTTACAGCGATGAGGAAGCAGAAGGGGGCGTCATCGTTCCCTTGCCAGTAGGCAAGGGTGTCAAAGCGAAAGAACCTGCTGCTAAAGTGGAGAGGGGGGCGGCGGGAGAGGGAGGGGTAGGGACGCGCGGGATAGAGGGAGGGGGGCGGGTGGTGAGAGTGACCATAGAAGGAGAGGCTGAGGGGGAGGGGGAAGGGGCGGGGGGGAGGGGACCGTGGAGGGGGAGGGGGAAGTGAAGAGGAAGAGGGGGAGGGGTCTTGGGGGGAGGGGGAGGGGGAGGGGGAGGGGGAGGATTAGGGATAAGGACGACCTCAAGCCCCCCCTACTGATTAGGCTTGCCGGGGCTCTGAATCCGCTCCTCCACGGCCCCCATCGGGCTAGTGTCTGCGCCTTTGTTTATCCTCGCCTTCTCCACATGCATAACCACATCCATCTCTAGCTGCCTCCGGTGTCTTTTTCACCTGTATTCCTCTCCATCTACCCTAGCCATCGAATGTATTACTACATTGAGATTTAGTTTATCGAAAAATGTGTTTTAATGTGCAAAGATGCAATCCCACTTCACCATGAAGTCTAGAGGAAGATGGGGGATTCCAAAAGCTCTCGGTGACGATAGGAATCCTGAAAATCCAAGATATCTAGAAGGAGATACATAATTTCTTGTGTGCATTGAGATGGGTTCCTGAGGTTTTGGGGAGGGGGCTTTGTGGTTAGTTTTACACAACTAAGGTTTGGTGTAAACAAAAAAAGAGGATTGGCAGAGGGGGGGGATTGGATTCTCCCGACAGGGAGCATGGAGAGAGGGGGGATCTTGTAGGGTGGATTTCGCATGGGAGATGATGTGTACATATATAGGCTAGTGCAATCAAAACAAAACACTTGATGGAATTGATCTCTTTCCCCTGACACCTCTGTGCATGCATCCTGCAAACATAATTCAAAGCATAATGCGTAATTAGTAAATTTGTTGTCATTTTTAGTGGAGACACATGGTACACCTGAGGTCAAAGCGAGAGGAAGGAGCGAGTGATGCTAGTCACGTTATGAAAAGTGATGATGCAAGCATTGATGAAACAAACGTTGATGCCTTGAGAGATGGTGGCCATGAAAAAATAATTTGGTACTATGCTTACAGAGTGATGCAGAGGAATCATGAGAGAAATGTTTATGGCTTATTTTAAAGATGGCACTAGAGGCGGCAATAGGGTGTTTCAGAAGGAGTGATAAGGAAGGAACATTGCGTGTTAAGAATATTGAGGCATGTTTTGAGTCAATGTGGGGTAGGTATAAGCACAGTTAGTAACCGCTAAGGCTGGTGACACCTGTGTACATGTTGGGGGTGAGCCACCAAGGCCACTACCACTTGTACCCACTAGTGGGTCCGACCATCTCAAATTGAATCGATTCCTTGTAGGCCTTGAGCCCCCGTTGAAGCAGAAGGTTGCAGACAAAGATCCCCAAACTTATGCATCTGCTTTGCAAGTAGCATTGGCTAAAGAGAGGAAGATGGAGTTAGAACCTATGGTGCCCATGCTTGTGACTCCATTTGTGGCAGTTGCTCCTTCTACAATGAATAATAAAGTTACCATGCTAACCCCCATGGGAGTCAAATAGAAAAGAAAACGAGGGGATGATGGCTGAGTTTGATGAGATCAAGCTACATTTGGTGCAAGCCACAGCAATTAAGATGCCTAAGTTGCAAACTACAGTTATTTGCTTTGACGCAATGAAGGAAGGCATGTGAAATATGATTGCCCGCAGTTGGCAGAGAAAAAGAGGATGATAAACTTGTGTCCTTGGTAGATGCTGAGCACGACAATTAATTGCAATTACCCAAGCCTTGAGAGAGTAGGGTGTAAAGGGGGCAAGCTCATAAAGAAAAAGAAAGGATTAATGGATGCTAAGGATATGAAGATAGATTTGAATGATTAATGGTGACTACTGTTATGCTCAAGCTGAGATAACCTGACCTCGGAAGAGTCAGTGGACATTTCCTTTAGAGGACCAACAATTGTATTTCATTTTATAGCGCTTCAAGTATATGGTTAAAGGAATCAATGCCAAGGTCTTTGGTGAGGGCAAAAAAAGGGGGTTTTCACAAGGATGAAAAAAAAATAGAAAAAGGAAAATGTACCAAAGAAATTTGCAATATAAATAATTACATAGGTAGGAATTACTATACCACTAACTAGATACGCATAATTAACTATAGTGGAAATAGATATTTATATGTAGAGAATATAAGTCCAATCAAAGAGAAAAAATAGAGCAAAATACTAGGCATATATATATATATATATGAGAGAAAATCAAACACAAAAAAGAGAAGCACCAAATGTGTAATTGCCAAGGGGCACATGGAACTATGATACTCCAAGAGAGGGGTAAATGCTGTACCTAGGAATGCGACATGTGGCATGCAAAACCATCTAGGAACTTGTGGGCTTTGTGTACAGCATGCAAGGTGGAAAAACATGAGAGATGTATATACGTTAGCTTGCTGTGGCAAAGGTTGGCTAGGAGGTACAACCTTGTGTCATCGCCCGTGATATCTGAAAGATAGTTACGTTTGAGTTTATCATTTGGTATCAGAGCCTGGAGAAATAGTACATGCATTGAGCAGCTGCGTTTGAAACAAAGCGGAAATAGAGGCTATGGAGCAATTGAATTGGGGAGAGGCAACCAACAGAGTCGAGAGAGAGGAATCACAACTGCTCAACATGTTCGTTGCCCGGTTACCCCGCTTTGTTCAAGTTATGCTGCAAAAAGGCTTAGTTACAGGATCGTCTCTGCACTATAACCTTCTCATCATTCAATGACATAGTTGAGGCTTGTGGATACGAAAAGCTGCCCTACTCAAGCGGTGCCGCACACAGTGTCACCACAATGTAAATATCCTAAGTCAAAGTACAGTTGTCCATTTATCTAATCATAATTAAAGAATTTTATATGTGTTAATTATGGTCAAAGAGTTCTTTTAATGGTCAAAGAATTGACTATGGTCAAAGATACTTGACTCTGGTCAAGTAAACCTGACTTTGGTCAAGTAAACCTGACTTTGGTCGGGGAGACTTGGTTCATTACCAAGAGGGTTAACTACAGTTAACCAGAGAACCACAGAGATGACAACGGTTAGAGAGTGTTGACTTCGGTCAACGAGACTTGGCATGCACCAAGAGGGTTAACTACGGTTAACCAAGATATGCTAACTTCGGTTGGAGAGACTTGACTATAATTAAGGTGCCTTAACCCTTGGTCAAAGCCCCTTCATTATGATCAAGGGCGTTGACTTCGGTCAACCAGAGAATAAATATATTTTTTTATATTTGTTATGTGTGCACATGTGTTCAGTGGAGACGCCCACCATGACTAGAATTAGTCCACAATGTGTTATTTGCATGCAAAGCGCTAACAATTAATGGGTACCATGGTGGTGCGCTTTAATTAATTATTGCACATACTAGGAAGAGTGATTTTCCTAAGCGCAATGGAGCCTAACAAGAGTCTAGGAGGCGGTTCGTGTGACCAAGTGCTTCAAAGACTCTACAGTTGCCCTTAGTGGCATGTAATTAGGAAAGTAATGTAGAATTTGACAAGTGGCTTGTTGCCCAGAAAGAGAGCCTAAGAGCTCATGTAATTTAATTCATGTTTTGGATTTTGTATGAACAGCTTTCACACTAAGCTCATGTACTCCATTTTCTCTCTGATGAATAAAAACCTTCGGGGGAGTCCAGCCCGACGATTGTCCTAGGCCCTAGTGTATCTGTTGAGAGAGGAAGAGAGGGAGAGAAAATGAGAGTGTCTTTGCTGTGTTTTACGAGGAGGATTTCATTGGTATCAGAGCATAAGGCCTGCTCTTTTTCCTAAAAGAGCACAGTCCATTGGGAATGCACGTATGCAGAAAGAGAAGTTTTCTTTCGTGCCTCATGAGAGGACAGAGGTGACAAAGACCCAAGAGAAAGATGGCACTATAGTTTGTCTTTGGTGTGCAACCTTGTGAGCGTGGCGCTTCTGCTGGATAGGCCTTGTGAAGGTACAGGGAAGCGAAGGGAGAGTCATCACGCAAACACAGATTGGTTGGCAAGCGCTGGTTCTTGGGAGGGAGTTACATGCCTGTGAACGACGATGGAAGAGGCTTCTGTGACCATGTATGGTTAAAATACCTCAGCGCCTAACAGACGATTTTTCCCAACGGAAGAAATCTGCACGGGTCCTTTGATGAAGGAAAAAGGTTAACAGGCTCAAGACTAGCGTAGTCAAGTACAAATTGTGGGCTGTTGGAAGCCCTTTCACTTCACGCAATGACGCGTTTGCAGGCGATGGGCAGCTCTAGTGTTGGGTGCTTCACGCACGTATCGTGACCTTATGACGAACTAGCGATGGAAGCTTGTTGCTAGATGAAAGCCTTATAAGATCACTGCTCAACGAGATGTCTTCACGTGAAGTGAATCCTCCACACAGTTTTGGTCGACGCCCGACGGCACCCGCAAAACATTTCCATCGCCGTTGCTCCTGAATTCAAAGGTCTTTGATTGCAGGCTGACATGGCGCACTGACACGTGGCAATGCTGGAGGACAGGTGACGTGGCACACGTGTGTGGTGACATGGCAAGCTTGTAGAGCTGACGTGGCATGGTGATTGACACGTGGCAGCCAGTTGGCACACCTATGGTTGGTGTGGCCTTGGTCAAGTTAACTGCAGTTAGTTGACCTTGGTTAGAGATATGGTCAAAGACAGCCTAACCAGACTGTCTAATTAACTAGACTAGACTGGTTCAGCTAGCCAGTTTGGTTAAGTTAGTGGCCAAGTTACAGACTAACTAGTCTGTCAATGTAACCAGACCAGAACAGGACTGATCTGGTTAGTATAACCAGCCGGTTACTTCATCCAGTTACTGTCCCCCCAAAAAAAAAAAGGCAGTTGCAGAGACTGTTTCTGCTAGCAGTTTTCACCTATCTGAGAGAGTATTTACAGTCAGAAAAAGCAGAAATCAGAGAAAAATCAGAGATTTGCACAAGCAAAGGGATGCATGCCTTTGTGCTCAGGAAAAGGGAATCAGATGCATACTCAATGCTTTTTGCAGCAGCCAAAAAAGGGGCACTATAGTTGTTGATGCCTTGGCAACTTTATGGGTATATGCCTTGAGTTGACAGCCCGGTATTGGCATACATTGTGAATGCAAGACACCTCTTGTTGAGGTAATTTTTCTCTTTGAAAAGCAAAGGTTGTGTGCATCAGTTGCATACACAATGTGTGTGAGAAACTTGCAGATCTCAGACGAGTTGTAAGAAAATGGCCCAATCACCTATCCAGTGGGATTCACAAGATAGGGATGCACATCCAAGACAGAGAAGTGTGCAGCAAAATCAGCAAGAATTTGAGCAGATGGTACGCACTCGTATGCAAGAGATGGAAAATCTCAGAAGGGATCCAAGAGCTCAGCATTTGTTTCAAGTAATGCAGCTTATGATGTGCCAATGCCAGAGGCACGCTCTCGTGTACAGCCAGAGAGAGAGAGATCTCATAGGGGACGGTCTCATAGCAGGAAGAGATTGAGGCATCATTACCGATCTCCCAGTCCCTCACCGTCTACCTCCAGCTCGACTTCTGTATCTCCTTCTTTATCAAATAAACCATCCAAGAAAAGAAGGAAACACAAGAAGTTTAGGAAGAGTAAGTCTTACAGAGAGACCAAGGAATTCAAAATAGAGACAAAGCATTGCAATTCATCAGGCAATTTCATGCTGCATTCGGTACAGAAAAGTTTTCAGAATCCTCCAAGTCAGTTTGCACTTGACAACGACAGCTAGTGCATGGTGGAGTGCACAGACCACAGATGGGTCAGCTCCAAAGAGGTGGAGAACTTCAAGAAAGCCTTCTACCAGCAGTTTATGCCTAAACAGTTTAGAGATCATGTTCCTTAAGATTGGGATAGTTTGCATATGGATGCAGAAGATAATTTGGATGTGCACAACCAAAAGTTTTGGGATGCTTATTTGCAGGTTGCACCTTTCAAAAAGATCTCCAAAGGAACCCAAATGAGAAAGTACAGAGCAGGTCTCAGTCCAAGAATTCAGGCAGTAGTGAATGTTTTGGGGGCAAAGAACATTTAAGACCTTATGCGTTCAGCTTCAGTAGCTAGTCTTGTGCCGTTACAAGATCCATCCACAGTACTATCCTTGCATGTAGGAGGTGCTGAAAGGAAGAAAACTGACTTTTCAAAATCAGAAAAGAAAGAGTATCCCAAGGTTGAAAAGAAAGAAGAAAGATGGTTCTTTTCGAATGTGCATTGATTATTGTGCATTGAATAAGATGACCATCAAAAATAGATTTTCGATACCACGCATAGATGATGTGCTTGACCAGCTCAAAGGAGCAACAATTTTCAGCAGGATAGACTTGAAGACTGGCTATCATCAAGTCAGAATACAACCACAAGATGTGCATAAGACAGCTTTTCGCACTACATTCGAGTTGTATGAATACTTAGTGATGCCTTTTGGGTTGACAAATGCTCCAGTCACATTCAATGGATTGATGGATCGCATCTTCCGAAAGTACAGACATTTCACGGGTACTTTCTTTGATGATATCCTAGTCTTTTCAAAGACAGAAGAAGAGCACAGAGAACATCTTGCTTTGGTATTTCAAGAACTTCAAAATTATCAGCTTTTTGCCAATAGCAAGAAAAGTGAATTCTTTTTGGAAGAGATCCATTATCTGGGACATATAATATCCAAGAATGGGATACGGATGGATCTTGCAAACATCCGAGCCATCCAAGAATGGCCTGAGTTGAAAACTGTGCATGAAGTCCGTAGTTTTTTGGGACTTTGCTCCTACTATAGGAGATTCATCAGGCATTTTGCTGATATCGCAGCTCCATTACATGACCTTACTAAGAAAAATGCAGCCTTCACATGGGGAATATCACAAAAGAAAGCATTCAATACACTCAAGGAGAAGTTGACTACAGAGCCTATTCTTGTAGTCCCCGATCTTTATCAACCTTTTGATGTTGATTGCGATGCCTGTGGAGAGTGTGTTGGGGCTGCATTACATCAGAATGGACATGTCGTAGCATACGAGAGCCGAAGATTGCGTGATGCTAAAAGATATCTGGGAATCTATGAAAAAGAATTGTTGGCTATAGTTCATGCTGTGAACACATGGCAGCACTATCTTTTGGGTGCAGATTTTACTGTTAAAACAGATCACCAAAGTTTGAGATATTTTCTAACTCAGACAAAACTTTTCGAGAAGCATATGAAATGGGCAAATATGATGTCAATGTATCATTTTTAGATTGTCCATACCCCAGGAATTCGGAACAGAGTGGCAGATGCCTTGTCCCGAAGACCCCAGGTCAACAATGTAACTTTTGCTCATCATCAGGACTTGGAAGATATAAGGGAACAATATGCTAATGATGCGGATTTTGGTGAGATTTTACAGCATATGCAAGAGGGGCAGTCCACTAGTCACTATTCCCTGAAAGATGGGTATTTAATGAAATATGACTGCCTATGCATCACCCAAGAGATGAGGAAAAAGATTTTGGAGGAATGCCATGCACCTCCCTATGCTAGACATAGAGGAATTACAGCACCAACTCTAGCACTAGAGAGGTATTCCTTTTGGCCAAGGATAAGATATACATAAGTTTGTTACTGAATGCCTTACATGTAAGAAAGTGAAGTATGATAGACGGAAGGCACCTGGCCTACTTATCCCTCTTCCCGTGCCTCAGGCACCGTGGGAAAGTATTACAATGGACTTTATTTTTTATTTACCAAGATCAAAGTCAGGGTATAATGGGATTTGGACTATCATTGATAGATTCAGCAAGCAAGCTCATTTCATTCCGGTTTGCAAAACCATAAAGGCGGATCATATGGCTAAGATTTTCATGGCAGAGATCTTTAAGCATCATGGTGTGCCTAAGTCCATTGTCAGTGATCAAGATCCCAGAATTACCAGTCTATTCTAGAGAGCTTTATTTGATAATATGGAGACGAATCTGAATTTTTCTTCTTCTTTACATTCCTAGACAGATGGTCAAAGTGAAGTAGCAAATTCTACAGCATTGGATATGCTGAAATGCTATGTGGGTAACCAAGGTTCAGACTGGTAAAAGTACCTACCCTTGGTAGAGTTTGCTTACAATAATACAGTACACAGCTCTATAGGGAAAGCCCCCTTTGAGGTCATCTATGGAAAGGTGATTCTGCCACCTATCCTCAGGACCAAGGACGAAATATTTGCAGCTGATTAGTTTGTGAGAGACCTCCAGACAGGTTACAGCCAAATCGGACAGCAATCGAAAGGTCTAAAGAGAAACATAAAAGAGCTACAGATAAGCATAGGAGACAGTTAGATCTCAAGGAAGGGGATTGGGTACTTTTAAAGTTCGAGAAAGCTAGGCTCCGTAAGTTCAAAGGCAAACAGAAACTGTATGCAAAGTTATCTTCCAGATATTATGGCCCTTTCAGGGTTACAGAAAGAATAAATGAGGTTGCATACAGGTTAGCATTGCCAGAGCATTGGAGGATTCACAATGCATTCCATGTGAGTCTTCTAAAGAAATTCCAGGGACCAGAGCCTACAGAGCCAATATCAAAGGATCCACCAGAAGTGGATGAGCTGGAAGAGGTTCTTCAGCCAGAGCAGATTGTGTACCATACCGTACGCAAAGGCCCTCAAGGCAAGGAGTTTTACAAGTATCTTGTAAAATTCAAGAATTATACGGCATTGGATACCAAGTGGATGGATGGAGACATGTTGTCCGATCATCCGCAGCTTCTGGATGTTTACAAGGAAGCTTTTCAGTTGAGGTCAACTGAATAGAAGCCGAGGGGATGTCACCACAATGTAAATATCGTAAGTCAAACAGTTGACCATTTATCTGATCATAATTAAAGAGTTTTTATATGTGTTAATTATGGTCAAAGAGTTCTTTTAATGGTCAAAGAATTGACTACGGTCAAAGATACTTGACTCTGGTCAAGTAAACCTGACTTCGGTCGAGGAGACTTGGTTCATTACCAAGAGGGTTAATTGCAGTTAACCAGAGAACCACAGAGCTGACAACGGTTAGAGAGTGTTGACTTCGGTCAACGAGACTTGGCATGCAACAAGAGGATTAACTACGGTTAACCAAGATGTGCCAACTTCGGTTGGAGAGTTGTGCCAACTTCGGTTGGAGAGATTTGACTATAATTAAGGCGCCTCGACCCTTGGTCAAAGCCCCTTAATTATGATCAAGGGCGTTGACTTCGGTCAACCAGAGAATAAATATATATTTTTATATTTGTTGTGTGTGCACATGTATACAGTGGGGACGCCCATCGTGACTAGAATTAGTCCACAATGTGTTATTTGCATGCAAAGCGCTAACAATTAATGGGTACCATGGTGGTGCGCTTTAATTAATTGTTGCATGTACTAGGAAGAGTGATTTTCCTAAGCGCAATGGAGCCTAACAAGAGTCTAGGAGGCGGTTCGCGTGACCAAGTGCTTCGAAGACTCCAGAGTTGCCCTTAGTGGCATGTAATTAGGAAAGTAATGTAGAATTTGGCAAGTGGCTTGTTGCCAAGAAAGAGAGCCTAAGAGCTCGTGTAATTTAATTCGCGTTTTGGATTTTATATGAACAGCCGATGTGGAGCACACTAAACGATGCCAATGCAATGAAGAGCTTCTTGGTGATTCTCTATCAGGTAGTGAGAAGCTGAACTCATGTACTCCATTTTCTCTCTGATGAATAAAAACCTTCAGGGGGGTCTATCCCGACGATTGTCCTGGGCCCTAGTGTATCTATTGAGAGAGGGAGAGGGGGAGAGAAAATGAGAGTCTCTTTGCTGTCTTTTACGAGGAGGATTTCATTCGTATCAGAGCATAAGGCCTGCTCTTTTTCTGAAAAGAGCATGGTCCATTGGGAATGCACGTATGCAGAAAGAGAAGTTTTCTTTCGTGCCTCATGAGAGGACAGAGGTGACAAAGACACGAGAAATCTGGCCCGACGATTGTCCTGGGCCCTAGTGTATCTGTTGAGAGAGGGAGAGAGGGAGAGAAAATAAGAGTGTCTTTGCTGTCTTTTACGAGGAGGATTTCTCACAGGATCAATAACATCAATTCTAATTCGTCATGTCAACCAACCCTCATCATGTCAATCAAGCTTCCTCCTTCTTCTGTTCATCCAAAGAGAGCATTTCATTTGGCAGAAACCTGTGCCATTTCAAGAAGGAAGGAGAATTAAATCTGAATAAGTCGTACGTACCAAGCAAGCAATAGAGAAGGACCTACGAAATTCCAAGGGGGAGCGTGGCATACACATAGAATAGATGGTCTCCGTGATCGTTTTGACTTAGGCTTGTTTGAATTGCACCGAATTTCATTACTATAGTTCTATTAGCCAAGCACAGGGAGTCACGTACATCGTGAAGGTGACTGCCTTATCATTGCACCAGACATCTCATCGCAGCCCAACGAGATAGTTTGGATCTAGTGCAATAGATCAAGGTCTAGGTATGGTAGTCTATCCAATTCTAAAGCCTACTCTTCTTTTCTAATGTCTATTGTTTTCCTAGAATGGGCAACAAGCTTTGGGGGCAACTACCCTATTACAGCATTGGTCAAATATTTTCCTACAAAAACTAGAGCAGCATCTATTGCATAATTCAACTTTTTTATTTGTTTTAAAGCAAAGCCAAAGAGAGGCCAATGAATGAATGGGGAAAGTAAATCGTTGTCAGTATTGCAATCCGAGTTGCCTGCTTCGTTTGATAACTCTCCTCTGCGTCATCTACCACCTGTAGTCCCCCTACTTTAGCGGTGGGAGCTAGCTAAACCAATTAAAGTAACTTATGGAAGGATAGCAGGTAGCAAGGTACCATCTGACGGCATAAGATGTGATAGGGAAGCGGCTACATGGACAAGGGGGTGAAATTGCAACTTAAAAAAAAATTGCAGCAAAATTTACCTAGTTAGAACTTCGAATTTACGACTATGCAAAGAAGCTTGATTTCGAAATGACAAGGCTTGCTCATACAGATATAGCCCTAGGTAAGGCTTGGCATTCTAAGAAGAATCGATCCATAGATTGGAAAAACCACATTTCTCAAAGAGTTCAGCATGCGAAGTTCAGTAGGGACTTCTTGAGTATATCCTCGGGTGTGGAAATTTTGGATAAACAGTCAGCTCCTACATGGGTTTTCCAAGATTTATGAATAATTTTAAAGTTGAACTCTTGGACAGGAAGCATCCAATGCACAAGGCGCCCTTGAATTATAGTCTTATTGATCAGATAAAGTAATACCTCGTGGTCCACATAAAAACACAAAAAGATTACCGAGTAAATAATGCCTTAGTTTTTGCACACCGAATATAATTCCCAAATCTTCTCACTTGGTGGTGTTGGAACTATCACCATAATTCATGGTAGTGACCAATGTATGACGAATAAGTAGGTTAGGGGCAATTTTCCCTCATTAGAGATTTCCCCCCTAACCACAGTTAGGACCCCTAACTACAGCGGGGTCCCACTGTAAATACCTGATGGGAACTCCTCCAAAGAGCCAGAGTCTCCAAGACCTGGTGGAGAGTAACTGGGGGTCAGGGGCTAAGAACCACTCTGAATCTGATCCCTGCATCAAAAGGCCTACGACCCTGATAGGCTGAAAAGCAGACTCAAGCAAGATATCATCTGTAGATCTAAGCAATCTGCCACCATCCTGGACACTGAAAACCAAAGCATCCTCCTGTGCATCTCGGAAGGCTAAGACCTGAAGTGGAACCCCGCCTCTCGAGAAAGTACCTGCCCAAGTGGAGGAAGTGAGAGGCATATCATCTGTGTCTATCCAAGCCTCTGGAAGGGCTGTCTCAATCTGCAAGATCCTCCCTGCACTCCCTCTGAGATGTCCTGTCAACCTTGACTTGGTTTACTCTGGAAGCCTACGGAAAGCTTTCCAAGACCCCAAAGAAGAAGCAGGTCCCCTCTCCCACCTGGCCCACTGCATGTAGAGTGAGGCACCCAGTGGTCTGCCACGATCATCTAAAATACTGTCGTTCCACATGATGGGCTGCCTATCAATCTCTTCCCGGGAGGAAGGAGGAATCCTCTGAAGAGAGCTTCTGAAACTAGCCCAAGCTTTCAGAATGGCAACCATGAGAGGGGATGAAGGTGATCTGAGGTGAGCTGTGGTGAAGATCCATCTAACACTGCTCATCTAGTCTCCTCCTGAGGAAGGTGTGCACCTCTGTATGCTGCTGATAAGAAAGTCCTTCCACGGTTCCTGTCCTGGCATAAGTCCTCGCACCGCTATCTTGCAAAGTAAAGCTCTGCACTGTAAATCTGGATCAATAATATTGAGACCCCCATCCTGTGTAGGGAGGATGAGGGTCTCCCAAGCCACTCTGGCTACGGCATCTGCTGTGCCATCAAGCCCACTTCAGAGAAAGTTCCTGATCGGTCTTCTGAGCTGAATGATGCAGTCCCTAGAACGGCACCAACATGAACAAATAAACCAGGCAGTGGCCAGGAGGACCTGGTTGACCACCACAACTCTAGAGGCAAGATCCAGCTTGGCTGAGCTCCAAAAGAGAAGCTTCCTTCTGATGCTCTCCAACACGGGAGCAAACTGCTGCGTGGTAGAAATACCCAAGCCGACCTGGCAGCCCAAATACCTGATAGGCACACCCCTCTGAACCCAAGTGAACCCTATGTCAAGCCCCCAAACTGGAGTGTCCTCATCACTGATCCAAAAGCCATTGGATTTATGCCAATTTATCTGCGCCCCTGCCGCCAAGCAAAATAAATCCAATGCTGTCCTGAAAGAAGTCAGTGTCTGTGGAGAGGCATCCAAATAAATCGCTGTGTCATCAGCAAACTCACTGTCGAGCAGCTCCTCTTCTCTTCTGATGGGAAGTCTCAGCCCAAAGATGTCATCTTGAGATCTAACATAGATGCTCATAGCTTCGGCCACGAATAAAAAAAGGAAAGGAGCAAGGGGGCATCCTTGACGGACTGATCTCGAAATCTGAAATCTCTCACCCCTTACCCCACCAATAAGTACCTGGCTATGGGCTGATCTGTACAAAGAGGAAACACCTCTGATCCAAACATCAGTGAATCCAAAGCGTAGAAGGGTGCCCTCCAAAAAACTCCAATCTACTCTGTCATAAGCTTTTTCAAAATCCAACAGTAGAATGGCAAGATTCTGGCCACTCTGCATGGCCCACTCTGAAGCTTCCCAGAAAGAAAAAATGTTATCAAAAATACTTCTGCCATGCACAAATCCCGTCTGAGTGTCATGAATAAGATCAGGGAGAAGTGGCTGCAATCGGAGGCTGATAGCCTTGGCCAGAATCTTGTAACAAGTCCCTAGAAGTGTGATAGGCCTCCACTGGGACAATAAATTTCTGCTACCTCCTTTTGGGATAAGGTGGATGAGGCCCTCTGTAAGCGACTCAGGCATCTCGCCAGAGTCCCAAATGGCCTGCATGGCTGAAGTAATATAGTCTCCAATCATATCCCAAAATGCAATGAAAAAAGACGGGGTGAGGCCATCTAAACCTGGGCACTTGCCCTTGTGAAGGGCTGAAAGTGCAGTCCTGAACTCTGTGTTGGTGAAAGGTGCGTCAAGTAGAACATGCATATCCGGATTCACCAACACTGGGATACTCTGCCAAATAGCCTGTCTAGCATCCTCTATATCGTGTGTCTCAGGATCAGCAGGAAGGAGGGTGGCATAGAAATCTCAAGCTATGCGTAAGACGTCATCTGGCTCTGTCTGTAAAACCCCATGTGAGTCAATAAGCTGAGATACACTCTCTCTACTATGTCTAGGGCCAAGAGTAGAGAAAAAGTGTTTATTGACTCTACCACCCATCTGAATCCAGAAGGACTCCCGTGCATGAAAGGCATACTCTGCTCTCTGATCAAGCAATAACTGCAGATGAGCCCTCGCTGCAACAAGGCGCTCCTGAATCCAAGCATCTGAAGGCCGTTTCTGCTCTTCCCTCTGCAAAGCTGCTAACTGCTGGCGAACACCAATCTCACGTCTGAGAATATCTCGTCTCCTGGTAGAAGCAACTGAGCAGTAAAAGTCGCTAATACCAGAGAGGGCAGCGGCTAAATGTGATGGATGTGGCTGCCCACCCTGGACATGAGCAAACCATATCCGTAGGGCTGCCTCGGTAAGGTCCTCCTCTGTGTAAAAGGCATCTGGAATCCTGATGCTGGCAGATCGGCCTCTCAACTGATAATCCTCATCGACGGGAGGATGTAGAGTGGAACACCTTACCCGACCTAGTGGCGGAAACAAACCCCTCAACAGGGGAAGACCTCCTGCTCGAGGAGGGAGGGAAGGAACCCAGTGGTGGAAAGTCAATAGGGGAAAGAATCCTGGCACCTGAAGAAGAAGCCCTGTCAATAGGAAACCCAACCACTGGCTCCCCAAAAGTAGCGGGCACAAACTCCTCCTCTGGGAAATCTGAACTCTCTGCCAAGGCTGAAAACGAGTTCCTGTGGAGCAATCCAGACACCGGATTACGAAGGATCCCTTGTGAATAGGATCAACAGTGTAAGCTATCCCCTTCCCCCTATCCAAGGGAGGGAGTGAGGAATGCTCTCTACCCTGTGTCTGCCCAGCCGCGGAGATCTCTCCGTCCTCAAGAGGAACATCTGGCACTGCTGGATCTAAGGAAGAAGTTGCAACTGGGGAGGAGGTCGAAGCTTCAGCGTCTCGGACTGTGCAAGGTGAGACAGGAAGGACAGCTCGAGGTGAAGCAGAGTCTACTAAGGTACCCTCGTGAACTGAAGGAGGGACCTACACACGTACTGGAACCCACTGTAAAGCGTCGCGTGTGCCTGAGGGAGGTGGGGGTCGAGGAGCAGGTGAAGGACCTGTACCACCCCCCTGTCGAGGCCGAGGAATAGGTACTGGACCTGTACCACCACCTGACTGAGCAGGACCGCCACGTGAAGAACGAGGAGCAGGAGCTGGACCTGTACCACCCCTCTGTCGAGGTCGAGGGGCAAGTGCCGGGTCTAATCCCCCCCCCTGTCCCCCCTGTCGATGCCCTGAGGCGGTAGCTGTACCAGAGGGCTTCTTAGGCCTTTTCTTCTTCCTGGGGCAATCCCTGGCAAAGTGTCCCGAGGTCCTGCAAATCCTGCACTGGTCCTGCCTGCCTGAAATCTCCACTCTCTGGCGAAAAAAAGAACCATCCGGGCGCTGGATCATGACGTGGTCCATCTTGAGGTTAGGATCCTTGCAAAGGACCCTAACTCTAGGAACCCCATCAGCCTTGGTTGCCTCTGCTGCAGTCAATGGCAACCCAGGGAGGGCTGGGATCTCAGCAACTGCGCCAAAATGCTCCCCAATAACAGAAAGAAGCCGATGGTAAACCTGGGGAAGCCCGGGGAATCTGATGAAGAGCGAGAAGATTTTCTTATCTGCCCCTACTGAGTCGAAACCAAGGTGAAAGGCTTCAAAGAAGATCTTCCTGTGTCCCAGGTGTAAAAACCCGGCCTTGAGCACAGTGCTCGCAGCCTCTAGAGTGTCAAAAACAACCTGGAAAAAACCTCGTCCCAGAAGGCGAACATCTAACAATCGAGGAGTGAGGTCTGGGGGGAGAGCCGCAAGCATCCAGTCTCTGGCTTGGGATCTGGAAGGGTGAGACCCGAAGATGCGTGCTAGCAATGTGGTAGAGCATTCAATCTCTACATCCTTCTTGAGCTGCTGCAACTCGTCTTTAGAGAAAGTGAGAGTTTTCGCGGCCGGTGGAGATGGAGTAGGATTGGCTGACGGGGTATCCATCGCCAACCAAGGTGAGGAGGCCGACTCGAACAGAATAAAGGCTCCTTCCGTTCCAAAAAAGCTGTGGGGGGCAAGGGAGGGGAAAGGAGGCAAGGAGGAAAAGCACCCGATTGGCCCTAAACACCGTGGCGCCCCTTTCGGTATTTCTTTATATTTCACAGTGAAATGATTACAAGTTGGTGCACACAATACTCCTGAGCTGCTGCTCCTCCCCGTTCCCCTGCTGCTCCCCCTCCCTCAGCCCGTCTCCCTCTCCCCTCAGCCTGTCCCTCGCCCCCTCCCTGCTGCTCCCCCCCTCCCCCCCTGCTGCTCCGCCCCCTCCCCCTGCCCGTCCCTCGTTCCCTCCCCCTGCCCTTCCGCCCCCTCTCCCTGCTTCCGCCCCCTCCCCCCTGCTGTTCCGCCCCCTCTCCCTGCCTCCGCCCCCTCCCCCCTGCTGTTCCGCCCCTTCCCCTTGTCCCGCCCCCTCCCTTGCTTGCCCTTCGCCTCCCCCCTGCTGTCCCGCCCCCTCCCTGCCTGCTCTCCCGCCCCCCCTCTTCCTCTCAGCTCTCAGCCTGCTCCCCCCGCTTCCTCTCTGCTTCTCCGCCCCCCTCCCCCCCCCCCCCCTCTCCTGCCCTTCCCTTCTCTCCTTCCCCTCTCCTTTCCCTCTTAGCCCTCCCCTCCAACGCCCCCTCTCTCCCTCTCAGCTTGCCCCTCACCCCTCTCAGCCCCAGCCCCTCTCCTCCTTCCCTCCCCTTCCCCCCTGCTTCCTCCTTGCCTCCTTTCCCCTCCTTCTGCCCCCCGCAGTTTTTTTGGAACGGAAGGAGCCTTTATTTTGTTAGAGTTGGCCTCCTCACCTTGATTGGCGATGGATACCCCGTCAGCCAATCCTACTCCACCTCCACCGGCCGCGAAAACTATCACTTTCTCTAAAGACGAGTTGCAGCAGCTCAAGAAGGATGTAGAGATTGAATGCTCTACCACATTGCTAGCACGCATCTTCGGGTCTCACCCCTCCAGATCCCAAGCCAGAGACTGGATGCTTGCGGCTCTCCCCCCTGACCTCACTCCTCGATTGTTAGATGTTCGCCTTCTGGGACGAGGTTTTTTCCAGGTTGTTTTTGACACTCCAGAGGCTGCGAGCACTGTGCTCAAGGCCGAGTTTTTACACCTGGGACACAGGAAGATCTTCTTTGAAGCCTTTCACATTGGTTTCGACCCAGTAGAGGCAGATAAGAAAATCTTCTCGCTCTTCATCAGGTTCCCCGGGCTTCCCCAGGTTTACCATCGACTTCTTTCTGTCATTGGGGAGCATTTTGGCGCAGTTGCTGAGATCCCACCGCTCCCTGGGTTGCCATTGACTGCAGCAGAGGCAACCAAGGCTGATGGGGTTCCTAGAGTTAGGGTCCTTTGCAAGGATCCTAGCCTCAAGATGGACCACGTCATGATCCAGCGCCCGGATGGTTCCTTTTTTCGCCAGAGAGTGGAGATTTCAGGCAGGCAGGACCAGTGCGACTCTGGTATTAGCGACTTTTACTGCTCAGTTGCTTCTTCCAGGAGACGAGATATTCTCAGACGTGGGATTGGTGTTCGCCAGCAGTTAGTAGCTTTGCAGAGGGAAGAGCAGAAACGGCCTTTAGATGCTTGGATTCAGGAGCGCCTTGCTGCAGCGAGGGCTCATCTGCAGTTATTGCTTGATCAGAGAGCAGAGTATGCCTTTCAAACACGGGAGTCCTTCTGGATTCAGATGGGTGGTAGAGTCAATAAACACTTTTTCTCTACTCTTGGCCCTAGACATAGTAGAGAGAGTGTATCTCAGCTTATTGACTCACATGGGGTTTTACAGACAGAGCCAGATGACGTCTTACGCATAGCTTCAGATTTCTATGCCACCCTCCTTACTGCTGATCCTGAGACACACGATATAGAGGATGCTAGACAGGCTATTTGGCAGAGTATCCCTGTGTTGGTGAATCCGGATATGCATGTTCTACTTGACGCACCTTTCACCAACACAGAGTTCAGGACTGCACTTTCAGCCCTTCACAAGGGCAAGTGCCCAGGTTTAGATGGCCTCACCCCGTCTTTTTTCATTGCATTTTGGGATATGATTGGAGACTATATTACTTCAGCCATGCAGGCCATTTGGGACTCTGGCGAGATGCCTGAGTCGCTTACAGAGGGCCTCATCAACCTTATCCCAAAAGGAGGTAGCAGAAATTTATTGTCCCAGTGGAGACCTATCACACTTCTGGGGACTTGTTACAAGATTTTGGCCAAGGCTATCAGCCTCCGATTGCAGCCACTTCTCCCTGATCTTATTCATGACACTCAGACGGGATTTGTGCATGGCAGACGTATTTTTGATAACATTTTTTCTTTCTGGGAAGCTTCAGAGTGGGCCATGCAGAGTGGCCAGAATCTTGCCATTCTACTGTTGGATTTTGAAAAAGCTTATGACAGAGTAGATTGGAGTTTTTTGGAGGGCACCCTTCTACGCTTTGGACTCACTGATGTTTGGATCAGAGGTGTTTCCTCTTTGTACAGATCAGCCCATAGCCAGGTACTTATTGGTGGGGTAAGGGGTGAGAGATTTCAGATTTCGAGATCAGTCCGTCAGGGATGCCCCCTTGCTCCTTTCCTTTTTTTATTCGTGGCCGAAGCTATGAGCATCTATGTTAGATCTCAAGCTGACATCTTTGGGCTGAGACTTCCCATCAGAAGAGAAGAGGAGCTGCTCGACAGTGAGTTGGCTGATGACACAGCGATTTATTTGGATGCCTCTCCACAGACACTGACTTCTTTCAGGACAGCATTGGATTTATTTTGCTTGGCGGCAGGGGCGCAGATAAATTGGCATAAATCCAATGGCTTTTGGATCAGTGATGAGGACACTCCAGATTGGGGGCTTGACATAGGGTTCACTTGGGTTCAGAGGGGTGTGCCTATCAGGTATTTGGGCTGCCAGGTCGGCTTGGGTATTTCTACCACGCAGCAGTTTGCTCCCGTGTTGGAGAGCATCAGAAGGAAGCTTCTCTTTTGGAGCTCAGCCAAGCTGGATCTTGCCTCTAGAGTTGTGGTGGTCAACCAGGTCCTCCTGGCCACTGCCTGGTTTATTTGTTCATGTTGGTGCCGTTCTAGGGACTGCATCATTCAGCTCAGAACACCGATCAGGAACTTTCTCTGGAGTGGGCTTGATGGCACAGCAGATGCCTTAGCCAGAGTGGCTTGGGAGACCCTCATCCTCCCTACACAGGATGGGGGTCTCAATATTATTGATCCAGATTTACAGTGCAGAGCTTTACTTTGCAAGATAGTGGTGCGAGGACTTATGCCAGGACAGGAACCGTGGAAGGACTTTCTTATTAGCAGCATACAGAGGTGCACACCTTCCTCAGGAGGAGACTGGATGAGCAGTGTTAGGTGGATCTTCACCACTGCACACCTCAGATCACCTTCATCCCCTCTCATGGTTGCCATTCTGAAAGCTTGGGCTAGTTTCAGAAGCTCTCTTCGGAGGATTCCTCCTTCCTCCCGGAAAGAGATTGATAGGCAGCCCATCATGTGAAACGACAGTATTTTAGATGATCATGGCAGGCCACTGGGTGCCTCACTATACATGCAGTGGGCCAGGTGGGAATGGGAACTTCTTCTTCTTTGGGATCTTGGAAAGCTTTCTGTAGGCTTCCAGAGGAAACCAAATCAAGGTTGACAGCACATCTCAGAGGGAGTGCAGGGAGGATCTTGCAGATTGAGACAGCCCTTCCAGAGGCTTGGATAGACACAGATGATATGCCTCTCACTTCCTCCACTTGGGCAGGTACTTTCTCGAGAGGCGGGGTTCCACTTCAGGTCTTAGCCTTCCGAGATGCACAGGAGGATGCTTTGGTTTTCAGTGTCCAGGATGGTGGCAGATTGCTCAGATCTACAGATGATATCTTGCTTGAGTCTGCTTTTCAGCCTATCAGGGTTGTAGGCCTTTTGATGCAGGGATCAGATTCAGAGTGGTTCTTAGACCCTGACCCCCAGTTACTCTCCACCGGGTCTTGGAGGCTCTGGCTCTATGGAGGAGTTCCCATCAGGTATTTACAGTGGGATCCTGGAGAGTGGGAGTGGATTGACGCGGGGCATCGAGAGAAGACCATCCCCTTCTTTCGTTACACGGTCAGTAATGCCAGGAGATTTCAGCTCAGTAGTAGAGGCTGGAGACCCTCCAGAGTTCCTCATTGGGAGACTTTTGGTATAACTGCGGATCAGCAGAGGTACTTCTGGAGGAGGCTCTGGAAATCCCACAGGAATAGAAAGATCACTATCTTCTTTTGGCTTTCTATTCATGGAGGGATTGCAATGAACCTTTGGAGGTCCAGATTCGGAGCCGACCCTACTTGCCCTCGTTGCCTTTCTGCTTCGGAGTCTATTCAGCATTGCTTATGGGATTGCAGAAAGGCGAGATTGATTTGGATGGGGATAGCCAGGATCTTCAGTCACTTTGCCCATTCCCCACTTTTTATGACTTGGGGCTCGGTGGCTTGGCTTTCTCTTACAGGACCTCAGGTTTTCTATGAGGGACTTGACTCCTCTCGGGCCATTTCGGTTCGACGTCATCGGGTTGAGTTCTGCTCGTTGGATGTGGTTCCACACCGTCCTTTTACAGCTGTACAGGCCTCTGTGGATACTTCTTGGGAGATTATAGCGAGCATAGCAGCCTGGCATATCTGGAGAGCCAGATGCACAGAGGCTATGGAGGGTACTCAGGTTCATCCCTCGCACACATTGACTAGTATCTGGACAGACATCGTACACACTCTGATGGCCGTATGGACGGGTATGCAGGGGGACTCCCGTGCAACCTCAGCTAGGAGGGCTTCTTTCTTCAGGGAATGGAAGGATTCTCCTTTCTTCTCTGAATCTACCACAGGGTTGAGATGGCACTTTCAGCCTCAGCCTTGGCTTCTTTCCACCTCACTCTGAGGGGTTTTTTTATTATCCTCATGATTTCATAATGTATTCCGCTTTGAGCTTGCTCTCGCGAGTTTTTGTTCTTACTTAATAGAAGTCTTTTTCATGGAAAAAAAAATGATTACAAGTTGCATCTGGGAGACCTTCCCTGCAACTGAGCACGCAGCCCCAATTCACTAAGCCTTCGCAAGGCTTTCAAGCATAGAACACCATCACATAAGTGCACTTAACCCATAGGCTCAACCCAAAGGCATTCTCTTTTCCGAGTGCAATTCCATTGGCTGTCCAGATGCAATCACACTGCACCCCAGCTGCACTCTCTTTGAGTGGTTTCCAGATGGCATTCACAAAGCTTTTCAAAGCTCCAAAATAAAATCAGCAAAGTACCCAACCAAAGAATGACTCATGTAGCACTGCCTGGGCACCTGTGAGCCAAGAAAGAGGCGGCACACGAGGCCAACCAATAGCTTATGGCAAAAAGAAATTGCAGTAGCAAAATCACAACTCACCAAGCCCTGAAAACTCGAACCAAGTCCTCAATCGCCAAGAGGACATAGTAGCCAATGCCCAATTACATTCTCAGCCAAAGAGGAGTGCAAAGGCATGAAGAAAGAGCATTTACAAGAGCCGACCAGCAAGAATTCCACTGAAAAATGCGAAAAGAAGCACTTCTGTCGCGAAGAAGTGGGAGTTCTTGGGCTCAAAAGAAGCGTGCTTCAGAGAGGAATGCATTGAGAAGATTTTGGAGAAGTTTCGTCGCCGGAAAGTCCTCCAAAACTGAGAAAAACCAGTCAACCAGCGCGTCGGACCACTCGAAATTCAACAGAAAGCTGTAGCTTTGCAAGAGGAGAGGCCCAGGAGGCGGTAGAAGAAAAAAGGTCCAGAAAAAGCCACTTTTGCAAATTCGACCAGCAAAAGAAGTGCTCAGCTCTGCCCGTTCTACCAAACGCACAGAGGGAAAAGCATATCACTACGAAGGGGAGGCAGAGGGGAAGCCATCGGGCCAAACGGAAGTCGAGGAATCCAAACGGGTGAGGAGTTATGAAGAAAAACGGAATTCAGCTGAAGGAGGCTGAAAAACCACAACAAAGGGAGAAGATGAGAGAGAAAACCACACATGTGAAGTTTAGAAGGCCCAGGAAGGTCCAGGAATGGCAAAGGAGCATGTAGAAGGCACTAGAGCCACCTGGAACTCTAGGGGGGCCATTGAAGGTACATGGCCCTCTAGGGGGCCCATTCAAAATGCCACATCATCATTTCCCAACAACCACTCTTTTAATTCCTTGGAATGCCTTTGGGCCTAGGGATTAATTACGCTTATGTGCTAGGCACCATGCCGCGTTTAATTACACATTATTAAGCCACGCTTGGACTTTTAAAACCAAAGTTGTCACGGTCTTGTAGTACATTAAAGTACTTAGAATTTCACGCCCCCGTGACAATTTTGAATCGGGCTCCCACTAAGACTTTGGAAACAAAGACTCCTTATGAAGTTTGGCATGGGAGAAAGCCTTTAGTGGAACATTTTTGTGTCATTGGATGTGTTGCATATGCCCATGCGCCTATTGAGTTTCAACATAAGCTGTCATACAAGGCATTTAAATGCATATTTGTTGGGTATAGTGCAGAGAGCAAAGGTTATCTTCTCTACAATCCTGCGACATGCAAGATTTTTGTCAGTAGAGATGTAATCTTTTCATAAAAATCCACACATACACAAGATGAATTTAATGTGCCAGCTTCTTCCATATCAGATGATGTTTTTGAGGGATTACTACCCATTGATTTGGGTTCCCCATCTGAAATCCCTCCTGAAAATCAGCATTTACAGGAAGCTCCTCCTGTTCCACATGCCCCGATTTAGCCATCATCTGATTCAGCTCCTCCACAGGCAGTGGAAGATGTTGTCAGGCAAGAGATTACATGATTCACGTAGCCAAAACTGTTCTGAACTAGCTGCTCCAAACTCTCAGGGAGGGTAGGCTTGTGTTGGAATTATCGCCATAATTTATGGCAGTGACCAATGTACAGTCAATAAGTGAGTTAGGGCACTTTTCCCTCATTCGAGGTTTTCCCCCTCACATAGTTAGGATCCCTAACTACGGTTAGTGGACAGGTTTAGGTTTGGTCACTTAAACAAAACCTTCACCTTTTGTATCTTTTCTTATCTCTTCTATTACGTACATTTGTGTGGCTTGCTCTCCATCTCCTTTCGCTTTCATTTGGTATCAAAGCAAGAACAGCTCTCGGACCAGCTCCCACTACCCTAACATTCTTGGAGCTTCAGAATCGCCAGGAGTTGTTGTACGTCTGCTCGCCATCATCATCATCTGTCGTACTATGCCATCAACCGTACTGTCAGTACAGACTGATTCCGTACGTCGCCATACACAGGACCTTCATATAGTCATACAGTCGGCGACCAACTGCTAGGGCGTTTTGCAGTCCATGGTACAATCCGTACACTGTATGGATTCCATACCCGTCCCTTACTTGCGTACGCATTCTGTTGATGACGTACATCCCTTACCTGCAACCAACCGTACAACCGCCATTCAGTTGCTCCGTACAAAAGTACTGCTCGTTCGTGCGACCGTACCTTCCGTATGTAGTACCTGCCGTACGTTCTGTATAGCCGCACCTATCTGCTCCGTATAGTACCTTCAGTCCGCATTCCGTACAACAGTACTACATGTCTATACAACTTTAATGGATGCAGGCATTCAATTCGTACATGCTATTGCTGTCCTTGCAGCTCTTGGAAGCAGACATTCAGTACAGGTTTTCCTTGCAGGAACGTTTTTGTAGGGTTCGTTGAAGGTACATTTTGCAATAAGCCAGTGTTTGGCTGTGGAGAAATTGTAGATTTGTGGGTAGATTTGGTCACAATTTTGTGAGTTAGGCATTGTGTCGAATTTGGGGCTTTTTGTGAATTTGCCCCAATTTTAGCTCAATCTCTCCACAAAATTTAAGTCTTTTGTTTTTGCACTGCAATTTTCTGCAAATTTGGGGCTTTCAGTTAATTTTTCATCTTTTGGATGCAATTCTCCTAAAAACATTGGGGCTTTTGACATTCGGAAGCACTTTGACAGTGTAGTAGCAGTTTGGGACTGTTGTAGGCCGTTTTAGACTCAATTTGAATGACATTGGAAACATTTGTAATTTTTACAGTGTTAGTTTGGCAGTTTTTGGGCATTTGCAGTGATCCTTTGATTAACTTTGACAATAAGCTGTCATTGTGGATGGATATTTTAGCAATTTTGGGTTGTGCATCTGAAATCACAGGAAGGGATATTATTTTCACTTTTGCTGCATTTTGTTTTTCTTTGGCAAATATGGCCCATAACAATCCCAATGAAGTGTTTCGAGTCCTCACATAGGAGGATAAGTTGGATGGTACCAACTACTCCTTATGGAGCAATATCTTACTTGGCAAACACTTGTCGGATTATGTCAATGGGGATGAGACACGGCCAGAGAATGTGGTTGCACCTGCCCCTCCTCCTCGACAAGGTGGAGGAAGGGGTAGAGGACAAGCTCAAGGTGTAGGACAAGTGCCAGTGGTGTCTCCCACATAGAAACAGAAAAGGTGGGATTCACGTGATGCACAAGCACTTTCAACAATTTTCCTTTCTGTCAAAAGGTTTATTATTTCGCACATTCGGTCATGCAAGACCTCTGAAAGGCAGCTTGAGATATTTGGAGAGAATGTTTTCAGCCCATAATGATGCCAGGGTCTCTTTCCAGAAGAGAGAGTTGCTCTTACTCATATGGATGAGGGGGACTGTCTGAGCACCTCATTAAACTTTGGGATTTGAGAGAGCAATTGTTGAATATTGATGAGATCATTCCAGATTTAGAGATGGACACTACAATTTGAATTATCTTCTTGAATCTTATCTTGGTTTTCACACCTCATTGAACTTGTCTCTGAGGGGGGGTGGCAACCCTCTCACCTTTCATGAGTTGATAGGGCTTTTGTTGCAGGGCAACAAACCAGGAAGAACATGGCTTCACAAGCTGGTAAGCATGCCATGCTTTCGAAATTCAAGCCCAAAGGGAAGGGGCAGCATAAGCAGCATGCAAATCAGCCTACACATCACCATAAACCTGATTCTGAAAAGCCTTCTCACAAGGGTAAGAATGATGCAGAGAAGCCCAAGAGAAAGGGAGTTTGTCATTATTGCAAGAAGCTGGGTCACAACATAGGAGAATGCAAGAAAAGAATTGCCAAGGAAAAGAAAAAGGATTCAAGTATGGCTGTCAAAGATTCAGCTTCTCATGCACATGATGGTGGTGATGCTTCAACAAACTTAGTGGAAGAAGACTATGCCTTTTTGACTTGCATTTCTGATTTTCAGGTGGCTGCTCCAAATATTACAGCCACATCTGAGGACGACCCTTATGCTTTCTGACTTGCAATTATGATCCTTCTAAGGATTCATGTGCTTTCAATGTCAATGAGACATTGAATAATTGGTACTTTGAGAGTGGTGCTACCAAACATATCACTTCCACGAAGTGTTTGTTTGATTCTCTGCATCCATCACCCGCTGGAAAAAGGGTGTCTTGTGCAAATGATTCTTCTTATTTAGTTCGTGGTACTCGTGTGATTGTACTTACAGCCACAGATGGCACAAATTTCAGAATTCATGATGTGCTTTATATAGCTGGAATCAGAAAGAATTTTCTTTCAGTCTCCTCTCTCAATAAAAGAGGATTTCAGGTTGTCTTTGAAGATGACAAGTGTGCAGTTCGAGATAGGGAAGATGATTGCGCCTTGAGACTATATGGCACGCTGTTTCGTGATCTTTTTCAGCTTGATGTTTTTGAGAAAAGATCAGATGACGCACTCGCAGTTTCTTCTCCCACTCCTGCTATGAAGAATGCAGAGTATGGCATGCTAGATATGGGCATATGAGTTATGGCAGTTTCATGCCACCTCAAAAACATTCTATGGTTGCTGCTTTGCCTCCTTTGGAGTCATCTGCTTCTCATGCCTGTAAAGGGTGCATACTTGGGAAGATGCATAGGTTTCCCTTCAACAAGGATGTTGTAGTACGAGCAGTTTGGAAATTACAGCTCATTCAAAGTGATGTCTGTGGTCCCAGGAGGACTCCTGCATTGGGTGGTTATCTATATTATGTCACATTTATTGATGACTACTCAAACTACACTTGGGTCTATGGTTTAAAGAAAGAATCAGATGTGTTTAAGCATTTTCGACACTTTGTGGCAAAGGTTGAGAATGAAACAAGCCTCACGGATCAGATTCTACGCAGAGATAGAGGGGGGGAGTATATGTCTCATGAATTTGAGGCTTATTTTAAAAACAGAGGCATCACACATCAGCTTACAGTGAGGCTTTCCCCTCAGCAAAATGGCAAAGTTGAGCAGAAGAATAGAACTCTTATGGAGGTGGATAGATGCATGCTTACAAGCAAAAAGTTGCCTTACAGGTTTTGGCTTGAGGGTCTCATGTGTGCCAACTATGTTTTGATCGGGCTCCCACTAAGGCTTTGAAAACAAAGACTTCTTATGAAGTTTGGCATGGGAAAAGCCTTCAGTGGAACATTTTCGTGTCTTTGGATGTGTTGCATATGCCCATGTGCCTATGGAGTTTGCTGTCAAAGGAGTGTGTCATTTTGTTTCAGGACACAGGATAATGCAAGGCGCAAACCAACAAGAATCCTAGACCGAGAAATAATGCAGTATGCAATCGGAAGATACCCACGATGTTGGTTGCATGGCATGGTCTACCTCTATCTAAGGCTACCTGGGAATCCCTGTACCACATGCGGAGAGCATTCCCAGATTTTATCATCGAGGACGCTGATGTCTGAAGAGGGAAGGAATGTTATGCTCAAGCTGAGATAACATGACCTTGGAAGACCTTTTCCTTTAGAGGATCACTTGTCATGTTTTATTTTATAGCGGTTCAAGTATATGGTTAAAGGAATTGATACCAAGGTACTTGGTGAGGGCGAATTGGCACTGACTAGATGGTTCTAAGGTCATGGGTCTACGTGCACCGAAATGTGTAATTGCCAAGGGGCAAATGGAATTAAACGATACTCCAAAAGAGGGGTAAATGGTGTACCAAAGGATGGCCCTAGGAATGTGACAGGTGGCATGCAAAACCATCTAGGGACTTGTGTACAGCATGCAAGGTGGAAAAAACGTGAGAGATATATATACGTTAGCTTGATGTTGCAAAAGTTGCCTGGGAGGCACAACCTTGTGTCATCACCCGTGCTATTTGAGAGATAGTTATGTTTGAGTGTATCAACTACCTTGATCAATGGTATGCTTATCAGAAAAGTTATGTTGATGGAGGGGCCGCAATCAATGTCATTTAGTGAGCAGACCATGCATGAAGTAGGTCTGAAAAGTGATGCACCCCCTATGTACAAAATACAACTAGAAGACAACTCTTACAGCAAAGTCCTCTGGTGCAATCACTGCAGTCAGAATATATGTGTGTAATGTTGCAGCCCTCTGTAGTTTTCATTTATCCAAACAAAGCTAGAAAAGAATGCATACCTGATTATATTGGGAAGGCCATGGCTGTGTTAGCTAGGAGAACTACAAAAGTGGGCCACTGGAGAGTTGATTTTGCAGTATGGTAGAAACAAATTGAAGGATGAGCAGAAGGACATTATAAAGATGGAGAATCAGCAAATACATCTTCATCATCGTATGATGACTATGATTCAGGGAAGCCTATGACTTTAACTGTAGCGATGTCTCGCCTGAAGAAGAAGAGGATGCCAATAAAAGTGATGAGAGGAGAGTAGCAAATCTGAAAATGCTAAGTCCACAGTTGAAGGCTACAGAGGAGAAGAGCGAGGTAGAACTTTCTATCTCTACATCCTTTTTGAGCTACTGCAACTCGTCTTTGGGGAAACTAATTGTTTTCTCGGCCGATGGAAGCGATCGAGGATTGACTAAATGTGTATCCATTAGTCAATCGAGGTGAGGAGGCTGACTCAAACACGGTGAAGCTCTATCCAACAACTCCTTGCTGAGGGAGGGGCTAGAAAAAGGAAGGGGCTGAAGCAAAGTTGAGGAAGGGGTAGGGGCTGGAGGCTGAGAGGGGAGGCTCAGAGTGAGAGTGAGGGTAGGGGCTGAGAGGAGAGGAAAGTTGGGGGGTTCAGAGGGGCAGCTAGGGAGGGGAAAGCGAGGCTAGGGAAGGGGAGAGCTAGGAGGGGGTTGCGAGGCAGCAAGGGGGGGAAGCGGGATAGGTAGGGAGGGGGGCGGAGCAAGGAAGAGGGGGGGATGGCAGCTAGGGAGGGGGCGGCACAGTAAGTTAAGGGAGGAGGGGGTGGGGGAGGCAGGAGGCCTAGAGCAGGGAGGGGCTAAGGAAGTAGAGGCAGAGAGAAGGGGCAGCAATGGAGGGAGAGGAAGGGAGGAGGAGCAGCCACACCCATTGGATCTGAATACGGACCTAGTTAGACTTTCTTGGATGTAAAACTAATCATACAGCAGGTAGAAGTGAAAATTAGCCATGGACAAGGTTCCTGATATGGATAGATGTTGAGAGTGTTGGATAAAAATTCTTGTGTCATTGGTGGAGCTGTCTGCAACGTGACCCAAGAATCTTTAACCAGTTGGATCTCTAATGCACAAGGAGCAGTCACGAGCAAACCTATGAGCCTCTTCACCTAAAAAGCCTCATGTGCAGCCTTTTTTCCTAAATCTCGTCTTGGTTGTCCACACTCTTATAAAAGTTCCTGCCTCACCAATAAGCCCTAGCGTCATCCCTCCATCACCTTCCCTCTTGCGCTCATCCCTCAATAATTGCAAGTTATGGGTCTTCATTCTCCTGTCTCAGATCTATGATGCGCCTCTCCTTAGTATCGCTCCATGTTGCGCATTGCAGTATTCCGCTGTGAAAGAGGAAATCCATGCTTGTACCACGTCATGGAGGTTTTGATGGGCATATGTAGTTCAGTTATTCATATTTCTTTTAGTTGAATTGGTACTTTGTTGTTTGGTGGTGTTTCATTCATCACTACAGTTTGAGTTTTAGATTCTTCTGAGGTGTATTTTTTCAATTGTAGGATATTTAAGCCCTCATCGTTTTGACAAAGCAACACCACAGTTTTACTTCCCTCCATATGGTGCTTCAAGTGAATGATTATTAAATCCCTTGTAATTGACATCCTCCTCATTTCCCACAAGCGATACATCGGCTTCATTGGTGATCAAAATCAAATAGAATACTAGGCACGTAGACATATATTAAATTGTATGTCAACCAAATCCTCCATACAAGTCTCTATGCAATTGTCCATCCAATCTTTTCACTGGTACCAAGGTTTCAAATCTACATTTCGAATTTCAATTAAGCGACGGGGCGCATCCAAATAAACTGAAATGTCCAAATCTTTCAAAGATTTCAGTTTCTGTAACATACCTGAAGAGACATTGTAGATATATTCTATAGTCTGGATGCACACCTTCTTCATGAAACTGGAGAAGCGGACTCCTCAAGAGTGCAAACACAAGCCTTGGTAAAACCTGTAGCTTGGGGCACTGAGAAAATGCTGCGTCAAGTCTGTTCAATGTATTGGGTTTGCCAAATCGTGCCAATTTGTAATAGTCATTATATTGAGCTGTGAGTATTACTAGCCAGTCATGTAGCAATAACCGTGCCTCTCTGATGCCCTCTTCCAAGGATGCATTTATTATCTTCATCCAACAGAAAGCCCAAATTGTAAGAAAAGGACTTATCCAAACCATACAGTAATTGCAGACATAGTACACCTTGCAAGAGAATTAAGGATATAGAAATTGCTACAGCAAACTGATCACTGATTACATTAACTGCTTGAGACGATCGACAACTGACATACAAATGATCTCTAAACAAAATGCACATTCAAACAGCCACTTCAATCTACACTCTATTTACCCTTTCAGCGCAGTCAGAAACATAGAGAGGCTCACGTATCATAGAGAACCCATTGAGGTGGTCTAATTGTATGTGTACTTATATGTTCTCTTTTCAGGTCTTTTCTATGGACCAAGTGCCCATGCCACACTTTTACCAAGGGATTTCCATCCATTACAAGGCTATACATCAATGCTTCCAGAATCCAAGCACAGTTCAGATTCATTGGTCAACCGGACAACATTTTGGGCGCCAGATCTCCCAAGCACTGTTGGTATAAGTTGGAACTTCTATAGCTAATGATGCTATCTGGTCTTATACATAGAAAGCCCACAGTCCTGCATCACATCACGCATGCAGAGGTCAGGGAATCACCTCTCCAAGTGGAACCTTTAAGCTATTATAGATTTGCAAAGGGTTCAGACTACACACTCTGACATCAAATCATGCATGCAGAGTTTAGGGGTATCATCCTTTAAGCTATTACATATTTACAAAGGCTTTACACACTATCGAAGTGTGGCCTACAAATGTGGGAATGGAAAACCACTGACATTTCCCAATGTGGATTTCATGTAGAACAACCAAAGATAGCTACCCTTGTTTATGCAAGAGATAAGGAGACACATCACTTGTCGATGCAGTTGCACAATGCTAGCCGGCACCCTACCTAAGACTTATGGCATCATTTTCTTGGGAGGAGGGATATGAAAGCAAAGACAGCACCATTCATGAATCTGAGATTTCCTTCCTTCTCTGTGGATGCTCACATTGACCAAAGGAGTCCAAACTCGATATATTCAAGAGTGCGTGAATCGCCGTGAAAGCCAAGCAAAGGCCTTTTCACACACAAGAGTCTAGGTCCTACGGTATTCAAAGGCACATCCCACACAAACTCCACAAACATTGCCAAGCGATGCCCCATCCAACCTCTCTGCTCCTACCTCTCCACTCAGCAACCTACCCCTCCCACTTCTAGCCTTTCCGCTTCCACTCACCTACCCTTCCACTCACCCTATCCCATTGTTAGTAGAACTCCATAAAGACTTTGAAGGTATATTCTCCAACATAGTTCACACCGGGTTTTCAGGAAATAGACAAACATGTTGTGTGTTTCACCATTTATGAATGTCACAAAACTCTCATAATTGAAGGTATGGATACATGCTACCCATGGCAATGGACACATGTGTTGGACTACACCTAGCGTCTCCTACTTTCACTTCATAGATTACTGGCTTTGAGTCCTCCCTTTTAACTAAGGAGCCGTGTCATTCACATTTAATCTTCCACTTTGCCCTACCACAGACCACATAATTTCTCCCATAGTTGCCTCCACATACTACCACATTGGATGACATATATGGCAGCTATTTACACACTCTTCTAGCCAAAAAACCACCCCTAGATGCCAAAACCTAGATCTTCACACACTCTATCCACACCACTACATAGCATCCCTTCTTTATGCAATTCAGTTCACTCTAAAGCCAGCAAAAGGAGTTGTTTCTCCAAAGGGTTGGTATGTGATGAGTGCTTTACACTAAGGCACTTTGAGGCTGGGTAACCCAAACTAGGAACAATTTGCCAAAGAGTAGCAACAATTGGTATGGCACAACAAACACCAATCTCTTGAATGGCATGAGAAGTAACTCATAAGCATTCTTTATAATACTAAATCCAATTAAAAAAATATTACTCTCTTTGGAAAGGAGGTCCAAGGCCAAGCATCTAGAAGTCTTACACACATACCTTCTTTACGCAATTCAGTTCACTGTAAAGCCAGCAAAAGGAGTTGTTCCTCCAAAGGGTTGGTATGTGATGAGTGCTTTACACTAAGGCACTTTGAGGCTAGGTAACCCAAACTAGCAACAATTGGTGTGGCACAACAAACACCAATCTCTTGAAGTCTCTACTCAGGACCTATTTGTTGCAGTATGCTACTTTCCATCTGAGATCACCTTGCCTGAGATGTTCGTGAGGCTAACACGTCACCATATGCAACCTCTCTCTCTCTCTCTCTCTCCCCCCCCCCCCGGCGTGCACGTTTGGTCCTGAGTCATCTACTCTCCCGCAGCCCGTTAGCCCGTTAACGTTGTCTATTCCTACGCTCAGTCCGTCTGCTCCTTCATTGTCTGCTCCTCCGCTTAGCCTGTTAGCTCCTCTCTACTCAGCCTGTCTGCTCCTCCAATCAACCCGTTTCGATGCCTAGCTCCAGCCATACAGTCAAGTCCGTACAACTGTACAACGGCACCGTATAGCAGGCGGGCCATACAACCATACAATAGGCTTGCTAGGAGGGATCCACCTCATCGGGAGGAGCTCGTTAGCAGGGCATTTCTAGCTTCACGGTTTGGGCTAAACCCAACCCAACCCTTGGGGGTTGTCACAGCTGGGGGGTGCCAAAATACATGCAAGCCACCATGGATAGGGATGCCAAGACACTTATGGCTCTCCCCAAGGTCAAGACTTTTACCTCGACTCTGACCAAAAGCTTCATCAAGGCCCTCCCTTTGCCCCCCCAGTACATGTTTGCAAAGACGCCTTCCCCGTATGCAAAGCACTATTTACAGCATAAGAGAATGGTAAGCATGATAGAACCGCACGAAAATATTTATTATGTACAACAGGAAATCCATGAGCTCAAGCTCAGACTTGCAGCTCTAAAGAGGGAAAAAAATGCTGGGGAACGACAAGGAAAGCAGGAAATAATTCATGAAGTATTGCAGATATACAATACAGCAGCACACATGCCATAGATGGTAACTCCAGTCTAGAAATTGGTTACAACTCAGCTCAAGTCAGTGAAACAGGAAGTTACAGCAACACTGGACATTAAAATCAACACATCGAATGTGTATGTATGTTAAACTCCTTTGTTTCTTTCACTGTTCCGTCGAATTACGGACTATACAAAGTCACATGTCTCTCTTTTCGTTTCGTCAATCGAGGGTAAGACAAATCACAGGCGCTGGCATCCCGAATATCCTCCCAGCCTATCTCATGGATGGCATGCTCACAAAGATACGTAATTCATTCCTTCATGCCTATCCACAAGCCCACAATTCCCTAGATGGTTCCCTCTGCCACATGTCATCATTCTAGACCTTTAGCTTCGTACACCATTTACCCCTCTCTTGGAGCATAATTAAAACATTTGCCCCTTGGCATTTTTTTACACATTTAGGTGCACCTAGGCTTGAGCACTCAGAACCACCTAGTCGATGCCAATACACCCTCACCTAGGACCTTGGTAGTTACTTCCCTTGACCATTTTATTTACGCACATAAAATATTACAGAAGTCGGTCATCTAAGAGAAAATGCCCACCGATCTTTCCGAGGTCATGCTATCTCGGCTAGAGCATAACATTCCTTCCCTCTTCAAGCATCAGTGTCCTCGATGATGAAATCTGGGAACACTCTCCGTAACTGGTATACGGATTCCCAAGTAGCTTCCGATAGAGGTAGACCATGCCATGCAACCAACACCGTGGGTATCTTCCCATTGCACACTTGCATTCTTCCTGGGTCCAGGATTCTTCTTGGTTTGCGTCTTGCATTATCCTCTATCTCTTGAAACAAGACAACACCTTCGATTAGTGAGTCACCAGTATACAAAAATTTCTTTAAACAAGAAACATGAAACACTGGGTGCACCTTACACCCCAGTGGTAATTCTAATTTATAGGCTACCTTGCCTATTCTTTTTAGAATTAACCATGGCCCACAATAACGAGGTGATAACTTAGCACACTCTCCTGCAGTCAAAGACTTAGAGTGCGAAGGAACTCTGAGAAAAACTTTTTCTCCTTTCTTAAATTCTCTATTGGATCGGTTTTCATCCACATACGCCTTAGCTCTATCCGCGGACATTAGCTCTCGCAAGTGCTAGCATCTTCCGCACCTGAATCACAAAGTTCGCGGCACTAGGCACTTTCTAAGGTATTCCAACTATAGTTGGATTCGCTGGTCTATAACCATAGTTCAGTTCAAACGGACTGAACCCTGTAGAAGAATGTTTTCTATCATTGTAGGCAAACTCCAACAATGGCAACCACTTGTCCCATGTATATTGCCTCAATGACACATATGCTCTAAGCATATCCACTAAAATTTGGTTGATTCTTTCCGTCTGACCATCCGTTTCTGGATGATCCCCACTACTCATTCCCAACTCAGTCCTTAGTGTCTCAAATACCGCAGTCCAAAAATGACCGGGAAATTTGACATCTATGTCTGACACTATGGATCTGGGTAATCCATGCAGACGAAATATATGTCTAATAAACAAATCCGCCACTTGGGGGCACTAACAGATTCTTTAGTTGGAATGAAGTGAGCCATCACGGTAAGACGATCAACCTTGTGTCGTAGGCAGCCCTACTATAAAGTCCATGGAAATGCTCTCCCACTTACTTAGTGGTATCTCCAAGGGCTGTAAAAGGCCAGGTGGCTTCACCCGTTCTGCCTTACTTACCTGACACGAAAAACAACGTGTCACATATTCATGAATATGCTTTTTCATCTTTGGCCAGAAGAAATCTCGCTTCACGAGATCATATGTCTTCTCGACTCCTGGATGTCCCGCACATGGGCTATCACGTCGAATGACTCTCTGCCTGAGATCATTCTAATTAGGTACTACTACCTTGCCATTTCTTTTCAGCATACCCTCCCTTATGGTATATCTTGCATAAGTTTCGCCTTTTCTGGATGCCAGGTCATCCTTTTCGTTTTCCCCGAGTTTAAAATATGAGCCTTAGGCCATAGACTCTGGACAAACTCATCCACCTTTTGAGTTTCTCTAATCTCGGCCATTAGAGCACTCTCTAATACCGTGAAACTCATGTTATGCATAATGCGTGACAACGCATCAGCTACTTTATTATCTTTTCCTCTTCGGTACCGAATCGTCAAATTAAACTCCTGCATGAGTTCTGCCCACCTAGCTTGGCGGCCTCTCAAGTCAGGTTGGTTACAAAAATATTTCAGAGTATCATGATCAACATCCACATAAAACTATGATCCATACAAATAATGTCGCCATGTTTTCAAAGCATGGACAACAGCATACAACTCTAATTCATGAGTTAGCCAATTTCTTTGAGAGGGAGAAAGCTTCTTGCTTTCAAAGGCTACTGGCCTTCCCTCTTGGAGGAGAACTGCTCCTACACTAATGCCACTTGCATCGAATTCCAAGAACAACGGTTTCTAGGGATCAACTATTTTCAGCACCGGTCCTATGACCCCAGCTTGTTTTATGGTGTTAAAACTTTCTTGTTGATCCTGTCCCATATAAAAGGTACTTTATCTGAGGTCAGATCAGTCAATGGTGATACTATTTCGGAATATACTTTGATATGCCTTCAATAAAATTGGACAAATCCCAAGAATGATCGCAAAGCGGTCAGACTCTGAGGGATTGGCCAAGTCAGTATCGCAGCCACTTTCCTTGGATCCATTTCTACCCCCTCTGGAGTAATTATGAATCCTAAGTATTCAAGTCTAACCATACACAGTATAGTTTTCTTCTTATTTACATAAAGACTGGCTTTTCTCAAAGTACTAAACACTATTCTTAAGTGTTCATGATGCTCAGTAATACTTTTACTGAATATCAGAATATCGTCAATAAAATGTACTACAAACTTTCCGATATACGGACGTAGTAAATCGTTCATAAGCATGACGAATGTAGCTGGAGCATTGGTAAGTCCAAAGAACATTACCAAAAACTCATAATGACCAAACCTGCTTCTAAAAGCGGTTTTATGCACATCCTCGGCTCTAATACGAATCTGATGGTAGCCACACTTAAGATCTATCTTACTGAAAATTACGGCTCCATGCAATGCATCTAGCAAATCATCGATCCGAGCCATCGGATATCTGTGCTTAACAGTGATATTATTTAATGCTCTGTAATCTATACAGAGGCAAAAAGTATCATCTTCCTTCCTCTTTAACATCACTGGCGAAGAAAAAGGTTAAAAACTAGGTTGAATCTGCCCCAGCTTGAGGTATTCTCACAGTTGTCTTCGCACCTCAGCTTCTTCTGTAAAGCTTAATCTATAGGGAGGTCTATTTACAGGTTCTGCCCCCGGATAAGCTCAATTTTATGTTGAACATTCCGCTCTAGAGATAACCCATAAGGTAACTCATCCCTAAAACAATCAGAGAACTTCTCCGATATCTCTTTAGCCAACTCGGCCGTTTCCCCATCTTGGGTAGCCTCAGTGCTAGTCGATGCATCATCAATCGACTCTACCGACGTTTTACACAGACGGAGAAACTCTTTCGGAGTCTTCCGAATTTCCATGGCTGAAATCAATGGTCCTCGAGGTAAATCCTTTTCACCTCGCAAAACATATTCTACCCCGTTCAGCTTGAACTGGTAAATATGCTTTTTCCAATCAATGGCTGGATTTTTCCAAAAATGCCAAGCCATACCTAGGGCTATATCTGCGTGAGCAAGCCTGGTCAACTCAAAGTCCAGCTTCTCAACATAGTCCTAAATTCGAAGTTCCAACAGGGTAACCCTTTGGTCCCGTACTTCAGTTGAACTTCCATCCGCCATCCTGACCGTATAAGCATAGTCAGACGGACTAGTTTTTAACTTGAGCCTCTTAATAAGCTTCGAGTTAATTACATTGTGCGTTGACGCTGAGTCAAACAACACAATCACATCATGATTGGCTACTTGCCCTTTCATTTTAATCAACTTGGGCTCATCGAAAACCGTATACCCCGTTGTTGCGTGCTTTGAAAGGATGTTATCGGGTACACCGCTTACTAACTTAGTAACAGACACACTTAACAACACAGATACTAACCTCTGAGAAGGTCCCGCCAATTGCATCTGCATGTATTCCGCACTGGAACTCTCCTGCATTTCCGTGTCGCATTCAGATATTATCATACTAGCCGTGCGACGGTCTTTGTTCAATGGACAATCTTTCCACTGATGTCGCTGAAGGCAGCCGAAGCACAATCCTTCTTTTCTAGCTTTCTCTTTTTGCTCAGAGGTCAACGAGGACTTTGACCAAGCCCGCGCTGCCATTGGAGTTACTTTCCTTTTCACCCCAACGGTGGTACTTGTCTTTGTTTGTTCCTCAACCGGCTTCACCTGCTTGGTTTGGCCACTTGGCTGCGAGACACTTGTCTTTGAAGTCCATTTCCTCTGAAATCCCTCTTTTCTCAGGTACTCATGCTGAGTCCCTGCCTACACAAACCCACTAGGTCTGCCTCTCGCATCTTCATAGTTCAGGGCTACTGTAATAGATTCATCTAATGTAGTCACATATTTAGCCCGAACTTCCATTTTAATCTTGTCATTCAGTCCATAGATATAGTCTTGCAACTGAACCGACATAGGGAGAGGGTCTGTTATTTTCATAACACATTCCCTAAACTTGTCAGTGTACTCTGCCACCGACAAATTCCTCTGGCGAAGGTTTCTATAAGCATCCCAAGCTCGGGACTCTTCGTCAGGTGGAAGAAAGTGTTTCTTAAATTCAGCCTTAAACCCTTCCCAAGTGGTAGGGGCAACCTGATCTTTCTGTTGCTTTATCCACCATCTATCCGCTGCCTCAATAAACAGGTGAGTGGTCTCGCGGATTTTCTTTAGATCAGATCTGATTTCACAAATGACGAAGGCTTCTTCCCACTTGTGTAACCAAACCTCGATCACATCAAAACTGCGCTCGGTCATCCGACCAGCGTACTTCTCCGGTCTATAGTTGGCAATATTAGGTAACTTGACCTTTGCACGTTCTGATGAGTGTATACTAGGCTCTGGCTCTGCTGGAGCTTTGCCCTTTTCATTTCTAGATGGTCTAGCCGACAAGGCTTGTACCATTTGATCTTTTTATTATTAACTATGGACAGGTTGGAAAACTGCCAAAATGAAATACTAACAATGAATTAAATTTTTTTAAAGGAAGAGCTAGTGGTTGTTTTGGCAGATTGTACGGCCTTCATGTCATCATGCTAGAGCTAATTTCATTACCCTATTTTGCTTCATCACCTCTCAAGTCAAAATCTACATAGTCCACCAATTTGAGAGATGGTGTTTCACATTCTATTGAAAGAATATTAAATATTCATTCAAAAGAAAGTGTAAGAATGAGACAAGTGTTCTAATAACCTTTAAAACTACACCTTTAAAACTCTTTGTATTCTTTCACATTCTATTGAATGAATATTTAATATTCTTTCAAAGAAAGTGTGAGAATACAAACACAAAATAAAATCATATTTCTCATTTTGACCAGCATTCACTTGAAGCTGCTGGTTCATGATCTGCTGTAAAGCATCTTCTAATACAGAAATCCTACCCACCAGAGTAGGTGTTGTATGATGGGACACTTGTTGTGTAGATCGTGCTCTAGATTCACCAGGATTTACCCTGGAATCGTGTCCCTCTTCTAATTTCCCTCTGCTGTACCGGAATAAATCGACTGCAAACTGGAAAATAAAATTTTATACAGAAGGAAAAATGATGCTCCCGTGAAGTTCCACGAATCACAGATGTCTTGATTTATTTCTTATGCCAAGCCTTTGCAAGCCTCGAAAATCTGCGCCACCAACCAAGGCACTCACCCAGCTATTCGCTTCTCTCTTTCAAAATCAGCCTGCTGTCTATTTCGGAATCAGCCTCAATGCTCACGGGCTTTTTCGTGACCACAAACGCTCCCTTATCTCCCTCTCTCTTGCTTTTTTTGTCGACCGAACCAAAAAATTGCGTGGCTTCTAATTGTCGCACATGCCAGGACTGATAAGCCGGTGCTCGTAGACTATTGCCTTTTCCACAAACTCGCATCAAGGCTAACCGCAGCCTCTTTGGAACTCAAGCTGCAAGGCCACAGAGCCATCCATCGTCAGCCTACCCCCCTATTTTCACAAGCTCCCAACCCCGTGCGTCGCCCATCGCCGCATATAGCCTCCGTTTCGTAGATTTTTCACCCAGCCCCACATGTCGCGTCTATTCAGAATGTAATCGTCGAAATGTTTTCTGCAAAGTCTTCCAACGCAGTCTGCCCACTATTCCGCCGTCCGCTGTCCGCTGGCCATACTTAGCTCTGATACCAAATGTTCAACTCCTCTGTTTCTTTCACTGTTCCGTCGGTCATCTAAGAGAAAATGCCCACCGATCTTTCGGAGGTCATGCTATCTCGACTAGAGCATAGCAATGTACAAGTACAAGAACAAGAAAAAAGGGTGGCAAATGCAAGAATCATATGCATAGGGGGGACTACCGGTGGGCTGGTCTGAAGCAAGTCACAAAAAATCATGGAAGAAATCCCACCGATAGAGTGGGAGCCTGAAGATGTACTTCTTGTTGTCCAGGAGGGGACACAAGCCAAAGTACGCTTCAAGGACAAGATGAAAAGCAGCAAGATTCTCAAGCAAACTAATAAGTTTAGAGGTACTAAAATATGTATAGCAGAGGAACTCACTCCGATTCAGCTCAGAATGAAGGCTACTCAATTGACTAAAGTGAAGAATGCAGGGAAATGGGCTGTTTAAAGGGATGGAAAAGCATTAATCAGTGATTTCAAATCCAAACCTAAAGTCTTTCAGTCTTAAGATAGTATTTGAACGTAATTATGCTATAATTATCCAGGGCTGAGCTGATTTTGGCACTCCCTCAAATCTCTCTGAGGTTTTCCAGATGATGTAAGTCTGGTTGACATTTTGTACATTGTCCCAAAGGCCTTCCGCGGACATCTCTCTCTCTCTCTCTCTCTCTCTCTCTCTCTCTCTCTCTCTCCCCCATCCCCCACCATCCCCAACCTACCTAGCTGTGTTGTGGGGGCGTCCAAACCTATCGCAACGTCCACGGCTGTTGTCACGGGCTTCTTGGCCTCACCTGCGCCCTCTTCCTTTCCGTCATGGCAGCTGCTGTCACGAAGCAACTGCCTGCCATTGCCGGCCCTCCTAGTGCATAGAGCTACGCCTGCAGCTCACGGGGGCTCCTCGGGCCCTTGCCTACCCCACTGGCACATAAAAGTTGTGCCTACAGCTCACACGGGGGCTGTGTCTAGCCCCGGCACACCCTCGAGGCCTGCATGGCCTGCCTTCACCGGCCCCAGGAGACCCCTATCACATCCCCGCCTAGCTCTTGGGCCAACAGGGTTTTTGCAGCTCCCACCAAATTCGAATTTCCAGCTCCAAACTTGAAGGACAGCAAGAAATCAAGAATGCCCGCAGCAGACCCCTCTACTCTTCGGTTGCCAAGACACTCTCTCCATATGAACGGACATATTATGGAGGTGTTTTTGACTGACCCATTCTCGGGCAACATGAACAGATTTATTTCTTACTGCAAAAAGTGAGGGAGTTGAAGATATTACTGGAAGACGTGACAGCTAGACTTCGGGTCCTTGAGGGCCAGGACAACAATCCGTTATAGATGAAGCTGTAAAGGCTTGTAAGGCTTCTCCCCCTACCCCCCAATTGGCTCCACGGTCAAGGATTTAGTGCATACCAAAGTTCAAACAATTAAGGAGGAGTTAGTGCATACCAAAGTTCAAACAATTAAGAAGGAAGTAAGTATGGAAGTGGAGACAAAAGCAAGTAAGACTATCATCATTCAAGCAGAGATAAAGAACATGAAGCTAGACGGGACAACGCACTAAAGATAAGAATAGGGGGACTCCCTGAAGACTCGTACAAAGAGGAAGACACATTTAGTGAAACATTGGCAAAGGTCAAAGAAGCCTTGCCCAACATTGAATGGACGGATGGTCATGAGGAGGAAGATGACAACTCCAGACTAGCTTCTATTGGACAATCTAAAGCTCATGCCATCCTTACATTAAAATCAAAAGGTTTGCGAATCAAGCTTCTACGACAATTTTATAGGCTAAAGGGTACCAAAGTATGGATAGCTGAGGAGCCTACACAAGCTCAACTAAAAAACAAGGCAATGGAATTAACAAACGTCAAGGCTGCCAAGAAAGATGGGAAATGGGCAGTATACCGTGAAGGAATAGCAGTTATTAAAGAGCGCAAGTCTTAAACTGATGTATGGCCAACTATGTATGTGTGTTTTATCTAGGTTATCAAGTAGGTACTTTTTTTAAAAATGAAGCTGCCTCTGCACTCTATGGGAGCTGCCTCGTGCCCTCCCTAAGCTGAAGTACTAGATGGTTTTCTTGTTGTCCCATAGACTTCTTGGTCTCCCATGGATGTTAATAGACTTTAGCACATGTTAAAGCAGCCATGCCTAGCATTGAATGGAAGGCTGTTGATGATGATGATGATGATGACGGAGCAAGTAATATCAAGCACTCTACGGGACATGCTACCATTATGGTTAAATAATTCGATTTACGGATCTAGCTTCTTCGACAATCTTACAAGTCGAAAGGGGCCAAGGTATGGATAGCCAAGGAGCTCACATGAGCTCAATTGAAGAATAAGGCAACCAAATTTGCCAAGGTCAAGGCTACTATGAAGAATGGAAAAGGGCCAGTATACCATGAAGGCATAGCACTCATCAAAGAGTTTAAATCCGAACCAAAAGATGCTCAGTATTAAACTAATGTATGGCTGATTATGTAGGTACCCTACATAACCGGAGTTCTTTTCTGCACTCCTTGGGAATTGCCATGTGCCCTCCCTAAGCGAATGTACTAGATTGTTTTTTGCCATCCCATAGACCTATTAGTCTCCCGTTGACATTTGTAGACTCTCTCTCTCTCTCTCTCTCTCTCTCTCTCTCACACACACACACACACATTGAATGAAATCAAGAACCAAGGAGGGTGTATGTAAGAGGAATGGCGGAAGGAGAAAAGCAAGAAGGATGAGTGGGAGAAGGAGAAAGAAACATGGGAAATTGAGAAGACCAGCCTCAATGAGAAAATGCAAGCTATGGGGACATAACTACAGCAGCTGAAGGACATGCAGGGGAGACCGGAAGGGGCACACAAGGCAATGGAAGAGCTGAAGTCTGAGAGTGAGAAGCTCAAGAAGGAGATGGCAGCCTTGCAGACAGCCATACAAGGACATGCTGAGTTTACACAACAAATCACCAAAGGGAATGCAGATATGCTAGAATGGAAGAATGTGGTTAAGAAGGGTGTGGTAGCCCCCAAGAAAGAGATCATCTCTGAGGCAAAAGAAGAAAAGAGAAGGAGAAACAAAATTTTGAATGTCTTGGTTAGATTAGTCTACACATAAAAATCAGCTCCAAGAAGGTAATGTTTCCATGTGGTCAAAGCATGCATCACTGCTAACATTTCCTTCTCGTATGTCTGCAAGTACAATTCAGCATCTTTGAGAACTCTACTCTCATATGCAACCACTTTGCCATCTTGCATCAAAGTGCCTCCTATGCTGTTCCCACATGCATCACAAGTTACAGCAAAGGGTTTTGCAAGATCTGGCAAGATAATAACGGGTTCAGAACACAATTTTTGCTTCAGATCTTCAAAAGCTGCATTTTCCTTTGGTCCCCACCGAAACGGTACAGCTTTCTTCTGTAAAGCATGCAAGGGAGAAGCAATTTCTGCAAAGTACTTTATAAACATCCGATAGTATGAACACAACCACCCCCCTCCCTTTGTTTCTTCAAACAGCAAAGTAATCCCAACCCCCAGTTGGGCTAAATCCCAAACCCACAACCTGGGGTTTAGGTTCAGCTAGGAGGTTCTACAGACAACCAATTATGGACTGGCCTAGCCTCTCCTCCAAGTCCCCTCAACTCCTTCAACCTCCATCAAGACTCGGTACTCTACAGTTGAATCCATGACACCCTCTCCGTATGCACGCAATTACCAACAAGAAAGCTCAAAACAAGATCAGATTTTCTATCTGCAGCAAGCAGTGAGAGGCCTTCGATTGGAACTATCAGAAGTAAAGGCTCGACTTCACATTCTAGAAGGGCCTGGTAAGCAAGCACTAATTGATGAGGCTGTAAAATCTTGTAAGGACTCCCCCCCTACCCCGCAACTAGTCTCTACAGTCAAAGAGCTTGTTCACATTGAAGTACAAACTGCTAAGAAGGAAGTGATTGTGGAAGTGGACACCAAAACAATTAAGTATGATATTCAAGCAAAGATTAAAGAACATGAAGCTAGATGTGATGATGCGCTGAAGATTAGAATAGGGGGACTCCCAGAAGATTGGTACAAAGAGGACACATATAGTGAAATTTTGACAAAGATCAAAGCAGGCTTGCCCGACATTGAATGGACGGCTGATGATGAGCAAGATCATGTCTTATTGAAGATAATGAATGAACAAGAGCCTTTCATGGTGTCTACATTTGAGTATCATTTCCTCTCTCCCTCGCCTATCTCTCACTTTCTCTCTCTCACACACCATGTTTCCTTCATTTGTGATAGCAAGAGTCGTATTCATGGACCACGCATGCCATGTTTCATGCCAGATGGAAAATCCAGTAGATATCTTCACAAAAACTCTACCAAGAGATAAATTCCCCATGCATAGAGAGAGGCCTTAGTCTCACTCAGCTAATGTAGTCATTATAGAGAGATAGAAGGATAATGACTACATACATATCCTACATATCATTCAAATGTCATGCTCAGCCCTTTCAGTCAGCTTGAGTTGATATGCATATTGTGTTTCATGTTATAATGGCTGACATGGCATCTACTACCATATTTCACTAGGAGGTGCATCCTAGGTTAGCGCTTTCATCTCAGCTCATTATAAAAGGGTGAAACTCCATTTGCTGTATATTTCTAGCGTTTGCATATTTTTGGAATTCAATTGAGTATTCTTTCTTTCAACTTGTATTCTATGTTTTTTAAATCCAAACACCACATGCTTCTCAATCAAAGCACTGTAGCTATCAGTCTGCTTTTGGCTTATGATAGACTGTTTCAATACCTTAGGGTATATTTAAATGCAAACAACGACCTAAGGAGTTATAGTTATACATACATTAATTCTTTACAAGTATGCTTTTTGTAAGATCATCCCTATGAGTGTATAGAAATGCTCTTAAACTTAGTAAACTTAGTGCAATAAATACTAGCAAGACCCCTCAACACATTTCCCAAAAAGGTCTCCATTATCACTTTCCTGATTATTCCCATTTATGTAATCATAGTATAAAACAAATAAGAGTCTCAAAGTACGTAAAAGGTTAGTACGGAAATGTAAAATGCATAGCTTTGTCAGAATCAATCAGAAGCCAGTGGGAGTTTCCAGAGATTCTGGAATCTAGTACATATATCCAAGTGACCAAAATAGTCAGTAAACAATACCTAAGTCAGGGGCACATATACACAAACATGGAGATGAAACATGCAATCACAAAAAAACATGTACTAGATCCAAGTGACCAAAATAGTCAGTAAACAATACCAAAGTCAGGGGCACATAAACACATAAACATGGAGACCAAACATGCAATCACAAAAAACCATTCTACTATACTAGAAATGAAGCTACTCAACACAACTATAGGATTGTCTCTTGCTGTCCAAAAGCATCGATTTTCAATTCGAAACAAAAACCACATGTATAGGCAGATTTGTGCAAGAGATGTGATTTACCTTGTGAGTTAGAATAGATAGAATCACATCAGAATCGACATTCTCATAAAGTTCGCCAATATTCCGTGCCACTTCTAGTCGTATGGACCGTAGTCTTAGATGCCTTTTCAACTTGAAATGATTTCTGCCATTGAAATTATAAGCAGCCATCAAAATCATACGCATGCACTCAATACTTATGCATGAACAGATTCTATATTGTCCGATGACCTAATCAAGCTTTTTCAGATGACATATATTGATAAAGCGCTCCTGTTCATTATACGTGAAAGCCTTAGAGCATGAGAGTAAGATTCAAACCACAAACTCCGTCATGCATAATGTTGGATTCCATGCTATGAGATCACTACTTTCTTTGTCAGCACCCCAAATTAACGTGCAGACCATGCACATAAACATCGGTCTAAAAGAGAAGTGAAGGCTTAACAACATTCTTTCATTTATGGAATCCACAAAATTGTCAGTTCATTTGCCCTAGTTGAATCCAAAACTCTGCACGAAGCATGTTAAGGCTTTCAACGTCACACTGGAACACAACAACAAACAAAATAAAGCAAACCCTTATAATAAGAAAACCATGTAGGCATGCTTTGATTTGATCTAAAGGAATGCCTAACAAAATATTTATGTGATGCGCTACCTACAGTAAGTTATGAAGTTTTAGGAATGCTGTTAAATATGACATCATAAAATGCTGGTACAGCCAAATCAATATACCCATAGAGGATAGGTCCATGAAAACGCGAAGAGTTTTCAACCAACTCGTGCCATGAAAATACCAAAAGAGCTACTCTCAATGTTGCCCGTGGGATAATCTGTGTAAGCATTTTGTTGGTAATCTATTCTTCACATAAAAGATTTTGACAAAAAATATCTCACTGGCCTGAACATGTGTCAAGAAAGGCTCTTCTGTAAATCTCAATACACCATTTCAATTTAAAGGTTTGTATGACATCCTTCAACCATGCCTAATCAACCGCCTATGCATGCCCCATAGAACTGCTTATACTGTAAACCAGGATGAACAACTGGCGCCAATTGATTTCATGCAAAAACTTTCAGGAAGCCCCCAGAAACAGACATGCAAACAATGAGCAAGGTCAACCCTAACACATAGATCAAATATAGCTGCAACCATCTTACCTTTGGAAGCCTGAAACAACAGGACTCTGGTTTTCAAGGGGGACCATAACAGTGTATTGAAAGGCAACTTGCAACAATGGAGGGCTTTCACTTGCCCTGTACCATCAGAAACAACATCGGAAAACCCATTCATATTATTTACTTGTAACTATAGCAAACCTCTCTCTCTCTCTCTCTCTCTCTGTCTCTCTCTCTCTCTCTCTCATTCCGACAACCTCTATGACTCCAGCCTGAGATGATAGATGATGATGTTCAGGTTGATGTGGATGCAGTTCTTTTGTAACATATTAGATTTGGGCAGGCCTGACATCAACTCTTTTTCTACACATTAGATTGGGCCGTGGGGAACAAAAAGGCCAAAAAACTGTCCAGCATCAGGGCTCATGCCTCTAGATCATAATTTGGTGACATCATGTAAAAAGGGTGCAACACATCTCTAGTCATGAGAGTCAATGATACAGCTCATATCCAAGTGCACACGAGAAAAAAACCAATCGTATTGCCTTCAAATCTCAATGTATTCGGGCAATCTTATCATTAGGTGCTCCTCCATCTATGGCTCACGCAGGGTGAATAGTCTAAGATATCGATGGTGCCCGGTGGCGGAATCTCACGCACTGCCTCTATCTGAAACCTGTAAGGTGACATCTTGAGATCAGCAACACTGTGTAGCAGAGATGGATTTGTAGGTACCCTTATTTTTAAATGAATCCATGATCGTTTAGGTGGAGGAAATGCGCTCTGTAGAGCCATCTTGGTGGCATGGTACTGTGGTGAGGGTACCCAGGTTTGATGAGGTAAACCTACCAACGATAGCCTCTGAAGACTTGGTGAATCTCCTCTTCTGTCAATCGTAGAAAGGGGGCATCAGGGAATATTAATATGGAGGAGGTGATCAATGACACATTTTCAGCAACGGATAAGGACAAGAAGAAATATCAGCCCAAATCAGATGCTGGTCATAGTTCTGGACATAGCGGGAAGGATAAAAAGGATGCCGGAAAGCCTATCAAGAAAGGTATGTCCATTATAGTAAGAATCCGGGTCATCACATCAGTGAGTGCCTGAAGAAGCTTGCAAAGGAAAAGATGAAAGAGTTTCGTTGGCTCTTTCAGGCTCAGCCCATGATGCAGGTAAAGATGATACTTCAGTGACCTTTGCTGAGCGTGATTCAGCATTTTTTACTTCCAGCTATGATGCCTATTGGAGTCACGCTCTTTTACGTAAATAATATTGGCAGAAACATGGTATTTTGAGAGCATCCAAAACAATTCTTCTCATCCGGTTAAAGGGATTGGAGAGATTTTCTTATAGCAGTGGGATGGCTCAAATCTCAGCATCCAAGATGCTGTGTTTGTCCCTAGGATTAAGAAGACTCTTCTTTTCGTGTACTCTTTCACTTGAAGAGGCTTTTTGAAGACAACAAATTGTACACAGTGGTGTTTGTTTGCTTTCTTTTTTAATGAAAGACTACTATTAAGTATGAAAGACCCTCCTTGAGATGCCTCAAGGGAGAAAAAACATGCAGTACAATAAATTCACCCTACATGGGTCAAAGTACACTCCTAATCATAGCAATGAAGCAACCACGATTGAGGCTGGAAGTGCCACCTCAAGTCAATAGGTGATTCAGAGAAAAAAGGGGAGCCCCTCCATTCCATGAGAAACACTGCCCTCCTAGAGGAGGATGCACGCAAAGACACATGCATCCTCACCCATATTGTTGAGGAACTAAAGGGAAAGCATGAAGTGAACACAAAATGAGAATGCTTGATTATGGAATGAAGAAAGGTGAGGTCCATATGTAGGCACCTCTTACATGATCACTGACATCACTGATGACCTCTGAGCTCCACAATCATCTCCTCAACCAGCTCCTAGAATCTCTCAATCATCCTATGTGGCATCTACCACCTAACAATGCTTATGGGCACCTAACTGTGCCTCTAGCACACACACACAGAAACCAAGGTGTGCCTGGGGCATACACCTTGAGATATCCCAACAAACCCCCCCTCAAGGGAATGCCTCAGGCTATGTCAAGGATTCATCTAGTCTCATAGTTTCTCATGCCATCTCATGGTGGTCGAGGATTAATCTATGGCTAGGATCTCATGCTAGCAAGAGGTTCCCAAGGGTGTGAGGTAAACAAAAGGGATACATAAGACCTTCCAATGATTATCTCCCCTGCATGTACATGCACACAATGTCTGCAGGAGGTACCATGGAGCAAAACACATACACATGGCCTACATCATATGGTGACCAGAGGTGTTTACAAAGAACACAATAGTTGATTTCATTCATTTTGGAGGACTATCCAGGCTGAGTACCTTGACTCAACATAAAAAGAGAGATTTGGAGCATATATGAAGATGGTTCAAAAAGCATAATCTTCATCATGTGGAGACTCATCAAATGAAAGTAGATTGGCAGTTTCTGACTTTGTAGTTGCTTCCTTTTTGACTCTACAATACTTTTCATGGTGATTGTTTTTGCCACACTGTTTGCATGGATTGATCTTGAAGCAGTCTTTTGAGAGGTGATTAGTCTTTCCACAATGTTTGCAAGGTGAAAACTTGCCCTTTTGAAATTTTATGGCATAGGATGTGTCATTGCCTCTCCGGAGTTCCATGTGTCTTTCTTCTTCTTGAAGAGCAGAAATAAGACCTTCAAGATTAGGATTAGGAAGATTTTTCAAAGTGGTAATAACATGATCATAACCTTCATGCATAATTTTGAGCAATACTGCCATTGCCTCATCTGTGGTGATTGGAGAGTTGCTAGAAGCAAGTTGAGTCATGAGACTCCGCATAAGATTGACATGGGCAACCAGAGGAGTGCCACTAATTATCTTCAATTCAAAGAAAGCAATCTTAAGTGACAATTTTGAGATGTGAGAGCTAGCACCAATAATAATGTCAAGCTTCTGCCAAGCTTCTGAAGGAGACTCTAAGTCAGAGATGTGATGAATATAGTCATCTCCTAAGGCAAGAGCAATGATGCCATAGGCTTTCTCCTCTCTAGCAGGATCTCTTGCCGGGTGTGTCGGAGCTGAGGATTCTCCAGCATTAGAGGCTGTTGAAGAAGAAGTTGAAGCCGGTTTGACAAGCCCCCAGAGGTTTTCCCTCATCAATGCAAACTTAACCTTCATCTGCCATGTGTGAAAGCCTTTACCATTGAACTTATCCATATTCAAGATGGTAGCCATGAGAGGGTCTAGCCCAGAATGGGCAGTGTCTACTCTCTTACAAGGCTAGAAAAAAAAAAAGCTGAAAAGCTTCAAAGTATAAGCATTTTGTGACCAAATTGCATACTAAAAATCATAATGGAAATGATGCTTCATCTTCCATGCTTCATAGAAGTGGCTAAATGAAAGCATTCCAAACAAATCCAGGTATAGCAACTTGAAGCAAAGTTGTAGCCACAGTTATACTAATGCTATTCAACACTTTAAAACATCTGAAATGCTAAAGTAGCATCTAATGTAGCATTAAACTCACCTTGTCAAAACTGTCCAAAACAGAGGGCTGAACTTGGAGGGCTTGTATCTCCTTCTTTAGAGCAAAGAAAACAGGGCTGTCTAGGTAGAAACAAAGCTCATATACCAGAGAAGAGCCACTGAAGAGAAAGGGTGAAATGACGCCTCACGTTGCCATAGCTAGGAGCTTGAAGATCGACTGGTTTTTCCGCGTTCTCTCCTCGAATATGCAACCATTGCTGCTCAAATTTCAACACAAGATAGTCCAAGGTATGGAGAAGCTTCCCCTAAAAGGAATTAGAGAAAGGTGGAGCAGAAACAGAGAATACGCAGAAGGGAGTTTCGACGATTTTCGGGGAATGGCGACCAGCAGCGACGATGCTTCTTCAATTCCTTGCACGTGAAAGTTCGCCCATACGAGGGGTATCTCCAACTCAGAGGATTTCGAGAATGGCGGAAAGACGAGGTAGAACAAGCTCTAGCAAGTTTTGGGAAGAAATGGTGAAGATGAAGAAGAAGAAGAAGTGGAGAAGAAGAGGATGGAGAAGAAGAAGATGATGTGGCACAAATGGGCTCAAGGAGGATCATAGTGCTCTGATACCATGTTGAGGAACTAAAGGGAAAGCATGAAGTGAACACAAAATGAGAATGCTTGATTATGGAATGAAGAAAGGTGAGGTCCATATGTAGGCACCTCTTACATGATCACTGACATCACTGATGACCTCTGAGCTCCACAATCATCTCCTCAATCAGCTCCTAGAATCTCTCAATCATCCTATGTGGCATCTACCACCTAACAGTGCTTATGGGCACCTAACTCTGCCTCTAGCACACACACATAGAAACCAAGGTGTGCCTGGGGCATACACCTTGAGATATCCCAACACATATGGCCATCAAGGTATATGCAAATAGTGGCCAATATATACAGTGTGAGAGGGTGTCACCAAGCTGTAAATATTCCAAAGTCAAAGCATAAGATGACCATTTATTGATCATAATTAACGAGTTCTTCATTTATTTAATTATGTTCAAAGAGTTACTTTCATTTGGTAAAAGTCTTGACTTCAATCAAATATATTAACCTCGGTTAAGTAAGCCTAACCTTTATTGGAAGATCTGGCTTCGGCCAAGATAGTTAACTACGGTTAGCCAAGGAACCAAAGCGTTGACTTCGATCAGAGAGTGTTGAGTTAAAGTACGAAGTAAATTCCAAACGAACGGTGTATATATGGTTTGTTGTCTCGCGTGAGTGCCAATGGGACTGTTTGGCACTGCTGGATAGCGCCATCGTGACGTCAGCGATGAAGAAGACCTTACTTGTACTAGGCGGATATTCTCTGTGACTCAGTTGCACAGGCTATGCTTCCCACATGACTATGGATTCATAGCACTGCCTCTAGTCATTGTGGCAGAGAGTTTGAAGGCCACCATCTGAGAAAGTAATTCTGTCGAGACCTAGAGGTTTTTGTTCGGAGAGGCGTGAACTGATGGAGAAGCGAAACGTCATGGTTAGCAGGGCCGGCGAGGCTGATTGCTAACGAAAGCACCTTCCCATCGGAAATCTTCCTGAAGGTGCCGTCAACAGCGAACGGAAATTCTTCCATCAAGTCCTCCACAGATTTTCTCGTCGTGGCAGCCAACAACAAGACATGTGGGGAGGTGACATGGCACTGCCACCTAAGCTGCTGACGTGGCAACACATGAGGGATGTTGGCGTGGCAGTGACATAGGAGGATTTGTAGGGAATGACATGGCACATACGTGTGGATGACATGGCCTAACAGTGACACATGGCAATCCATGCTAGCAGACAACTGAGGTGGACAGATTAGCTGACGTGGCAGACCAAGGGTTAATCTAACCCAACCTTGGTTAATGACATGGCTAGAGGTTAATTTAGCTTAACTCAACCAGACCAGTCTGCTGACTGTAACCAGACTGGCCAGTTCAGTTAACTCGGTTAGTGGTTCAGGTAGTGGCCTAGTTACAAACCAACTAGATTGTTCTTACAGAACAGCACTAGTTTAGTTAGTGTAACCAGCCTGTTACTCATCCAGTTACTGTCAAATAAAAAAGAAAAAACAAAGAGACAGTTGAAGAGACAGTTGAAGAGACAGTTTTTGCCATCAGTTTCCACCTATCTGTCAGTCTTTTCCTGCAAAAAAATCAGCAGAAAATCAGACATTTGCAGAAGAAAAAGAAATGCATGCCTTTGTGCACAACAAATGCATTCTGAATGCTTTTTGCAGCCGCCAGAAAAGGGGTTTAAGCTTTGAATCAATAACCTATTACTGGCACAATTTGTAAGTGCTATATACCTCTTGTTGAGGTATCTTCTCTTTGAAAAGCAAAGGCTGAGTGCATCAGTTGCATACACTGTGTGCGTGAACGTTTACAAATCTCAGATAAGTTGCAGTGATGGCTTCACAGCAGCATGCCCAACCACCCCATGAGAGAATGGCAAAGACTGATCAGGTTCAGCTGGCAGAGGCAAGAAATGACCCTTTGTTTCGCAGGATTTCAGTCAAGGTAACCTGCAAGGCCCTTGTGTGGACAACTTGCCTGACCCATTGCCTGACCTACATGCAGTTAAGGTTTGGTAGGGTGCTTGCATCTAAACTAGAGCTAGAGGACATCGCTTCCAATAACATTATATCTGGCAAGTATCCACCTTAACATCAGCCCCATTTGGAAACTCAACTTTGAGCTCACACTGCCTACAAGGTCCCACATAAGCTGATAAGAGGACTCCATGAGCTTTGACATAGAAATGAGTGAAAAACCTAGGATAAGATACAATTGAGTCTTATAATCACAAATTTTGGGACTCATATTTGCAAGTTTCACCTTTCAAGAAAATCTCAGACAAGACTCAACTCAAGAAGTATCGAGTAGGACTCACTCCAAAGATATAGGCCCAATTGAACACTAAGGATATCAAAGATATTTCAGATCTTATGCATTCTGCCAATGTGGCTAGTCTTGTGTCTATGCAGGATCCTACTACTGTGCCTTCACAACAGGCAGGAATACGGGGGGATAAAAAGCTATAGCGACCCCCAAGTCTGAAATAAAAGAGTTTCCCAAGGCTCAGAAGAGGGGATTTCAACCTCAGAAGCCGAGAGGAAACCAAGTACAAAAGTGCTATAAGGGAAGACCACAGTTTACCCCTGAACAGATTGATGTTTTCATAAAAGAGGGTAAATGCTTCAGATGCGGCCAAGAGGGGCATGTGGCTGCCCAGTGCCCGAAAAAGCCTTCAATTCCAAAGGGAAAACAGGCAAAGAAGCCATGGGGACCGCACAAACCAATGGCGGGAGGAATTCCTGATGTACTGGGTCATGTTTCAAACCCAGAGGAACGAGAATCGCTGCTGTCATGGGGCAAGATCAGAGACCAGCAAGCGCTGATTTTATTTGATCTTGGGGCTACATATAACTTTATATCAGAAGATTTAGACTTGAGGCTGGGAATAAAGATGGAGGAGTTGGGGAGGGCTCTGGATGTTGATCAGATGTTCGGTGGAAACCTTGTGCCAGTCACTCCCTTTATAGGGAAGCTCCGTCTTCATATATAGAGTTATGTGGATTAGGAACACTTTTTCATCTCTCCACTGAAACATCACAATGTGGTTTTGGGTATGCCTTGGTTCCATCGCAAGGTAGTGAAATTGACTCTTTCTGAGAGAGTGTTGGAGTTTGTACATAGGGGAAAAGTACAACGTGTGGTTGCCAGGAATAGAGGGGAAACTATTCCCATTGTATCAAATAGTTCTGTTGGAAAAGAAATAAAGTCTACAATTTCAACTTACATGGTTTTTATAATACAGAGAGATGTTGAAATGCATGCTGAAATAAGTGAGGCAAATCAAAATAAATTTCAGTTTCTTGACAATTTTAAAGATTGCTTTTCTGACGCTTTGCCAGTGGAGTTACCCCTTGAGAGACCTGAAGATCATGGCATAGAACTCATTCCTAGTAGTGAGCCACCATAGGCCCCCATACAGAGCTAGTGCAATTTAGTGAGAAGAAATTATGGCCTGGTGGGTGCAGGACTTACTGTCCAAGGGGCTGATTCAGCCCAGTTCTTCTTCTTTTTTCTCCCCTGTACTGCTTGTACAGAAGAAAGATGGCTCATTCTGTATGTGTGTCGATTACCGCACACTAAACAAAATGACGATCAAAAATAGATTTCCTATTTCGTGCATTGATGATGTGCTAGATCAGTTAAATGGGGCTTCAGTTTTCAGCAGGATAGACTTAAAGAGTGGTTATCACCACATGAGGATACAGCCTCAGGATGTACATAAGACAACGTTCCGCACTACTTTTGGGTTGTATGAGTATCTGGTGATGCCTTTTGGATTGACTAATGCCCCAACTACTTTCAATCAAATGATGGATCGTATCTTCCGACCCTACAGACAGTTCACAAGGACCTTCTTCGATGACATTTTTGTCTTTCCTAAGTCCGAAGAAGAGCACAAGGAACATCTTGCTATAGTTTTCCAAGAGCTGCAAAATCACCAGCTCTATGCAAATAGCAAGAAGAGTGAATTCTTCCTTGGAGTGATCCATTACTTGGGGCATATAATATCCAAATATGGGATACGGATGGATCCGGCAAAGATCCAAGCCATTCAAGAATGGCCAGAGCTGAAGACTGTGCATGAAGTATGTAGTTTCCTAGGCTTGTGTTCTTACTACATAAGATTTATCACGCATTTTGCGGACATAGCCGCTCCACTCCACGACCTTACTAAGGAAAATGCAGCTTTCAGATGGGGAATTCCACAAAAGAAAGCATTTACCACACTCAAACAAAAGCTGACCACAGAGCCAATCTTGATAGTTCTAGATTTGTATCAGCCATTTGATGTGGATTGTGATGCTTGTGAGGAGTGTGTTAGGGCTGCATTGCATCATAATGGTCATGTAATGGCCTATGAGAGCAGGAGACTCCGAGATGCAGAGAGATATCTGGAAATCTATCAGAAAGAGTTGTCGGCTGTAATTCATGTCATTCATACATGGAAGCATTATCTTTTGGGTGCAGACTTTACAGTTAAAACTAATCACTAGAGTCTGACATATTTCTTAACTCAGACAAAGCCCAGGTTCCATATATCCAGGTAACCTAGTGGCTCTCTGATGAGATGTGAGAAGCTCTCGTATCGATGTCTGTCCAGCTGTCTCTCGATGCGGTGGAGGGCGCGGTCTCTTCAATCTCTATATCCGGAAGGCTACATCAAGGGTGACTTCTTGTCTCTGGCGGTCACCTTTGAGGAGGGCTGATGGACCGGACCTCGATCGTGCGTGGCCTCTCTGTCTAGCATGTGGAGCGCATGTCTCTCGTCTAGCAGTATCGTGGTGGAGACTCCCACTGCTAGTCCATGATGCTCTCATCTCATCAAGCTCCTCTCCCTCAGCCTCACCGGCAATTGACTCAGATGCATAGAAATCTGTAACAAGTGTCTGTGCTCTGTCGATCTCGGTGACCTGTGGCCTCAATCCATGTTGCTCTCTGGTCTAGGGCTTGTTTCCCCCATTTGTCCTCCACACATCCTCGTGTAGGCATAGTTGCAATCCACAGTTTGTGGCCCATTTGCAGAAATGTGTAAGTATCTCACATTTTTGTTGTCCCCGAGTGATTTCCAGGCCTGTTGGTATGGTTTCCCATCTCTCCTTGTTTGCCTCAGTGCTGCATCTCCGAGAAGCACATGAATGGGCAAACATGCTGTCAATGTATCATTTTCAGATTGCCCATACTCCGGGAGTTCGTAACAGAGTGGCAGATGCCTTGTCTCAAAGACCCCAGGTGAACTATGTGACTATTGCTTATCATCGGGATTTGGAAGACATCAAGGAGCAATATGCTAATGATGCAGATTTTATTGAGATTTTACAGCAAATGCAAGAGGGGCAGTCTACCAGTCACTATTCTCTGAAAGATGGGTATCTAATGAAAGTTGACTGCCTATGCATCACCAGGGAGATTAGGAAAAACATTTTGGAGGAATGCCATGCCCTCCCTATGCTGGGCATAGAGGAATTACAGCAACAACTCAAAGCACTAGACATGTATTTCTTTTCGCCAGGGATGCGGAAAGATATACACCAGTTTGTCACAGAATGCCTTACCTGTCAGAAGGTCAAATAAGATAGACGGAAGGCACTTGGCCGACTTATGCCTCTTCCCTTGCCTCAGGCACTGTTGGAAAGTATTGCAATGGACTTCATTTTTTCTTTGCCAAGATCAAAGTCAGGGAATGATGGGATCTAGACTATCAATGATAGATTCAACAAGCAAGCTCATTTCATTCCGGTTCGAGAAGGGGATTGGGTGCTTTTAAAGTTCGAGAAGGGTAGGCTCCGCAAGCCAAAGGGAAAACAAAGGGTGTATGCAAAGTTATCTCCCAAATATTTTGGCCCTTTCAGGGTTACAGAAGAGATTAATGAGGTTGCACACAAGTTGGCACTGCCAAGGCATTGGAGGATTCACAATGCCTTTCATGTGAGTCTTCTAAAGAAATTTCAGGGGCCAAAGCCTACAGAGCCAGTAGCAGAGGATCCACCAGAAGTGGATGATTTGGACAAGGTCCTTCAGCTTAAGCAGATTGTGCTTCATACTTTGCGCAAAGGCCCTCAAGGCAAGGAATTTTATAGGTACCTTGTAAGGTTCAAGAATTATTCGGCATTGGATGCCAAGTGGATGGATGAAGACATTTTGTCTGATCATCCACAGCTTTTAGATGTTTACAAGGAAGCTTTTCAGTTGAAGTCAACTGAATAGAAGTCGAGGGGATGTCACCAAGCTGTAAATATTCCAAAGTCAAAGCATAAGATGACCATTTATTGATCATAATTAATGAGTTCTTCATTTATTAAATTATGTTCAAAGAGTTACTTTCAATTTGTCAAGTCTTGACTTCCGTCAAAGATACTTAACCTCGGTTAAGTAAGCCTAACCTCGGTTAGGAAGATCTAGCTTCAGCCAAGATGATTAACCAAGGAAGATCTTGGCTTTGGCCAAGATGGTTAACCACGGTCAAACAAGGAACGAAAGCGCTGACTTCGGTCCGAGAGTGTTGACTTCGGTCAATGAGACTTGACTCACACCAAGAGGGTTAACCTCGTTAACCAAGGTGCGTCAACTTCGGTTGGAGAGATTTGGCCACAATTAAGGTGCTCTGATTGATGATCAAGCCCCTTAATTACAACCAAGAGGGTTGACCTCGATCGACTAAGAATTGTGTTCTATGTTTTGATTACATGTTTGCTTGGTGAGGCCCACAGTGACTAGGATTAGTCCACAGTTCATTATTTGCATGCAAGTTGCTAATTTTTAATGGGTGCCATGGTTGTGCGCTTTAGTTTATTATTGGAGGTACCAAGCGGGGTTGAGAACTCAAACGCTTTGGAGCTCTATATGCAGCCAGGAGGTGTCCATGTGATCAAGGGGCTACGAAGACCCTAGAGTTCTGCCCTTTGTGGCATGTAACTATAGTTTGGTTATTGTTTTAACAAGTGGCATGTTGCCAAATGAATGAGCCTTGAGCTCTTGTAAAACAAATCACGTTTTGAATTTTTGTAACACAGCTCTACCCTGAACTCTCTGTACTCGAAAATTTTCAAGTAATAAAGACCTTCGGGGGGTCCAGCAGGGGTGTCCAGCCCGACTGTTGTCCTGGGCCCTAATCTCTTGCACAGAGAGAGAGAGAGAGAGAGAGAGAGAGAGAGAGAACTTGAACACAATGAATCTACGCTGATTTTGAGGAGGGATTCTGTAAGAGAAGAGAAAAGTTTGCACTACATGAAGTTTGAATAGAATGAAAGGTTGCAGCGGGAAGAACCTGGGAGCCGTCCAAGGTCTCTGTGCATCCAGACCTCCATATATGCCATGCTGATATGCTCGCCAAAATCTCCCAAGATGCATCAACTGATCCATGTGCAGGTCTGTAAGGAAGTATCAAAACATCATCCAAGGAACATGCCTCAACTACATGTCTCATCGAACTCATAAAGCCCAAGAGAGGTAATGTCGCTCATATAGAACCCGAGTCCCAGAAAAGGATAGCCAAGCTACTAATCCCCAAGTCGCATAGAGAGTAGAGTGTGTAACGGACTCAAACTCTTGGGGGTCATTTATATTTCATTTCTTTCACTTCATAAGATTCACTTGCGTGTTCACTCTCAAGCGAACTATGTTTAAGCCCTTTTCTTGCCTTCATAGAGAATCAATCTCAGAGCAGAACGCAGACTCTACGTTTAGATCGAGGGAGGGAGTATATGTCCAAGGCATTAGCAGATTTTTCGATTTATAAAGCCATCAAACATCAATGCAAGGGTCAGTATACTCCTCAGCACAAGGGAGTGGCTGAACGGGAAGATAGGCCACCCATGGAGATGGCGAGATGCATGCTGAAGGCCAAAAATCTGCCACATACGTTCTGAATAGAAGCAATCGTCTGCTCCAATCATACTTGAATAGGTGTGCAACTTAAGTTCTCAAGGTGATAACACCATATCCAGCTTGGTAGAGATAGAGAACCCAATGTGGGTTATTCCCGTACATTTGGTTGTGTAGCATATGCACACGTGCCTCAAGGATTGAGTGGCGAGCTTGATGATTAGACTAAGAAGTGCATTTTTGTGGGCTACAGTGGTGAGAACAAGGGTTACATGCTTTACAATCCGTGACCAAAAGGTTATTACCAGTAGAGATGTTGTTTTTGCAAAAAAACCATATCTGCCCCTTACTGTTTTTGACAGAAATCAACATTTTTCTGGTGCCTTTGACGGACTCCTGCCCATTTCATTTGACGCGGCAGCTAAGATGCCAATGGAAAATCAGAAATTGCAGAAGGGTTCTTCAGTGGTTAGTGCCTCAATTCACCCAATGGCTGGTCCGGTTACTTAGCAAGAGATTGATCATGTGGTGGCGCAAGAAAATACAGCTATACAAGAAGCCAAGACCATTCTTGTTGGCTGATTCGTACGCTTCTAGAGAGCAAGCTATATGTGCCACACACTGAGTGACACTATAGATGCTAAGGAGCCTCACGATTGTAAATCAGATTGGGTCAGTAAGATACTTGAGATGGGTGAACCTGATTGCTTTGATGATGCATGTAACAATGTGCATTGGATGCAACTTATGCAAGCGGAGATAGACTCCATGCAGAAAAACCACACTTGAGAGTTGGTGGACTTGCCTGTAAGCAGAAAACAATTGGAACTAAGTGGGTGTACAAGCTAAAACACAAATAAGATGGTTCTATAGACAAGTACAAAGCCTGTCTCATTGCAAAGGGCTATGCACAGAGGAAAGGCATAGATTATGATGAGACCATTGCCCCCACTTCCCATATGATCACTACTAGGTGTGTGGTTGCATTAGCTGCATTTTATGGATGGAAGATCCATTAAAACTGCATTCTTCAATGGAGAGCTCCAGGAAGAGTTTTATGTTTTTTCAACCCATTGGTTTTGTGCTACCTGACAAAGAAGACAAGGTATGTTGGTTAAAGAAAGCCTTTTATGGTTTGAAGCAGGCTCCTAGACCTTGGCATGCCGAAATTGATGCATTTTTTACCAGAACAGTCCAAATGAGAGCACCCTTTATGTCACAAGAATGAAGGGAGGGATTTTGCTCTTTATTTTCCTATATGTTGATGACATGCTTCTCAATAGTGCAAATGCTGCAAAAATTGCAATACTGAACTATAGAGGACATCTGAAATGTCAGATTTGGGGCTGCTTCATTATTATTTGGACATTCCATTTGTGCAAGATGGTAGAAGCATTGGTTTATGGCAGTCCAAATATATTGGGAAACTGTTGGAACAGTGCAGATTTCACAATTGCAAGCCCATTTCAACTCATATGGAGATTGGGCTTAAGCTGTCCATCTATGATGCCATTGAACCGTTTGATGGCACTGGTTACAGCGGAGTCATGGGATGCCTATTTTGTGTGTATAATACACAGCCCGATGTTACAAATATTATTTCCTAAGGCATTGGCAAATGTAATAAAGGGCTAGGGGAAGGTTTTCCCTTTATAAGATTATTTTTCCCTAACCTCAATTAAAGGTTTTGTTGGTAAATTAGTCACCACACATATATTGACCCCAGCTAGTGTCCATCCTAGGATTTTGTCTCTATGAAACCCTAGTGTTTTCTTTCATTCTTGTTGTAACAATCTTATTTCAGTTCCTTTAACTCCAAGATCTCTTACACACTCGCTTTTCTTTCCAACAACTCTCTCAATCTGACCACTCTCTCTCTACATCTGCAGCTACTTGCGGATACTTACTCGCTCTCTAGTTGGAATGAAGTGATTATCCTTGGTAGGACGGTCAACCACCACAAGGATAGAATCATACACTCCTTGGGTGTGCAACAAATCTGCTATAAAGTCCATGGAAATGCTCTCCCATCTACCTAATGGTATTTCCAATAACTATAAAAGGTCACATGCCTTCACTTGTCCTGTCTTACTTTCCTGACACGCGACATATCGTGTGGCCAAAAGAAATCGTGCTTTATGAGGTCATGTCTTTTCAACCCCTTGATGTCCTGAACATGGGCTATCATGGCACTAACGAACTATCTTCTGCCGGAGATCATTCCCATTAGGTACTACTACGTTGCCATTTCTTTTTAGCATCCCATCATCTATGCTATATCTTGCATACATATGGGCTTCCCTGATGCCAAGTCATCTATAACCCAAGGTTTTATCACAACAGCCTTAGGCTGAAGACTCTCGACATACTCGTCCACTTTCTGAGTTTCCCTAACTTCCATCATTAGAAGTACTGCGAAACTCATATTATGTACACTGTGTGATAACACATCAGCAACTATATTATACTGCAAAACAGCATCATTGAAACAATGAGGATGCATCTATTTTATAGCGTATATTGCCACAAATAATAACTTAATTACGTCAAGAGGCGAGAAACTTACATGCATCATACATCAGATGATAAACTCTCGCTCGCGCTCATTTATTGTCTCTCCATCGCGTTCAGCTTCACATTGAGCCAGTTTTAGCCAATCAAGTGACATGTGAGTGGGGAGAAGGACGAGATCCCATGGATATGGTTGCGCTCGCCTGTTTATTACTCTGAATCTCATCCTTGTATTTATTCTTTCTACTTTGGCCGCTTCATATCTCTCAATCCACTTCTGCATCTCCTTGCTATTGAGGATACAAAACTTATTGAATTTCTTCATTTTCTCTTTGCTCATCTTTCTTTCAATCCCTTTTCCTTGGGGAACCTCACCAATGATGCGATCATCATCCTTGTTATGGCAAGCCTGCGGCATATCGGGATCCATGGATGCAAGAAACTCCGTGATATATACTAATTACTCTTGCACACGCCATCCCTCTACCATGCTGGCTTCCAGTCTTGCTCTCTGATAGCTCTATGAATTTTGCCTAAATCCATCATCATTCCATTGGTTAATATAGGAGGTGGATTCGGCAATCGACGTGGGCACTGTGGTAGTATCACCAAAATTTCTCCAGCTTTAAGAAGGAAGGCGCCAGTGTGGTTGTAGACCTGCACAAGCATAGTAAGTCATACATCAGCATGAGGAATGCCGCCAGAGCATTGGTAAGCCGAAATGGCATTACCAAGAACTCGTAGTGACCAAAACTGCTTGTAACAGCAGTCTTATGCACATTCCGAGCACGAATTATGATTTGATGATAACCACATGTCAAATCTATTTAACTAAAATTGATGCACCATGCAGCGCATCCAACAGATCATCTACTCTTGCCATCGGACATCCGTGCTTAAGAGTAATATTATTCAACCTCGAAAGCCGATACACAACTGAAAAGAACCCCCTTTCTTTTTCTTTAATATTACTAGTGAAGTCGTTGTATCAGGATTTTCACAGTCTCATAGACCCATCGGTCTTAAGACTTTAATAAACTTTCTTTCTTTCTTTCACCCCAACTCAGCTGAAACAGAGGAATGCCGAGCTCAGCAAATTGAAAGATGCACGTAAAGCTGGAAAAGGGGCTGTGTATCCAGATGGAACAGATTTAACTAGAGACTTCAAATCTAAACACAAAGACTCTCAGTCTTAAACTGATATTATGAAGACCATACTTATACATTTAGTATGTAGAGGTGTGTTATAATAATCGAGCTGAGATGCCATGTGCACTCCTCAACTTCCAAACCCCCACCTGGGACCTCCAATACTGCCATGGGCAGACTCTAGCAAAAGGACATCCCAGGGCTTACAACTAAATTAGTCAAATCGCCATGGAATAGAAACCAATGCAAAATCAAGCTACTTCAAGGACCACTTGCAGGACTCAAGAAGTAGGCCAGATAGTGGGATAGATAGACCTTGTATCAGCAATCAGGCAAGATGTATGTCAAATAATGGAATAGGGTGTGAGAGGGGGGAAGAAAGAAGGAAGGGAGCAAGAGAGTGAGAGTGAGAGAGACAATAGTGCGGGTGTGAAATGATGAGTGAGCCACACCACAAACTCACTTAAGTTTTATTAGGATTAGGTTTACCCTATGACTGTCTTAAGACAGTCATAGGTGTCCTAACTTTAATTCTTTAATATAAGGGTAGGCAATGTGCCTTTACCCCAACAACCTCCCACCTAAAGGCCAATGTGCCTAAAGGGGAGAAAAGAATAAAAATACAGCAATATACAGTTACTGTATACAAGACCATAAAGTAAGAATGGTCTCATCCTAATCCCATGATGTGGCGGCAATGTGCAAACCGCTCTGTAGGCAAGCTCTTAGTGAGCAAATCTGCAGGATTATCATCAGTATGTACTTTCACAAGCTCAAGACGCTTGTCTTCCAGTACCTCCCTGATGAAATGATATTTCACTTCTATGTGCTTGGTCTTCTGATGAAAGACCGGATTCTTTGCCAACATGATAGCACTCTGACTATCACAATGCAGAACTGGCATATCTCCTGTAATGCCCAAATCTCCCACCAGCCGAGTAAGCCATATTGCTTCCTTGCAAGCCTCAGTGGCTGCAACATATTCAGCTTCTGTGGTTGATAGTGCAACGCATTTCTGCAACCGAGACACCCATGATATAGCACCTCCTGCATATGTAAAAATATAACCGGTAGTAGACTTTTGGTTATCTGCATTCCCTGCATAGTCTGAATCTGTAAAACCATGCACCAATGCATCCTGCCTACCATAGCATATGCACAAGTCTTTGGTACCTTTGAGATACCTCAAGACACCTTTCACTGCTTCCCAATGCCGCTTGCCTGGATTTGCCATATACCTGCTGATAACTCCCACCGCAAAAGCAATATCCGGACGAGTGGCAACCATGGCATACATCAAAGATCCAACTGCAGATGCATACGGAACCTTGGCCATTTCAGCCTTATCATCATCTGATCTGGGGCTGTCCTTACTGCTGAGTTTTAAATGTGGAGGCAACGGGGTACTAATGGACTTCCCCCCCTCCATTTTAAACCTCTGCAGTACTTTGTCAATGTACTCTTTCTGTGACAGAAACAAAAGTCCCTTGGACCTGTCACGAGTAATACGCATGCCAAGAATATGATTTGCATCACCCAAGTCTTTCATGTCAAAAGACTTATGCAGTTGTTTCTTCAAAGCACTAATCTCATGCTGAGATTTACTGGCAATAAGCATGTCATCCATATAGAATGAGTAGCATCAAACTGCCATCCTTTGCCCGTTTGGTGTACAAGCAATGATCGGTCTCACACCTATGATACCCTTGGGACTGCATGAATGCATCAAACTTCTTGTACCATTCTCTTGGCGCCTGCTTGAGTCCATACAAGCTCCTTTTGAGCTTACACACAAGCTGCTCTTTCCCTTTAACAGCATATCCCTCTGGCTGACTCATATAGATCTCATCATGGAGATCTCCGTGAAGAAAAGCTGTCTTCACATCCATCTGACATAAATCCATGTCAGCATGAGCAACAAGAGCCAACACTGCTCTCAAAGTAGTCATCTTGACTACAGGGGAAAAGATCTCATCAAAGTCAATGCCCTTCTCCTGCTTAAATCCCTTGGCAACCAATCTGGCCTTATACCTCGGTAAAGCATTTGAATCCACTTTGACTTTGTAAACCCACTTACATGGCAAAACTTTTCTGCCTGCAGGTAACTGCACCAAGTCCCATGTATCATTCTGAAGTAGAGAGTCCATTTCTGACTGCATGGCTTTCTCCCACTTCTTTTTCTCTGTTCTTCCCATAGCTTCCTTGAAGCTGGAAGGCTCACCACAATCTGTCAGCATGATAAAATCAGCCACATTATTGGCTCCTGGAACAAACCTGGCAGGAGGCCGTTGTGCACGGGTGCTCCTCCTAACAAACTGTTCCGGATTAGGCTGCTGTCCAGCCTGTTCTTCATGCATAACAGGTGGCTGTACCACCGTATCTGGCTGTTCTACAGCCCCATCTGTTGGCACATCCAGTGGTGCATTATTGGCAAAATTTTCTGGCTGATTTTCAGCCTGTATACCCTCTTGAACAAGGTGATCTGCAGCAGGCTGCTGCTGCATATAAATAGGCATTCTTTGCTGTCCAACATCATCATAAATAACCCGCCTGTATTCCACAGGTTGAACGGGTTCCTTGTGTACACTATCTTCTTTAAAGATGACATCATTGCTGCGTATAATCTTCCGTTTAACGGGATCCCATAATCTGTACCCCATTTCACCTTCATCACCATATCCCATAAAGATGCATCTGATAGACTTTGGATCCAGTTTGGTGCGGAGATCTTTGCGTACATGAGCAAAGCACTCGTAGCCAAATACCCGTAAGTGCTTATATGAGGGTGGCTTGCCAGACCACACCTCCTCTGGCACTTTCAATTCCAAAGCCTTATTTGGTGACCTGTTAATAATGTGAACTGCTGTTTGCACGGCTTCTGCCCAAAAGCCATGGGGTAATGCAGCATAAGACAACATACATCGAACCTTCTCCTGAATAGTTCGATTCATCCGCTCACTTGCACCATTTTGAGATGCATTATGAGGGGCTTTGAGTTCCTGTTTGATGCCCTTAGCTTGGCAAAACTGCACAAAAGCATGTGACACATACTCACCCCCATTATCGGATCTTAGGCATTTCAGCCTACGACCTGTCCGATTTTCAACCTGAGCGACAAACCTCTTGAAAGCATTTAGGGCATCTCCCTTATGCTTCAAGAAATAGACCCACACCTTACGTGTAGCATCATCAATGAAAGTAATAAAATATTTGGCACCCCCTAGTGATAACTGTGGCATCTCACACAAATCAGTGTGCACTAGATCAAGTGGTGCTCTATTCTGGGGAGTCCTCCTCTTATGAGGAGTCACAGAATGCTTGCCAAAAATACAATGATCACAAGTAGGCAAATCTGAAAATGAAAGAGACGGCAGATAACCCAAACGTGACAGTTCTTGCATTCCTTTAACAGACATGTGTCCCAACCGGCTATGCCACAATGAAACCTTTGGCAGCTCGGTTATGGCAACAACATGATTACCCACACTGGAAACATAAAGAGGGTACAAGGTATCACTCTTAAAACCCTCAGCCACTACGGTTTGGCCATCAGTAATCACCCATTTGGAATCCCCAAATGTGGTGTGGTAACCACTGTCATCTAATAAGCCAGTGCTAATCAGATTTTTCTTGATTTCCGGCACATGGCGAACACCATCAAGCATAAATGACTGTCCATCAGGAAATACTATCTGTATACTGCCAATCCCTGCAATCTGACATGCATAGTTGTTCCCAAGATGAACAACTCCATGAGTACCTGTGTAGGAAGTAAACCACTCCCTGCGAGGTGTAACATGAAAAGAGGCACCTGAATCCAAGAGCCAGGTGTGCATGTCATGGCCATCAATAACCAAAGCATGTGCTATTACAGCAGAAGAGCATAAAACATCATGTATGTCACTGTCACTGTCCTCTGCTGCAACATTCACTGCATCCAATTCAACTAGCGTGGCCTTGCCTTTGCCTTTGCTTGCATTTCCTGCATCCTGTGATTCAGCCTTCTTGGCTTTCTGATCCCGTATGAACTTGAAGCACTTCGACTTCACATGTCCCTTCTTGCCACAATAAAAGCATTCAATGTCCTTTTTGCCACGGGACTGACTGCGGGATTTGGACTTACTAGCAGATCTCCCCTTCTGCTGAGTCCTGCCTCTATCCTGTACCTGCAAAGCATTTGAAGACTTGCTGCCCGCATTATTCTTCCTGCTCATCTCCTCCATAAGGAGAGAGCTCTCTACATCAGCATAAATAAGAGTGGCATTTGAGTTTGACAGGGTGGTCTTGAAAGTGTCCCAACTCTCAGGAAGAGTACACAACAAGAAAGTAGCCTTGAACTCCTCATCAAGATTCAACCCCTGTGCAATCAGCTGTGTAAAGATAGCATTGAACTCACTCAAGTGTGAGGTCATAGCTGTACCTTCCTTCATGCGAAGATCGACCAGCTTCTTCAGCCAATAAACCTTACTGGCTGAGCTCTTTTGGGCATACAATTCCTCTAGTCTCTGCCATTGACCATAAGAGGTCTTTTCAGCCTGTACATTGAACACAAGAGTGTCTGAAATAGTGAGCATAATAGCTGCCCTCGCAGACAAATCAAGCTCTTCCCAATCATCAGCTGCCATGTCAGATGGCTTGACACCCTTTACCCTTATGGGCTTAGCAATCTTCTTTAACAGAAGAACATTCAAGCACTGTTCTGCCCATAATGCATAGTTATGTGCTCCTTCCAGTTTCTTTATGTTAAGAATTGAAGAATCACCTCCTCCTGATGCCATATCAGATGAGGAAAGTAACTGACTCCCTGGAAGTAAAAAGACTGAATAAAAGTTCTGATTTCTCAGAAAAAGGCCTGCTCTATTCAAGAGCCAGTAGCACTCTCAAAAGTGCTGTTTTTACTGTCAGTAAAATCTGCAGCAAAACAGTAAATGTCCCTGCAAGTACTGTACCTTCTGACAAACTGTTCTGAGCTCAAAGAGGCATAAAAACAGTAATTTCAGACTGCTGCTGCTGCTCAACAAGAGCTTAACAGTGCATAATTATCTGACAAAACCACTCAGACTGCTGTAAACACTGCTGTACTGACTGTACTGATCACTTCTCCCACCTCAGATGAGGTATGTCACTGTCTCAAATTGCAGAAAATACTTGACAAACACCCCAAAAAAAAAAATAAATGACTCTTCAGACTGCCACAAAACCTGCAACAGTAAATGGGATAAATCCCAAGCAATCACCCTTATACCAAGGGGAGAGAATGCATCTGAAGATCTCTGTTGGTAACCCAAGTGCAATCAAACAAAGTCTGGGCAAAAGCCCCTTGATCTGACACCTGAATCAAGTGGAGAACACCTCAACAATGAGGTAGCAAGCAATATGAGAATCTCTCTGACTCTTGTACCTGACAATGTGCAAAGCATAGACTGCCTCTGTGTACTCAGTAACAACACAAACCACAAAGTACAAACACCCAGAAGAAAATCTTTTGAGCACTGTCAACGATGGGCAGTTAGGGACCGAGTAAACTCGATGCGCCCTGACCAAGCGTGGCTCAACTGAGATTTTCAGAGTGTGTACAAAGAATGTGACCTGCAACAAATGTCACCAAATGCACTGCGGAAATAAAGCAAATGTGTGCTCCCTGGCTACAAAGTGCCTCAAGGCATAGACTGCAAACACATCTAGGCAAAAGCCCTTTGATAATTTCACCCAAAACTGAGATTTTTCCTCAGTAAAAGCATAGAAGCTCCGGCTGTCCTGCTGTACTTCTGTCCTTGCAGCAACACGCTTCCCCAAAAAAAAATCTTTGGACACAGATCCCAAGAAAAATGTACCTCCCTGCTGCACACAGATCGAAAGAAGAAAAATCTGTGTAACTTCATGTGAATGTGGCGGCGTCGTCCGTACAGCTGTACGGAAATCCGTACGACTGTACGGCAGTCCTTGGAGGAGTGCGCCGCTGCGCAGCGTCACGGAGCAGCTATGCAGCTGCTCTGCAACTACAGCAGCTGTGCGAAGCTGCTGGTGAGAAAATGCGCCGCCGCCCTAGAGCTGCCCTCGACACAGCCCGTGCCCTGACTGCTCCCGCACCGTCGCCCTGGTCTGCCCCCGCGCCGTCGCCCTGGTCTGCTCCCGCGCCGTTGACTGCTGCGCCGCCCGCCTGCTGCTGTCGCAGTCCGTCCGTACGACTGTACGGACGACGTACGGTCGTACGGCGCTGTCCGTACGTCCGTACGGAGAGGGTAGTAGGCTAGGGAGAGGAAGCTTGGGAGGGGAGGAAGCTAGGGAGAGAAAGCTCTGATACCAGTTGAGAGGGGGGAAGAAAGAAGGAAGGGAGCAAGAGAGTGAGAGTGAGAGAGACAATAGTGCGGGTGTGAAATGATGAGTGAGCCACACCACAAACTCACTTAAGTTTTATTAGGATTAGGTTTACCCTATGACTGTCTTAAGACAGTCATAGGTGTCCTAACTTTAATTCTTTAATATAAGGGTAGGCAATGTGCCTTTACCCCAACAGGGTGATCTTGTGTCAGCGATCAGATTGCAAAGACTGCCTAGGGAAGTTTCAGGATCTAGACTGCTCTCTGGGGGGGGGGTAGCATTGACACAATCTGTAATCAAATCGATAGAGTGGAAGCACCTCTGATGCCGTTTCAAATGCACATAACCGACTGAGACACCAATAAAGTTAGCAAATAGATAGAGATTTACAAGAGTAAGAAGATGCCAAAGCCAACCCACAGTACACTGATAAATCAAAGATAGATTTGCTTGAAGGAAAAAATAAGAATCTGGAAAGCCATACACACTGATATTTGAGTTGCAAAGAAGGCAAGAAATGATGTTTACCCCCAAGAGAATGATGCATACCCCTAAGAAAAATCCTGGCAGTATTATGTCAACATATACTAAATTCACACTTCACAAGGGTCATCTAAACAAGATATCATCAACACTATTGATGATCTAGTCGAGAGCAAAATGGACAAAATAGCTTTCACAATCAAAGTGTAGCGAGAACAAAAGAGAAAGCATTTGACATCCGGATTGTGGGGATAGAAGAAAATAAGGATGAGGACATGAAGAAAGCCCTCAGCCACGTTTTTCCGAAAACAATGCACATATCAGCAACTAAATGGTAAGAAGCCTTTTGGAAACCAAGGCAAATCCTTTAAAGTTTCAGGACACTCAATCTCGCCTAAAAGTGCTCAAAATTCCCCTTAAGGGACACTCCATTTGGATTAATGAAGACCTTACAAGGAGTCAATTCTTGGGGAGCTTGCAACAATCAGAAAAGGAAAAGAAGGTGGCAAACATGTATACATGAATGATGGAAAGGCTGTCACCACAGAAAAGAAAAGGGGGGAGAGAAGCAAGCATAACAACTCGAGACCCTCAAGATCATATTGTGGAACATAGGAGGATGGACCTTGGACAAGGTCATTGCAGAAGAGGTCATAGATAAGACTTACATGCTTAGAATTTTAACGACAAGGCAGCATGAGCAGAATGCTTCCCCAAACATTCCAGGTTTCTTAAAAACATCAATGCAGAATGCAAAAACACACATAGGAGGAAGAGGGTTTGGTGACATAGCATGCTACATCAGGTAAAAAAAAAAAAGTTGTGAAAGAAGACCCACATAAACAACATATGTGGTTAGAAATAATGGCAAAGGAGGGGAATATCAGACTGGCAGCATGTTATTTTGCACCCCCACAATCACCCATCTACAAAAATAGCAACCACATATCTTGAGAGGACCCCCTCATGCATTTAGGGGAGGATATAGCCAGGTTCTCTAAAGAGAATGCAATTATCCTTATGGATGGAAAAGTGGAAGAGGACAATGAGGAAAGAAAAGGCCGCAAAAGGACATCGAATTTTCACAACATGGGAGGATACACATGGGAAGGCACCTCCTCACAATATGCGGGTGCTTTAGGCTGCAAATTTGTAATGGCACATCGAACTTTCAAAGCATGGGAGGATAGACTCAAGACAACTCAAGGATCAAGTAAAGTTGACTATGTGAGCACAAAACCTCATGCAAAGCACATGATTGCATATATCAAGGTAGGAGAAGTCCCTTGAGTTTGGCCACAGGGCAATGCGAATTAGTATAATCAGCACGAGTAATGCTGTGAAAAAACAGAAAATTACCACACCTTCCAGGTTAAGAATCGACTACAAAAAGGCTCTTTTGGACACGTTCAGGCAGGAACTGAAAGGAAAGATGGCTTCCCATAAGAGACAAATAAGCCCATGATGATTTATGGGAAGCAAAGATGCATTTCATCTTACATTAGTAAGAACTTCTCAAGCCCCCTCATAAGTCCCCTAAATTATAAAATCCCCTTCCATGGAGGAACCTCCCATCTTGCATGTTTACAGATTGACCACCTCTATCATTATGTAACTTTGTTGGCTACCTTAGTACAGTTCATTTGGAAGATAAGGACCAGCTCACATGAATAGGCAGATGGAAAAAGAACATCCCAAGAGAAGAAAGTATATGCAAGATGTCCCAAGGACGCCACACACTGCTATATTTGCCGCGCATATCAGCACATCAGAGAGAGGCATAACATACAGGCTCCAGGATCTGCATAATCTCTTCGCAAACAGAAGCATATTCTTTTCCTTAAGTAAAACAAGCATTTCTAAAATTCAATTTTCTGAAACCCTTAGAGTTCCTCTTCAATGTTCATTCATGGAGAATGAATCAAGGCCAATATCTAGCTCAACAGCACTGTCAATGGATCATGGCCATAGTAATCCCTCAATTTCCGAAAGATCATCTTCTTTTCTTTTCTTTTCTTTTTGTGTGCACGTGCGTGCAGATCTGTATGTGCATGTATGCATGTGTGCTGTGCAAAAGGTGGGATGGGGGGGGGGTTGCAATCCTGGATGCACCTGAGAAGACGGTGACAAGTGAGAACAATCACCACTAAGAGAGTCTGAAGAGGCCAGAATGGAAGAGAAAACAGTTGGGAAAAGCATCACAAAGTAATGGAAAGCAAAAGATCGTCATTCCCCTGATAAGGATTTCCAGTCTTCTAGAAGCATCTATTTTTAATTCCCCTCATCTACTCCCACTACCTCAATAAAATGGAATTGTATTTGGAATACAGGAGATGTTTCAAGAACCATGTTTGTTCTTCAGGCAGTGGGCAATGGATGCACAGAAAGCAGGTACGTAGATAGAAGGCAACCAGAGTATTTGTAAGGAGCCACTTCGGATTGTGCCTGTTCTAATAATCAGGAGTTCTATGTTATTTGATTCTTATAAACGGCTCTTCTGGCTTTAATTCTTTCCAACAACAAAGGTACAATTTTCTACCAACTTACTTGTGCAAAAAAGGGTATCTTAGGTTGTGGGAAAGGAAAGTAAAGGAAAGTAAAGTTTAAGCTAGACGTTGAAGGGAAGGAAGCAAGCCTGTTAAATCCTGTAGTGTTTGTAAACTCGAAGTCGTAGGCATAAGTTGCATGCGTGTCACAGCATATGATATGCTGCACATTCTCATATTGTGGATCAGCAAAGAAATGGCCATACTGCAAAAAAGGAGGAATTACCATATGTACTACAAAAAGTTACACCATAAAAATCTGCCAGAATCAAAATATAATTACAAGCATGAACAAGAAAGACATTATGCAACCATCTTGAAACCTTATTTGCCTTGGAGCAACACAAACTCAACAAAATGACACTTGTGTTCTCCTTTACTGTTACATGTCTCTTGGTGATGACATGTGGACAAAAGATGTAGTAACTCTACACTAAAAGCTAGACAGAATATAGCTATGAAGCTCGACACTTGCACAATACATGAAGCATTGTGATGGCAACCAGCATTCAAGCAATACACAAAATACTGGTTGTCAAGATCAGATTGTATTGGCCACATCAACTAAACTTGGAACAGCTGCCATGTAAATGCATTGTAAAATACCCATTATCATTGAGGAACTTACAAACCCATACTCCAACAGATTTTGACCCACGCAAAGGTTTAGTAATTTCCTAGATCACAAGCTGTTGTTGGTTGTTTTGTTGTGTTCAAGAAGAGCTATATCCTAAACAAACTCGTCAGTCAAAAAGCTCCTGGTAAATCCTCGTGAAGCATTTCACAACCTAACACCCTAGTAGTCCAAACACACATATCAGAAGTTTCCAAAAAGCAAAAAGGAGGGATATCAGCCTGTTAAGAACAGGTAGACTAAAGGCTTTCCCCTGTTAACTCCCTCTGTGAGCCCCACAAAAATGCCATTAAATATCTGAAAACCCATGCCCACAAAAATTCCATGTAAACCATGGTACTCTCTACGAACCCCAACTTATCATAAGCATTCACACAATCTACAAGAAAAATTGCAAGGCAGTCCCAATCTTCAACTTTCAGGCATCTTCTAGGGCCCTCCCTCCATCAGTGCAACCCCTCCTCTCATTTCCTCCCTGCCCTACAAAGTGAGTAGATGTGAAAATTATAAGATTAGATGTAAATATGGAAAGAAAAGGTAAGAGAAAAGAACAAATGTTCTCATCAATCCCAAGAAAAAGCTGCAAGAATTTCAGAGTCTCCCAGCTAAACTTAGTCTACTAAGGTGCAAAACCAAAAAATAGACCGAGGGGGGGAACACAAAGACATTGCAACGCTCTACCTATGTTCATGTCATTAAGTCCAAGACATGCCTCGCCAGCTTATATGCCAGTCCAATACTTGTGCAATGTTCCATAATTTCTTTATGTAGCAGCCCACTGAATAGGGTCCACAGATCCTTGGCTACATTATGGAGAAGCATGGCATACAAGCACTCCTGCTCAATTTTACAGCAACTAAGTATTAATTTTTGATCCTTTATGTTGTATCCTTGACACATCTTGCAGCTCTCTCTTCTCTTCTTGAATGTCTTACCCTCCTACCTCGAGCTCATGTGAGCTGGTTCTAGCGGTCTTTTGAAGATGTTCATGGTTTCACTAAGGTATTCATGCTTCATAGATTGATCTTTGTCCTATAATGCCATCTTCTTTCATTCAGTCCAAAATCTTGGCCACACTGTTGCCATACCAGATTCGGAATGGCAACACATTTGATGGAATCTTCTTGGCATCCATCCCCAAGAATTTCATCTTGTAAACTAATGTACTTCGATGCTTCCATTCCTTGTGAGGTAGTCTATGTCAATCCATTTTTGCAATGATTTTGAGCTATTTTGGATTTGTTGGTGTGATGTTTATTCTTTTTATTTTTCTTTTTTTAAACAGAAAAAAGAGCTTTCTATTAATGCTTGAAACCAAAAACCATACAAGTCAGCTATCCCGAAGGCGCCAACCAGAAAAACCCGCAAGCCTGGGGCAAGCCGGCCTGCAACCCAGGCACACAGCTCACTGCTTAGGGTATCTCCAAGAAAAGGGCTAGCAACCGGGGGAGGGGGGGCAGGGGAGGACTATACAACCAGCGAATCCCTCGCGGCATGAGAATGTAGAAAACAGCTGCACGCCATGCCTTGCAGAAAAACACTCCCGCCTTTCGGCAGTTGCTCTAGAGTCTGATGCCCCACACTTCTAGATGGCGCATAGAAATAGGACCCAAGTGGCCAACAGTGGAACATGAGTGATGCTTATTCTTACCTGACAAGCAATTAACATTTATATCCTCCCTTGATAATCAAAGCAAAAACTGCCAAACATGTTTCATTGACTATCAAACGTTTGAATCTTGTTGCAATTTTAAAAATATTCAAGTTCAAAGAAATATATTGTCTAACCACCCTCCAAAACTTTTTTTTTTTAAATTGTTTTGGGATGAGTATGGTTTGTACTTAGCTCAGGACCCGGGACCCATGACTCATTGTATTTATATATTAACATTTTCATTCATCCCATTTTTGCTTGTTTAAAAGTTGAAACTGAAATGATAACTCTCTCGAATAGTGTGTATAGTATTTACTAGCTAGTTCTCAACAGTTGTCACTTGACTTCTTCAGATTTTCTCTCTAATGTATTTTGGGTTTTGGATAGTAAAATTTTGGATTATGGACAAATCATGGATGATGGAATCTGTAATCTAGTGTCTCGCCTAGAAATTGATTGTTGAAACAAGAATGATTCAACATATGGAATCCATAATCTAGTGTTGATTTTTGAGGCACAAATAATTCAACAAGGTCTAAACTCTGTACTGCGAACTTTTAACTCTGCAATCTATCGGATAAATTCTCTTGTTTGATACTTTTATAAATTGTCCATGATTATCTAATGGAACTGTTGCACGCTTGGAATGATTCAAAATACCATATATGCACATAATATTTGCCACTTTTGTGGGATTCTCATGTTCAGTTAAAACGTTTCCATGTTTTGTGTCACTATGTTCCACGAGTAAAAAGAGGGGCAAAAAAAAAGGGAGGCATAAAACAAGCCTATGAGACTAAGAAACACATATGATCCTCGAGCCTCCAAGGAGGAGGGATGCCTAGTACATGTCTAAAAGAACCAACGAAACAGAGCATCCCAGCATGCTGAGTGTGTTTGTGCATGTACTCTGTTACGACTATGAGCTCATAAGCTCTAAGTGAGACCTTCTAGGATATCATTGAGTACCTCAATGACTATGAAGCATACCAGGGATCCATTTCTGGTGTGATCTATGCGCCTCAATCATCTAGACTTGTGGACATTGAGAAGCTTCTTGACCTCATGAGGTTCCAAGGTGGGTCCCACATTTGGGACAAGAACTTATACACACATATGAATCTCGACCAATGTGTCTAGCTTTGCCTCAGGGTCTTCGTGGTGTCCTGTCTACATGAGCTGCCTCTGGAGAAACCATGTCATCCTCTATTGTCAAGATTCCTATTTGGTCAATTGTCTCAAGGCTCAGTCCTAAATTCACTTACCTGTTGGATGAAGAGGGTTGTCCACCTCTAATCCTAGTACTGACACTTGCCCACAAACTCTTGAGTAAACAATCCATTGTGGCTATCTCAAATTTCATAGTACATGGGGCATCACATCAACACATGGTCCTCAATCTCTGTCTCTTTCATGTGCATAGTCTCAAATCTTTGTGAAGTCATACCGCAAGTTCCTAGCGGCCTCCCACTATCTCCAACCTCTGATGAGACCCAATGCAACCAAGTGCAAAAGAATATATAAGGTTTCCCCATGGCCATCGGGCTGCATGTAACAGGTAGATCTAAAACTAAGATGGGCATCTGGATGAAACCATCCGGAATGAGGTAAAAGAAATGTGTCTATGTAAAAATGTCTTCAATACTAAGTGGTTGTAGGGGACCCCAGACCTGTCAACGTACACCTACTATAGATCCTCCATGACGATCAGGTGACAATCTCATGCTAGGTCAACCGCAAGTGGAAGCACCGAGAGAGCACTGGTCCAAAAGAGCATGATCCATAAACATATCATGGTTGTAGGGGACCCAAGACCGGTCAATGTACACCTACCATAGATCTTCCATCATGAACAGGTAACAATATCATGCTAGGTCAACGAAAGTCGAAGCATCCAGAGAGCACTACTCCAAACGAGCATGATCCATAGACATATCATGACTCTAACGTAAACCCAGCTAGTCACCCACGTAGAAAAATATATCTCATCTCCTTATGTTGCTAGCTGCATGGACGAGCAAGTGCCAATACCATGGGATTCTACATCTACTTGCCTCTCACTACGAGCTGCGTCTATTGAATGATGATCTGAAAGGAGATATTAGTGTGCAAGGGCCCAAATTAAAACTCTACAAGTACTTTACTATGTCGGGTGGCTACCCTACTCCACTCCAATAGGAGGGATTTGGTATGGAGATGCATAAAGCGATCTTGAAAGCACTTCCTCTCTAGTCTAGCAAGGATATGCCCTCTAATTCTTTCCATTGTAAGGCATATGTTGTGGATGAGATCAATATTATGTCATCATATAGAAGAACATGAACAATTGTTTGTGTTAGAGGAGACCCTCCCACCTAAAGTGCCCGATCTTGCCATTGATGATACCTCGATGGTTCCATGATCCGTAAACCCCTACTTGTTGAGAGGTAGCTTCTTCTATTGCATGCTCGACTGCGTATCTTCATAAAAAGTTGGCTTTCATTACCCTTCATGCATCTTTATTTTGTTCCCATGTGTGTGTGACATTCTCATTGACATTCACGGTAGTGCCTTCAAAGCTGTTCTTTTTGTAGATATAGCCCGCCATGCATTGATGTCAGGGGGATTTATGGGACAAAAGCGATTGAACAAAAGTTCTTCGCATGGATGGCAATTGTGTATTGTTATGCTCTCGTTGAGATAACATGACCTTGGAAGGGTCAATCGACATTCTCATAAGGACTGACTTATGTAATATATTTATTGTGCTTTATTTATATGGTCAAAGGAGTTAATGTCAAGATCCTTGGTGAGGGCAAAATGGTGCCAACTATGTAGTTCTAAGGCTAGGGGCTTAGGTGCACCAAATATGTGTAAAAGCCAAGGGGCAAGTGTATTAATGTACTCCAAGAGCGGGGTAAATGGTGTACCAAGAATGAGCCTCAGAATGTTGACATGTGGCACGTAGAACCATCTAGGGAGCAATGGGCTCTGTTGTATGCATGTAGGAAGAGAAAACGTGGTATGTCTTACGTTCATGCTACGCAGAGGTTGGCTGGCTGGTAAAAGCAATCACCATCACCCGTGATCTTAAGTAGTGGGTTATGATTTTGCAGATTTTGTTCGTTCGTTTTACATTTGGTATCATAGCAAGGCAACGTTGAGTCGCTACAGCGTTCGTTCACCATCGCACATCAGGCAACATTCGTGAGCAAGCGATCCGTCGACTTACATCAAACCCGTCATCAATGCTTCCTTAGCAATGTTCATACGGTCTAGCCTACGAGGGCTAAGATACATGATATTGCCAATTATAGGCCAAAAAAGTATTCTAGTCGGATGACAAACCGTAGCTCTAATGTCATAGAAGCTTGGTTGCACAAATGGAAAGAGGCCTTTTCCATTTGTGAAATCAAAAATGACATTAAGAAAATCCACGAGACCAAAACATATGTTTAATGAGATGGTAGATTAAACAGCAAAGGGATGGTGTGGCATCCACTACTTGGGGGGGGTTCAAGAAAGGATTTGGAAAACATTACTTAGCTCTTGATGTAGCATCCCGAGCTTGGGATCAGAATAGAAACCTTCGTTGGAGAAATTTGTCAACGGCTGAATACACTGATAACTTCAGAGAATGTATAATGAAGTTTTATGAAACTCTTCCTCAGTTGGTACAAGAAAATGATTTTATTTGAGGACTAAATGATAGAATCAAGATGGAAGTTCGGGCTAAGTACGCGAACACTCTAGAAGAAGCAATCGCCATAGCCTTGAACTATGAGGATGCCAAAGGAAACAAGCCGAGTGGGCTTGTGCAGACTAGGACTCGATATGAGTGGGTTTAAGAAGAAGTGGGTTAGCAAATGTAGTGTCTCACAACCTAGTGACCAAGCCAAGCACGCAAAACTAGTAGAGACTCCTTCGACACGTAGGGGTGAAAAGAAAAGTAACTCCAATGGTAGCCCGGTCTTGGTCCAATCTTATTTGACCCCATAACAAAAAGAGAAAGCAAGAGAAGGCTTATGTTTTGAATGCTTTCAACCTCATCAATGGAAATATTATCCACAAAACAAGCATTGTCGGATGACTAATATGACGATCTCAGAGTGCGATGTGGAGATGAAGGGAAGTGCCAGAGCCGACCAGATGCAGATGCAGCTGGCGAGATATTCTTAGAGGTCAATACCTGCTTTATTGTGTGTGTCTATTGCTAAGTTAGTAAACAGTGCACCTGATAATATCATATCCTACGCCCGCACCAATAGGGTATACGGTATTTAGTGATACAGAGTTAATTAATATAAAAGGGCAAGTGGCCAATCACGACGTCATTGTGTTGTTTGACTCAACATCAACAACAATCTAATCAATTCCAAGCTCGTAAAGAGGTTGAAATTAAAAACCAGTCCATCTGACTATACATGTAGGGTCAAGATAGCAAATGGAAGTTCAACTGAAGTATGGGACCAAAGGGTCACTCAGTTGGAACTTCCGATTTAGAACTATACGGAGAAGCTGGACATTGAAACAACCAGACTTGCTCACATAGATATAGCCCTGGGAAAGACTTCGCATTTTAAGAAGAATCCAACCATTGATTGAAAATTTTATCAGTTCAACATGAACGATGTGTTGCATGTCTTGCTAGGTGAAAAGGATTTGCCTTAGGGACCGTAAAGACAACCCCAAAATAAGTGTATGATGAAACTATCTCAACAAGTGACCCATCAAATGTGAACTGCTCCTGACCCATAATGGCTCGAGATGTATTGAAGGTCATGACCTTAGTTTTACACAGGTTGACCTTCAAATCATGAGAGTCATAAAAGAACTATAGTATGTCAAGGTGTCTCTAGAGCCCCTCTACTGGAAAGACAAGCGTGCCACGTCATTTATGTAAAGCAATATCGGGATCAGCGTACCCGCAAGAGAGCAACCTACCCCCCCTGTGAGTGCATCACTATCTCAAGCTCGTCAATGTAGAGGCCAAACAAGGTAGGCGATAATGGACATCCTTCTTTGATCCCGATAGTACTCAGGATCTCGTCTGTCCACCCAGATCTGCCCAAACTCTCGGAATCAAGTACTGATGCATAAACCTTGGACATGACATGTCCAATCATAATGGTCCTATAGTTCTCCGGGCTTATGGGATCCCCTGCCTTGTGGATGGGTGAGATAGTGTTAATGGTCCAGGTGCGTGAAAACCCCAAACAAACACCCATGATGTAATCAACAACGCTAGAGCCTCCCCCATGTAGAAGCACGTGAAACCACCTGGGACGGGCCATCTGTCAAGACCATTATAGATAATGAGATCATGCATCCTACCGAGGTCTAATAGGGCATGCCCATAAGATGTGAATGGACCTCGTCAATAAGCGGAAACCCATAGAATACATGTCTCCTCAATGTTAATGTCTGGCACTAGAGTGGAATCATCCCGAAAGTCCAAGAGTGGTATTTGACGGGCGATTGTCCTCGCGTTTAAGTCTCCCACTAGGAGAACTTCTCCGTGGCTAGAGAAGTCAACAATGGACTGATAAAGAGCAGCAAATGGAGATGTCTCATCCTCACCTCGGATATCTCTGGCAAAGTGGGAGGTCTCAGGGGGAAAGTAGTAAACTGCAACAAACAGATCCCGGCTTTCCATGTGCCAAATCCGGATCCAAAGAAACCTGGAATGTGCATCTCTTTGCTCTACTGAAATGGTCCCCAAAAGTGTGATTCTGTAAAGGACTGCAACTCCACCTGATCCTCGAACTCCTCCTGTATCCCTCCTCTCATCTCAGTAGGTAGACTCCCATGTATATCCACTGACTACTAGTAGTGGACGCTCTGGACTCTGATGTGTCTCTGTATAAAAGACTATATCGTGACCTGTATAAGATTCCGAGAAGTTCCCTGATTCTGACCATAAGGTACCATTGCAGTTCCAAATAGGGCCTCAGATATCTGAGTCTCATGGACCTCGCTTCCCGATGTGGGAGAGGCGGTCGATGCCCTATGGGGGCCTGTAAGAAGTCGTCCCTCTCGTACCACTGTCACTTCTTCTACTTCCAGGCCTGATCCCGCTACAGCCGCAAAGAGCGTCTCTCCTCAACCTGTAGAGGGGTGAGGTCCTCATCCATGCAGATCATTGGCTAATCTCGAAGGAATGACCTGTGTCGTAGAGCTCAAGGTTGTGCCTGAGTGTCATGGAACCGTATGAACAGGGGTTGCTCTCGCTTGGGGTCTCTCCCCACCCACCATGTCCTCTCTATCATGTGCTCAGCCACACCTAGAGTAGCGCCCAGGAAAGCAGTCGCATCCACCATCAATGTAGCCTCAGTGCATGGAATTCCACGTACTCTGATATTGAGAGCCTTACTGGCTCTCTACTACTGCTCCATGAGGGTAGCTGAGACGGTTACCCTTGCGGGTTCCTGTTTGGCCACATCAACCCATCTAAATGTCTCCTCAATAGCAGATTGCATACTCGCAATCTGTGCCTCGACAACCGGGGTACTCCCTAGGACTGTGTGTATGGCTGTGACCTCCTGCCGGAGCTATGCAGGATATCATGTCTAAGTCCTTGAATGAGACCAACCTACTCCCGAATGGCCCGAGCCTACTCCTGTATGATGCGGCTCTGCTCTAAGTTGAAGCAGACCTGCTCCCGTGTGCGAAGCGTGTTAGCTCCATCTCGCGCTCATAGAAACTATGTACCTCCATGAGCAAGGTCTCCCAGGCCTCTAGTATATCAGCCCACCTGTGTCCTAGCTGAAACTGTGATGGCTGTGACATAAAAGTGGGGATGAGTCCGGAAGCTCGACGGTGACTGGGTGAACTGGGTAAGGTACGGAGATGATAGTAAAATGGATGAGGCAGTCCCAATGGGATGTGGGAGTGTGGGATGACTGAGAGGGAGAGGGGAGAGTGAAGTGTAATGCAGAGCAGTGTATGACACCTCCGAAGTAGGTGTCATAAGTGGTGCAAGAGCTGTAACAGGAAAGGAAAGGAAGGAAACAATCGGCGCCACGGGCATGAGTATGTCAATGATAGCAGCTGTAGCTGTAGCAGGGGATGTGGAGGCTGTAGCTGAAACTAGTGCTGAAGTGGAAGCTGAAGTCGAAAGTGAGGATGTAGAGGGAGCTGAGATTGGAACTGGAACTGAGATTGAGACGGGGGCTAAATTCAAAGTAGAGATAGAGGGAGCTGAGGCTAGAACTAAAACTGAAGCGGGGGCTGAAGTCGAAAGAGACAGCATCTACAGAAGGATGCTGAAGTCGAAAGAGACAGCATCTACAGAAGGATGCTTTGATATGGTGGTCTTTATCACAAACGGGAAAAGAGCCTATTCTTCAATGGTCCAAATTTATAGAGCAGCTTTCATGCCTCCGAGGCATGAAGAAGAAATGACCTTCCATTGGGAAAGGTTCAGGCAATTTGATAACGAGAGTAACACTGAATTTACAGCTAGGTTCTAAAAACTCTCTCTAGAGTTACCTAAGAAGAGCAAGGATGATTGAAGGAAGAATTATTTAGCAGCCCTAACCCCGAAAGTGAGTTATGAGGTTGAAATGTTCAACCCAAACACCTTGAAAGACCTCACTAAATTGGTTGAGATTGCGGAGAGGAAATTGAATCCTCGGAAGCCTTTCAACAAAGAAAAAGAGAAAGCTATTGTACAAAATGTTAACAACCAATCACATCATGGATGGATACCATTTCCTTCCATGACTGACGATGAGAAGAAAAAGCTAATTAAGGAGGGTAAATGTTTCAGATGTAAAAATCATAAGCCAGGGCATCCATGGCATAAATGTCCTACTCTATTAGCCAAAATTGCCAAAACGAATTCAATAAAAGAGAAAGGCAAAGCATCCAAGCGGGATGAAGGCTCTACGGTGAACATAGAACCAAGAGTAAATGCTATCCATTCAGCCAACACTCGTGTATGAATGTGTGAACTGAATAGAGAGTAGGCATATTCATTGTAGAGTATGGATAGAGAATAAATAATTTTCTCCTCCATATAGAGCGTCTGATAGGATGAATAATAGAAGAGTTGGAAAAAGAGATTGCAAAATCAACTATGGCCAAGGTCTACCTAGTTCAATAACACCTTTGGGTCAGAGAACATCTTTTGAATACTAACCAGTTTGTTGAGAATATGTTTCAGCTTATTGAGCAGGTTATTAGAGATTTCAGCAGCTTCGTATTCAGAAGAGGATTCTGAGCATGAAAAGATATTAAAGAGGCACTGCAGTGGTACTTCTGCATTTTGAATATTCAGCATCAAGAGGAACCAGAACTTGAAGATGAGATTTAAGTTTTGATTCAGAAGAGATCGTGTACTACTAGGAGAAGACTATTTTGCAGATTATGAAGAGGAGATGCAAAAGCAGAAGTAAAAGAGAAAAGTGTACGCAAGAGAAAGAGACAAGAGAGGATCCACAAGAGGCCTTCTGCCCATTTAAGTAGGAGGGAGTGTCATGACAAACTAATACGTGGTTAATAGACATTAAAACATTATTATATATTATACGCCAATGGTGTAACATGTATTTGTATTTATGATGGACATCGACCGATTTGTTATGGCGGTGGATCATCTCAATAGATAGGACTAGTTGAGCTGGAGCCAGTGCTTTAGACGGCATCGAATTTGCACATGTGACACTTATTCTATTAATAAAAATGTGCACACATGTGTCTAGGTCCTAGGGGCAATAGGAAGGGAAGGGTGCATTAAGGTGCATTGAATGGTAGATGCATGGGTCATCGGCTAAGGGTAGGTGTAAATGGGAAGATGGAACTTGAGTGATCTCAAGGACATTAATGAAAGGGTATCACCCTTTCATTGTGAATCTCACATAGCATTCTTCATTCACCTTGCATTCATCCGCCATCTCTCACACACCTTGCATGTCGGTTGAAATAGAAACAAGTTCTCTCATGAGGGCGCTCTTCCCCATTGGAGGGCCAATTGGCATTCAAATTGTGCATGCATTGCACACATTTGCATTCTTAAGAAGGATGGTTCTTCACAGCAACTAGAGGAATACCTCAAGCTGGGGTAGATTCAGCCCAGTTTCTCACCTTTTGCTTCGCCAGTGATATTGAAAAAAAGGAAAGATGATACTTTCCATCTTTGCATAGATTATATCGCACTCAACAATATCACTGTTAAACTGAAACCGTAACTAAACCAAAGAACAGCCCTCAAACCAATCTCGAATTCCTCCTGGGCTCCCAGGCACGGCTTGCAGGCACTTACAGACTTCAATCCACGCGCGTAGAAACCAAAATCGCAGCAAAGGAACACTCTCGGGCTCAAGAACTTGGCACGCAATCCAACACAGGCTCTGTAGAAGAAATCGCAATTTCCTCCTACACTAGAATCTGTAACCGGGACTTGAACAAAGCGTGGGAACTTTGAAAAGCTTGTTGAAACGTGATTGCCAACGAGTAGAGTAGCTGGGATACGAGGGAGAGAAGCAAGAACACAGCACTAGGGGCCAGAAAGAAGGGTTGGCCCCCCCCGAAGGTCTTTATTGCAATAGAAAATAGTCTTTGTACAACTGGCTCTTCACAAGAGCATGAACTGAGTACAAAACTGAATGATCTTGAGCTCTTTGGCTCTTCTTTTATAAACTTGGCCTAGCAAAAAGCTAAACCTACTTTCTGAAAGCTATTTCTAGCTTTAGTGCTTTTTAAAAGCTATTTTATATGCTTTTGTTCTTCCTAAAAGCTACTTTTATACAAAAACCAAGCTTTCTAGCTTTTTCAGCTACTTTTAGGGCTTTTCTTGAAAATTGCGCTGCTTTTTCTGCTTGTCTGCCTAGCTGGGGCCCTCCTCCATATAAGCGCCCACTTTCTGGATGCTTTTTGCCTTCGGTAGGACTTGCTTTTTGCACTTTTCTCCTAATTCTAGGGCTTCTTTGCACTTTCCTTGGTCCTACACATTGCCACAAACAAGATTCAACACTTTAACCCGTTAAAGGTTAGTCTAACGCATGCATTCTAGTTCTTGGACTATTTCTAGTCCCTTGTGGGCGTCCCCACAATTCTCTTTTTACTGATGCAATGCAAAAGTAAAACAATAAAACTTATTCTTGGTTAATTAACTTAACTATTCTTTGACCAAAGTCAATTCTAATAAAGATTATTCTTTATTTTCTTGGAAGAAGCCCCAACTGGTGACATCCCCTCGGCTTCTAAACAGTTGTCCTCAACTGAAAAGCTTCTTGATACAACTATAAAACTTGAGGATACTCTGAGAAGTAGTCCTCATCTACCCACTTGGCATCAAGTGCCGAATAGTTCTTAAACTTGACAAGGTATCTACGGATCACCTTGCCTCTGGGTCCTTTCTTTTCTGTATGATATACAATTTGTTCTGGTTGGACTCCATCTCTTCCACCTTAGGTGGCTCTTCTTGAACTGGTTCTGTGGGTTCTCATCCTTGTGAAAAGCATTGTGAATCTTCCAAGTCTCAGGCAGCTCTAGTCGAAAAGCGACTTCATTTATGGGCTCACTAACCCGAAATAGCCCATAATATCTTGGAGACAACTTGGGATATACTTTCTCTTTTCCTTTCATCTTCCTGAGACGTGCTTTTTGAAACTTTAGTAATACCCAATCTCCTTCTTGGAGGTTCATCTCCCTCCGGTGCTTATCTGCTGCCTTCTTTTGTTTGTGTTGAGATCTTTCAATTGTTGTCCGAACTTGAGAGAAAGATGTTTCTACGTCTCGGACATACTGGTCCGCTGCAAATATCTCATCCTTTATTCTGAGAATAAGTGGGAAAATCACCTTTCCATAAATAACTTCGAATGGAGCTTTTCCAGTGGAGCTACGAACAGTGTTATTGTATGCAAATTCCACAAGAGGAAGATACTTTTCCCATTCGATCTTTTGCTTGGAAGCATAACACTTGAGAAGATCCAATACCGTGGAATTGGCACTCTCACTTTGTCCGTCAGACTGAGGATGAAAAGAAGATGAAAAGTCCAACTTCGTACCCATATTATCAAATAATGCTCTTCAGAATAAACTAGTCATCCTAGGATCTCGATCACAAACAATTGACTTAGGCATCCCATGGTGCTTGAAGATCTGTGCCAAAAACAATCTAGCCAAGTGATCTGCCTTAATGGTTTTTCTTACTGGAATGAAATGGGCCTGCTTGCTGAGCCTATCAATGATAGTCCATATTCCATCATTCCTGTTTCTGGATCTAGGAAGATCAAAGATGAAATCCATAGCAATACTTTCCCATGGTCCCTGTGGTATGGGCACCGGCATGAGAAGCCCTGGGGTCTTGTGCCTGTCATACTTTACCTTTTGGCACGCAAGACATTCCGTTACAAACTTATGAATGTCTTTCCGCATCCCTGGCCAAAAGAAATATCTCTGAATGGCCTGAGTAGTAGACAAAATGCCTCGATGCCCTGCATAACAAGGAGCATGACATTCTTCCAAAACTTTGGCTCACATATCTTGAGTCACAAAAAGGTGATCATCTTTCATGAGAAACCCGTCTTTCAATGTATACTGACTGGATGATACTCCTTGCTGAATATTTCTCATGATCTCTCCGAAGTCTGGATCCTGTAAGTAGAGTTCTTTCATGGCCTCAAGTCCCAATGATATGCTATGGTGACATTATTCACTTTAGGCCTTCTAGATAAAGCATCTGCAACTCTGTTCTGAGCACCTGGTGTATAAAGAATCTGAAAATGAAACATGGACAGGGAATTTGCCCACTTCATCTGCTTTTTGAAAATCTTGGTCTGAGTCAGGAAATACTTGAGACTTTGGTGGTCAGTCTTGACCGTAAAATCAGCTCCAAGAAGATAATGCTTCCAAATAGTTAGAGCATGAATAACTGCTAACATCTCTTTCTCATAAACACCGAGAAACATCTCTGCACCACGCAACCTCTAGCTTTCATAAGCAATGACTCGGCCTTCTTGATGAAGAGCAGCTCCCACACATTCTCCACATGCATCACAGTCCACATCAAACGGTTTCTGTAAATTTGGAACAATGAGAATGGGCTCAGTTGTTAACTTTTCTTTGAGAGAATTAAAAGCTATCCTTTGTCTTTCTCCCCACCTGAAGACTACGTTTTTATTGGTCAAATCATGTAAGGGGGCTGCTACGTCAGCAAAGTGTCTGATGAAGCATCTGTAATAAGAACAAAGTCCAAGAAAACTGTGTACTTCATGTACCAAGTTGAGCTCTGGCCATTCCTGTATAGCTCTTATTTTAGCTGGATCCATTCAAATCCCTTCCTTGGAAATATGTGTCCAAGATAATGAATCTCATCAAGAAAGAATTCACTCTTTTTGGCATTTATAAAAAGCTTATGATTTCTGAGTTCTTGAAACACAGTAGCCAAGTGCTCTTTGTGCTCTTAATCTGTCTTAGAAAAGACCAAAATGTCATCAAAGAAAGTACTTGTAAAGTGCCTGTGGGATCTGAAAATTCTGTCCATCATTCGATTGAAACTAGCCGGTGCATTGATGAGTCCAAAAGGCATCACCAGAAACTCATAAAGTCCAAAAGTAGTCCAAAAAGCTGTCTTGTGGACATCTTGGGGCTGAATCCTTATCTGATGATATCCACTTTTTATCAATGCGGCTGAAAATAGAGGCTCCTTTCAATCTGTCCAAAATATCGTCTATGCGAGGGATTGGAAACCGGTTCTTGACTGTCATTTTATTAAGAGCTCTATAATCCACACACATGCAATAAGAGCCATCCTTCTTTTGAACTAAGAGCACTGGAGAACAGAAGGGGGAAGCACTGGGCCCGATAAGTCCCTTTGAGAACAAATCATGTACTTGTGCCATAATTTCTTCGGTCTGGGCTGTGCTCACACGGTAAGGCGGCCAATTCGGAGGCTCACTTCCTGGAAGGAGCTATATGACATGATCTTCAGGCCATTCTGGAGGAAGCTCTCCTGGTAAAGAATCTGAAAAGCAATCTTTGAAAGATTCTAAAAATCTGAAATTTTTCTTTTTCCAATGGACTTATTTCCACTTGGGAATCACCCTCTTTTTCTTTAACAAAAACCATGTACGCAGAAATTGTAGATTTTATTAACTTGGCAATGGAAATATTTGATACAACTGGAATGATCTCGCCTTTTCCTTTCGCCAAGATTTTGTGTTGCTTTTTCCGATGCTCAAAACTGAGAGTTCTCGCTTTAAAATCAACAACCACCTCCTTTCTATGGAATCATGGCATACCCAAAATTGCATCATAATGCTTGAGAGGCGAAACATAAAACTCCTCATGGTCCACATAATCATGTACATGAATCCTAAGTTTTCCAATCAAAGGTGTAACTTTGACTAGATCCCCTTTCAAGACATGCTCTGCATCCAAAGATAATCCCAATTCTTCTGTTTTAATTCCTAGCCTCAAAGCTAGATCCTCTAAGATGAAGTTATCGGTAGCTCTTGGATCAAAAAGAGTCAAGGCATTCTGATCTCTTACTTTACCCCATGCGAGGCAAAGCTCTCTGTTTTCTGGTTCTGTGGTTCTTCCCAGGATATTTGGGATTCCTCCCGCCATGGGCTTTGGCGGTTCTTTTGGCGTTTTCAGCTCCCTTGGACCCGCAGTCCTGTGGGTGCACTGGGCAGCCACATGCCCTAGTGTTCCACAACCGAAACACTTACCTTTGTTTGCTCTGGAGTAAACTTTGACTTTCCTTTGAAGGGCTTGAATGGACCCCTCGGCTTCTGAGCCTGAAATATTTTTGACTCTTGAGTTGGTGGTACAACCCTCACACCCTTTCCTTTTTCTGCCATAGTCTGAAGAAGATCTTCCCTTAGCAGTTCAACCATTGAAGCTAAATGCATCAAATCTCGAAGCTTTGTCTTCTTTGGATCAATGCTTACTTGAGTCCGTCTCCCTTTTCTTTTCATGGCTTTGACCCTGGATAGGACATCATCTCCTCAAATAATTGCTGAAATCGAGGTTTCTCCTTAAGAATCTGGAACTCCTTGATCTTTTCTTTCATGAATCCTTCACTAAGATAGTCCTTAGGTCCCTTAGATTGCTCCTTGAAAGCTGAACCGGGGCTCTTGGAAGCTGAACTCCCTTGCTCCGAAACCATGACTTCTTGTTCTAACACAACTAATTGCAGAGCTCCACTCCTCTTTGAGGTAGAAAATGCGTACGGGTGAAGACGGGAGCCGGCCCGATGCGTGATGAAGTAAGGGTGGAGTGGCTTTTAGTTGTATGGTGCAACCAATTCTCCGGGAAATCGGGACCAGAAATATGCAGATACAGCAAGGGCCTGCGAATCTCTGAGCCTGCAAGCTTCTTGGATCGTGGTCACCAAAGAGAGCAACCAACCTTGGCTTTGATACCACTGAAACCATAACTAAACCAAAGAACAGCCCTCAAACCAATCGCAAATTCCTCCTGGGCTCCCAGGCACGGCTTACAGGCCTGGCTTACGGGCTTCAATCCACGTGTAGAAACCAAAATCGCAGCAAAGGAAACACTCTCGGGCTCAAGAACTTGGCACGGGATCCAAGACAGGCTCTATAGAAGAAATCACAATTTGCTCCAGCACTAGAATCTGTAACCGAAACTTGAACAAAGCATGGGAACTTTGAAGAGCTTGTTGAAACGTGATTGCCGACAAGTAGAGTAGCTGGGAGATGAGGGAGAGAAGCAAGAACAGCTAAATCTGCTTTCTGAAAGCTATTTCTAGCTTTAGTGCTTTTTAAAAGCTATTTTATGCTTTTATTCTTCCTAAAAGCTACTTTTATACAAAAACCAAGCTTTCTAGCTTTTTCTGCTGCTTTTAGGGCTTTTCTTGAGAATTGCGCTGCTTTCTCTGCTTGTCTACCTAGCTGGGGCCCTCCTCCATATAAGCGCCCACTTTCTGGATGCTTTTTGCCTTTGGTAGGACCTGCTTTTTGCACTTTTTCCCTAATTCTAGAACTTCTTTGCACTTTCCTTGGTCCTACACATTGCCACAAACAACATTCAACACTTTAACCCATTAAAGGTTAGTCTAATGCATGCATTCTAGTTCTGGACTATTTCTAGTCCCTTGTGGGCGTCCCCACAATTCTCTTTTACTGATGCAAAGCAAAAGTAAAACAATAAAATTTATTCTTTGTTAATTAACTTAACCATTCTTTGACCAAAGTCAATTCTAATAAAGATTATTCTTTATTTTCTTGGGAGAAGCTCCAACTGGTGACATAAGCACAGGTATCCGATGGCTCGGATTAACGACTTGCTAGATGCATTACATGGAGCCATAATATCCAACAAGATAGATCTTAAGTGTGGCAACCATCAGATCTAAATTAGAGCCGAGGATGGTCATAAAACCACTTTTAGAAGCAGTTTTGGACATTACAAGTTTTTGGTAATGACGTTTGGACTTACCAATGCTCTAGCTACATTTATCATGCTTATGAACGATTTACTATGCCCGTATATCGGGAAGTTTATAATATATTTTATTGACGATATCCTTGAGTTCAACAAAAGTATTGCTGAGCATCGTGGAAACTTAAGAAAAGTGTTTGATACTCTGAGGAAAGCCGGTCTGTATGTAAATAAAAAGAAAATGTACTATGCATGGTTAGACTTGAATATTTGGGATTCATTATAACTCCTGATGGGGTGGCAATGGAACCAAATAAAGTTGCTGCGATACTGACTTGGCCTATCCCTCAAAGTTTGACTGCTTTGCAATCATTCTTGGGATTTGTTCAATTTTAACGAAGACATATCAAAGGATATTTTGAGAAAGTATTGTCGTTGACTGACTTGACCTCAAATAAAGTACCGATTACATGGGGACAGAATCAACAAGAAAGTTTTAACGCCATAAAGCAAGCTGTAGTCTCGTTAAAATTTGTTGATACCCAGAAGTCGTTTTTCATGGAAACCGATGCAAGTGGGATTGCAATAGGAGTACTTCTCCTCCAAGAGGAAAGGCCAGTAGCCTTTAAAAGCAAGAAGCTTTCTCCCTCTAAGTAAAATTGGCCAAGTCATGAATTAGAGTTATACGATGTCATCCATGCTTTAAAAACATAGATGCATTATTTGTATGCTTCAAAGTTCTAAGTATATGTAGATCACGATACTCTGAAACATTTTTGTAAACAACTTGACTTGAGAGGCCACCAAGTTAGGTGGGCAAGAGTTTAATATGATGATTCAGTACCAAAGAGGGAAGGAAAATAACATTAATGATGCGTTGTCGCGCATTATGCATAATATGAGTTTCACGGTATTACACAGTGCTCTAATGACCGAGATTAGAGTGTTGGAGATATCATAGCCAAAGAGTGTGTCTATGTGATGTGTTGGTGTGTAGTACTAGGAGATCTGGTACGAGTTCATGTGTGAGTGCCACGTGTCACTTTGGGACTTGTCCCATATGCACTTAGTGCAAGTGTGTGAGTGTGAAGCCTATATTAGGCTTGTACTTCACTTGTCTCATTTAGTGAAGATGAATGAATGAAAGCCTTCATGGTTTATACATTTGTGTACCACTTCTTCACTCCCTAGCCTATCTATCTCTCTCACTCACACCATGTTTCTAACATGGTATCAGAAACAGGTTTGCCATAGCGCCGTGCCATGTCATCTCTGACCTAACCCTAAGCCTAATTCTGCTCAAGCCCTTCTTCTCTCAGCTGCCTCAGCTGAAGCTTTTCCTCTGCTCATTTCCGCCTCAGTTCAGCCTCATTTCCGTCTCCTTTCAGCTGCCTTCTACCCATTCGGGATTTCTCCATTGCCACCTCATTTTGCCTCCTTCCCTTGCAGCCCTTTGCACTCCTACTTGCCCACCTAGAATCTCCGTAGCCTGCCTCCAGAGCCGCCTCCTCTTGCAGCTCTTTTCATGTCCATTTCTGCCCATCTAACCTATCCACAGCCCTGCTGGTCAGCTCGTTTTAAAGAGGTGTGTGCACACATGCTGCTGGTCGGCATCTCCTTCAAGTGGCACGTGTATATGTGCTGATTCGGAGTATTTCCATTCCTGTTTTTAGACTTTCCAGGCCGCTGGAGTAGAGCTATCCATTGGTTGCAGACTTTGTGAGCCATTTGGACGCATTTTCGACCAATTTTGGAGCTGCTGTTTGCATTTTCGAGTTGTTCTAGAGTTGCTGCTGCAGAACCGCCTTCAACAGAGCACTTTCAAGGCTGCTCCTAGCCTCTAATTCATTCATAACAACTGTTTTTTAGTAGAGTCTCCTGCTATAGCATCCCCGAGCTGTTCTAGGGAGCTGCTTTGCATCTTGGAGCCCCCTGCTCAGCCGTTTTGAAAATTTCGGAGGCTTTTAGAGCTGCTACTGCACTTTGAGCAGTCCTCACGCCCACAAGCGCTCTTCTATTGGGTCTTTTTTGCATTTTGGGGCATCTACCTGCTGCTCTTTGATTCAGATTCCCTCAGTTCTACATTTCCAAGTGTATTCTTGCCGCTTTTCCATTTGGGATTGCATTTTGGAACCTCCGAGATTATCTACCACCAGCTGGACACGTTTATTCAAGCCTTTCTCAAACTGCTGATTCATTTCAAAGCACTAGACCAGCTGCTTTGTTGGCTAATTATCTATTTCAGCTTGCTGCCTTTGCTACCTTAGTTTGATATTATGGCCTCGTCCTCGTGGTGAAGACTCATCCACATAGGGATGAGTAGCATGACAAAAGACTAGCACTTATTGGTGTGAGGTTGGTCAACAAATTGCTTCATCAACTTGACCTCACTACATCAGCCAAGGAGACCTTGGACAAGCTCACGAATATTTATTCTACATATACTGGACCTGAGCAGGAAGCTTCATCTGCTATGTTGCATGTTCTATTCCTCTCTGTGGTGGTAGATGATGCTTAGCTCTGTGTGTGTTTATGTTGAGTAAATAAAGGTTCTCAACCTTGAGTTGTCCCTCTAAACTATAAGATGTAGTCTGCCCTGGGTTGTCCCCAAAAAATGAATGTATTGTCTTTTACTTTGGTTTGATGGTATTGACCACCCAGTTCAGAGTAAGGGGGGTGACGAGTGATGGTTTGCCCTTGCTGGTCGCAAGCTAACGAGAAGTCACTATCACAAAGGAGGTATTAAATAGTTGGACTTGCTCTTTGCAGTATTGCAGTGGAGGGGGGATCGGTCTACTCCTTGCATGTTGGGTCTCACACTCTTTGCTCTGAAGGGGGGTATTGGAGATATCATATCCAAAGAGTGTATTGATGTGATGTATTGGTGTGTAGTACTAGGAGATCTAGCACTAGTCATCTGTGAGTCATGTGTGAGTGCCACGTGTCACTATGGGACTTATCCCATATGCACTTGGTGCAAGTGTGTCAATGTGTATCCTATATAAGGCTTGTACTTCACTTGTCTCATGTAGTGATGAAGAATGAATGAAAGCCTTCATGGTTTCTACATTTGTGTACCACTTCTTTACTCCCTAGCCTCTCTCACTCTCTCACCCACACCATGTTTCTAACATAGAGAAACTCCAAAAGTCAACAAGTCGTCGAGCGCCTTTTGGCCTAAGGCTTATATGATTAAATCGAAGAAAAAGGATGACCTGGCATCCACAAAAGGCCAAACCTATGCAAGATATACCATAGTGGATGGTATGTTGATACGTAATGGCAAGGTAGTAGTACCTAATCAGAATTATCTCAAACAGAGGATCATTCAATAGTGCCATGATAGCCCGTGTGCGGGACATCCAAGTGTCAAAAAGACATATGATCTCTTGAAGCAAGATTTCTTTTCCCCAAAAATGAAAAAGCATATTCATGAATATGTGACGTTGCTTTTCGTGTCACGTGAGTAAGGCAAAGCAGGTGAAGTCACCTAGTCCTTTACAGCCCCTGGAAACACCATTAGGTAGATGGGAGAGCATTTCCATGGACTTTATAGTTCATTTGCCTACGACACGAGGCGGATATGATTCTATCCTTGTGGTGATTGTCTTACCAAGATGGCTCACTTCATTCCGACTAGGCAATTTGTTAGTGCCCCGCAGCTAGCGGATTTGTTTATTAAACATATATTTCGGCTGCATGGACTACCCAGATCAATACTATAAGACACAGATGATAAATTTACCAATCATTTCTGAACTACGGTGTTTGAGGTACCAAGGTCTGAGTTAGGAATGAGTAGTGGGGATCATCCCGAAACGGATGGTTAGACCGAAATAGTCAACCGGACATTAGAGGATATGCTTAGAGCATATGTTTCATTGAGGCAACGTACGTGGGACAAGTGGTTTTGCCACTATTAGAATTTGCCCACAATGCTAGAAAACATTCATCTATGGCAATGAGTCCGTTCTACACGAACTATGGTTATAGACCAGCAACTCAAACTACGGCTGGGAGACCTTCGAAAGTGCCTAGTACCGCAAACTATGTAGTTCAGATGCGAGAGATGCTAGCACTTGCAAGAGCTAACATCCGCCAAGCTATGAATAGAGCTAAAGGTATGCGGATGAAAATAGATCTTTTAGAGAAATTAAGGCACGAGAAAAAGTTTTTCTCAAAATTCCTTCACACTCCAAGTCTTTGACCGCAGGAGAGTGCTCTAAATTATCACCCCAATATTGGGGGGAGTGGTTAATTCTTAAAAGAATAGGCAAGTTAGCCTATAAATTGGAAATACCACAGGGTTGTAAGGTGAACCCACTGTTTCATGTTTCTCGTTTAAAGAAGTTTCTGCACCTAGGAGACTCACTAATAGAGGGTGTTGTTTGTTTTAGGAGATAGAGGATAATGCAAGGCGCAAACCAACAACAATCCTGGACCGAGGAACAATGCAAGTACACAACCGGAAGATACCCACGTTGTTGGTTGCATGGCAGGGCTTACCTCTATCTGAGGCAAACCAGGCATCCGTATACCAAATGCGAAGAGCATTCCCAGATTTCATCATCGAGGACGCTGATGCCTGAAGAGGGAAGGAATGTTATGCTCTAGGTGAGGCAACATGACCTTGGAAGGGTCGGTCGACATTCTCCTTTAAAGGACCGACTTATGTAATATATTTATTGTGCTTTATTTATATGATCAAAGGAGTTGATGTCAAGGTCCTTGGTGAGGGTGTGGTTCTAAGGCTACAAGATTAGGTGCACCAAATGTGTGTAAAAGCCAAGGGGCAAATGTATTAATGTACTACAAGAGAGGGGTAAATGGTGTACCAAGAATGGGCCTCATAATGTTGATATGTGGCAAGTAGAATCATCTAGGGAGCTGTGGGCTCTGTTGTATGCATGTAGGAAGAAAAAACGTGATATGTCTTACGTTCATGCTACGCAGAGGTTGGCTGGGTGGTACAGGAGAATTGGATGAGGACAGGGCATTTGTGACTCTAGGGAGCTGTCACAATAGTATTGTGCTTGGACCTAGATGTCTTACATGAGACGGCATCTCAATCTGACACAAGCAGGCACCATTGCCCGTGATCTTGACTAGTGGGTTCAGATTTAGCCGATTTTGTTCATTCGTTTTACATGTATGTTTATGTGTTCCAAGTCTAAAACAGGTCTCCCCAGCTTGTATGTCCTGTCCAATAATTTTTTGTGGTCTCCCATGACTTCTTTTATGCAAGGAATCCACTCTCTTTATTTCTACTGAGTGATGGAAAATCCATCAATTTCACAAGTCTAGAACCGGTCTCCCCAGCTTGTATTCCCTGTCCAATAATTTTTTGTGGTGTCCCATGACTTCTTTTATGCAAGGAGTCCACTCTCTTTATTTGTACTGAGTGATCAAAAATCCATCAATTTCACTAGTATGCAGGCAGCTTTTCTATGGTTCCCATTTCTAAAGACTCCCAAGTAGACATTGCTGCAGCACTCCATTTCAGTAATAGTGTACCAAAAGCTGACAATATGTCTATGTGCTTTAGCAATAAAACGCACACAGCTTGAAGAGGATGAGCCAGCAGATGTGGCAACTTTCCCCTTTACAACGACATCATCTAGCTCCAGCAAATTTAAAAAAGAACTCTCTAAAATTACACACGTCTAAATTCAAGACACCAGGCTTCTGCACATTACCCATTATTTTCTATCTGCTTCCTTAGAAATTACATAGCCTTGGTAATTCAGTAACAGATCTTGCCTAGAAAACGTCCTTAAATATCAAACATGCATTCTTACAGCATCCTTGCATTTGCTAAGTCTAACATTTAAAGACTTGCATGGACTGCAAATTAAAATTTTCAGTTTTTGAGTCTTTCCATGATCCCAGTGACATCCATTGATCCTGCTTCAGTTGGCAAAAGCACAGTATGCGCTTTGCCCATACCTACACTCAGAAAGTTAGGTCAAATTTTCAGGCTGCTGGAATGTAAGGAACCATCCTCTCGAGCAAGAAAAAGAGCAGGAAAGCCTTTAATCTAATGACCTACACAGTCACCAGCAAGCCACACAGAACAAAAACACAAAATTTGAGGTTGGTGGCCAAAACAGAAGCACATGGGATGATTTCAGTCTACACCCTGGTCCATTTAGCCATGTGAGGCTGTCACTTTAAAGCGTTCCAACTCCATTTCCAACTTCTTCCGTAAATTGATTCTTAAAATAAGGCCCTACAATAGTTCCATACTAGCAGAATAAGCTGTGCATTCAGGCCAATAATAAGGCTCAGTAATTCTTTGGAAAATGACCTTCTTTGCGCTCCCTCCCAATCAAATACTAAAATGCATGTACCGACAGATAACCTTCCTGACTCCACTCCTTGCTTTTACTCATCCGTGAAAATTTTGCTCACATTAGAGATCATTCCTTGTGTTTGATTGCTTTGCTCAGAAAAAATTAAAGCTTCAAGATTAGAGCCTGGCAGAAACTTACAGCCCGTGAAGCCTTGAATTGCACAGATGACCTCAGCTTGAAAATGCAACCAAATGCATTTGGGCGACTCAGCATACGATACCTGGAGAAAATAAGTCAGAACCGACTCAGCTATCATGAAATCTTTTCCCAAAAACACCATCTATAAACATAAAACTGACAGCAAATAGGATTGCCCTTCTGATTTTGACTGGATCATACAGATAAGCACAATATCTATCAAAAGGTCCTGGCCATTTACAATATGATTACAATCTAAAGCTGCTAAACACGAGCCCAGTAAGCAGGACCTCACCACCCACTAAATCGCCACCTAAGCAGAGAATGTCACATTCATCTCACACACATATTAAACTCAAAACACTGAAGCATACACAAAGCCTAGGAACAAAAGATGAGTTCATATCAAGTTTAGCTTAAATTAAAATGTTTTATTAGTACAAGGTAGGGACCCATCCATCCGAATTCATTGAGGAAAAGCCAAAACAGTCTGGTTATTTCTAAACAGAATACATCTATAGGCTTTGAGTGAATACATCTATAGGCTTTGAGTGTGTGTGAGCGTCGAATTCCCATGCACAAAGGACAAACTAAATGACAAATCCAATATACAAGATAGCAACTCAGAACTGAGATAGAAGAGGTTGAATGTCTTTCATGAATTGATGCAAATACAAAGTTTTGAGACAAATACATGAAGAAAAAAGACAAGACACAGGAGAAATGGCATATGCTAATAATAGAGCTGAAACCTAATCCACATGAATGTGACAATACAGGATGCTAAGATGTCTACAAGTGAAGCTCTACAGTTTAGCTTTTCAGAATACACTTACAAGACAATGACTACAAGCATGACAATAGACAGCAAGGCACAAGTCCAAGAAGCCATGATATGCACTACAAGACGGGGTGTACTGGATACTAGATGCTAGGATACAAGATGCAACAAATGGCAATGCAAGGTTTTCCTTCAAATAGAACAATTAAAAAGCCACACCAGTCACCGATTGAAATGACAAAAATCCGACATCATCCAGGACGAAGTTTAATGCAGCTCCGCTTAGAAGATGGTAACATGTCACCATCAAGAGCAATTGCATTAATTATTATTTGCATGAACTAGTTATGCGTCTGTTGATGATAAGGTGGCAGTAATAGAGAAGTATCTAAAGGTTATTGAGGTGGAGCTCAAGTATGCGAATGCAACCCTGCAAGAGGCTCATGATAACCTAAAGCAAAGGAAATATGCATTTGCCTTCCTTAAAGAGAAAGTTGCATGGCTCTAGACAACAATGCTACTAAAGTACTCATGGGGGGCAGACAAGCCTCACTGAGAAAAAGTAGTGGGAAGCGTCAAAGTACTTGAGGTTTTTCAACACAAAGAACACAAGCTAATGGCCTTCAAGAACGATTTGCATTGTTAGTCATACACTAGGCCCCTAGATGACTATTCTCAATATATCCTGCGTGAGGTGTAATTCTCGTTGTTTGGATGGGAGGCACTGTGGATGAAGCAACTATTAACATAAAAATGGAATTGATGACATTTTCGTGTGTGAGGAATTTATTGCAAAATAAATTCTAGACTAATCCTAGTCTCTATGGGCGTCCCCACCAAGCAAACATGTGCACCTAAAAAATAACTAACATTGTTAATTGGCCACACTTAGGCTAAGATATATGGGTCGGTACTAGAGAGGGAGATCAGCAGCCACACAGAGGGTCACGGACAGCATGCACTTGGGCAGGCAGGTTCTGGGACAGCACTCGACCCTAGACAACATTTTCACCCTGAGGGCTATTATTGAGGAGGCGAAGTCGAGGCATCAGAAAGTCTACAATTGCTTCGTAGACTTCCATAAGGCATTTGATACTGTCCCACGCTCTACAGGAGTTGCAGCTCCCAGAGATCATGTTTTGGGGGGTCATGAGTTTGTCAGAGGGAGGGTACGCACCCCAGGAGGCCTATCAGACTGGGTTGAGAGCACTATCAGAATAAAACAAGGATGCCCCCTATCACCGACTCCTTTCGGGCTCTATATCGATGATATCACTTCTTTTGCCGATCGCCTAGGTGGAGAGGACTCGCTTCTGACTGACCTGATGGTGCAGATATCGATGTACGCAGATGATATAGTCCTCATATCATCCTCAGCAGAGACTTGAGAAACATCTAGAGGCTCTGGAGATGTTCTGCAGAGAGATAGACTGGACAGTTAACCTTGGGAAAACCAAAGTTATGATCTTCAACACCTCGCGAGCAGTGTCCCATCACCATAGCTTCGCAAACCATGGCGAGCCTGTGGAGATAGTGCAATCTTACACACATTTGGGGATAGTGTTCACTGGACCAAGTTTCACAATGATCCACGCGGATACGGCCTGACTCACACGAGGACGAGGTGCTCTGGTCCGACTAGAGAGGCGATGCTTCTAGGCACAGTTCTAGGACCCCCCGAGGAGGGTTGGCTTTTTGACATGCTGGTGAGACCGACTACCATGTATGCAACACCTTTCTGGGGGAGTGATATTTCAGCAACAAAGTGGAAGAGATTTGGGAGGCTACATGTGACCATGGGATCCAGGATGAGTCGGAGCAAACCCTCAGTCCCCCATCAGATTATACAGGCAGAGTTCACCATGACCACTCTCCAGGTTGACGCCATCTTTCAGACAGTGACATTCATCCACAAAGTCTGGGTCTTACCCCGGTGGAGATTACCGAGGTTAGCATTAGAGTCCTCCTACCGACTAGCAGAGAGCGGTGTTGATACGGCATAATACGCACGGATATCCACGTGGTTTGCTAGTCACAGCATTCAGATGGACAAACTTCCCCCCTTTCAGTACAGTCTGGATGCACCATCAACCATATCATACGGTTGGACCTCCTCCAGCTCCATACATCTAGGGCTTGGGGGGGAGAGGAGTTCTCCACCAAGATCCAATTCTACCATGACCACTTCCTCAGGGACTCAATGCACGGTCTTGTCATCAAAACTTAGTATCTCGAGGACAAGAGAGTCTCACATGCACTGAGGCTCGCCATCGGTCAGTTGCGAGTCTCATCACATCAATTGCGGATTGAGGCAGGGAGAGCTACAACCATACCCAGAGAGCAAAGGACTTGCACACTATGACAGATGGAGGAGATCAAGACGGAGGAGCATTTTCTATGTGTCTGTCCAATCTAATGAGATCTTAGGATGATATCACTGCCTCTTTCAGGAGGCATGGCTTTGGTCCACTCACACGGCTGATCCATTTTCACGATCAGGTCTGTGTTGGGCTCTAACTGATCAAGATGCACCGACGAAGAGACACATTGATGCGACAAACCAGAGAGCGGCATGGACTGATGCCATAGGTCACCGAGATCGACAGATCACAGACTTTTGTTACAGACTTCTATGCATCTAAGTCAGCTACTGCCGGTATGGCTGAGGGAGAGGAGCTTGATGAGATGAGAGCATCATGGATTAGCAGTGGGAGTGTCCACGACGATGCTGCCAGACGAGGGACACACTCCACATGCGACACGGAGAGGGACCAGAGCACGCACGATCAAGGTCCGGTCTATCTCCGCCTTTCTAAGAGGCGACCGCCAAAGACGGGAGTAATGCCACTGAAGACTCTGAGCAGAGTGCTGGAAGAACAGCTCTCAATGGTCCCAGTCGCGAAGGAAGCACCGTCTCTTCTCCTTCCCTACCCGGGACTCCCCCTGAATCTGATCCCACTGACCCTTGAGCGTGTGAATGATCGTGCTCCAAATGTCCGCTAGGGTCTGGGTAGCAGAAGAAGCCTGATCTCCTAAGGTCTGCATGCATCTGGAAGTCCAGATATGCCAGCCTGCAATACTCCCTATGATCTCCCAAACTGGGTGCCGAGTCATCGCTCCTGCATCCCTGCATAATCAAGGGGTCTATATGCCACGTTTTCCCTTGCAGCCCTATGATGCGAAGGCGCTGCCAGGGAAGCTCGGGGTCGATCACGGCCTCTCTGCTCTGGAGCCGGCTATCATCGGCGACGAAGAAGAAGTGGATCGAGGAGTCCGAGAAAAGGCCTGCAACCACCAAAGGAATGCCACGAAGTGTGAACTGCCCTAGCCACCTCTCATCTCCCGAGAGGAGCTATCTGGTGATCATGGGAATCCTCCAACCTGCAGGAATGGCAGCATCGATCTCCGATCACCGAGCCTGGATCCCACGTGCCGTACCTACTGCTGCTGCCAGCTCGCCTAGGCTCAGCTGGCTATAGACGTCCCTCCAAACCCGGAGCGAGCGCGCGGGCCCACGCGGCCAGAGCGCCCAAGGGATATGGGATCTCTCTCCAAGATGGCGACCTGTATCATCTGTCACCTGGTTGCTCCAGATCAGGGGCTGTCTGTCTATCTCCTCTCGACAGCTAGGGGGAACCTGAGAGAGGCTGTGTCGCAACTTCCTCCAGACCGAGACGAGGCTACGGAGGAAGGGGAAACGGGGCTGAGTCAGTGGGGTAGAAGTGAAAATCCATCGGATAGACGGCTGCCAATCACCCCCTCTCTGGGGAGTACACGCGTTGAGACCATGCTGAAGCAAGAGCTTCCACGTCTGTCCTCCTGGGGTCAGACCGCGGATGACTAACTTGCCAAGTAATGCCTAACCCTGCAGTTCTAGATCTATGATGCCAAGACCACCCTCTGTCTGGGGGAGAATGACCGTCTGCCAGGCGACCCAGGCTCTGGTGGTGCCGGAACCATCTGAGCCAGACCAAAAAAAGTTCCGCACCAGTCTCCTCAGCTGGGCTACACACGATCTCGAGAAACACCAGCAAGATGCCACGTACCAAGCCGTGGCAAGAAGGACCTGGTTGACCACAAGGGCCCTGCCTGCCAAGGATAGCCGAGCCGTGCTCCAGAAGGCTAGCTTCCGTCGTATGGAGACTAGGACCGGGAAGAATTCTTCCCACCCACAGAAGTAGGGGACCGTCTCACCATATCGCTCACAGCCTGTGCTAAGGAGAGCTTGAGCCAGAAGATACCACGTCCCATGAGTGCAACCTCCTCAATGTGGCTGTCCTCAAGGTAGAGGGTGCACTGCAACCAATCCCTGATGTCTGCTCGTGAAGGGGCATAGCCAATGACTCTCCCATAAACGGATGTCTGGGAGAAGTCCGTGACGGCCTGCTTCACCAAGGAGACCTGATGCTCTGTCAGTGTTACGCGGTAGGCTAATGGAGGGGGGGGTCCGTCTGGGCCACCGGTTCCGGGCTCGTGGCCGCCATACCGCATCGACAAACTGCGAACGCTCCAAAAGGCGGGGGAAGGAAATGGCAGAGACGAGGGAGGGGGGAGTGGGATGGAGGCGGGGGAGGAAACAGGGAGGGATGGAGAAGTACGGGGAAGCGGGGGGAGGAGAGGTGGTGGAGAGGGAGCGAGTGGCGGAGGGGGAAGGAAAGAAGGAGGGGGGGGGGGGGGGGGGGCAGCGCAGCGCAGCGCGGGGAAGAGGAGGAAGGAAAGGGAGGGGTGTGGCAGCGCAGCGCGAGAGGGGGCGGGAAGGAAAGACGAGGAAGGAGGGAAGGGGAGGGGCAACGTTGCGCAGCAGCGGGGAGGGGGAGGAAGGGGCGGGGAGGTGGTAGCGCAACGCGAGGGGGGGAGGCGGGGAGAGGACGAAGGGGCGGAGAAGGGAGGAGAGGGGGGGCGGGGGGGATGGCGGGCGGAGAAGGAAGAGAGGGGGACGGAGGGGCGCGACGGGAGGCGGCGGAGAGAGAGGAGGGGGAGGGAAGAGGGGGCCGCACAGCGCGAGGGGGGGGTAGACGGGAGCGGGGGAGGGGAGGGGGCATTCGCAGGAGCTACACAGATGTATTTGGACACTTGATTCACTAGTTTAGCACTTTAGCTTTTTAGCTTTCAGCAAAAGGGTCTTAGTGAACCCTTTGCTTCAGCACTCAATGGCTTGTATGAGTTACTTTTTGGCTTGTACTTTGTCTCATAAACCTGCGAGGCCTCTTGCAGACATTAATACATCTCTCATATACCCATCGGTCTTCTCAAGACTTTAATAAACTCTCTCTCTCTCTCTCTCTCTCTCTCTCTCTCTCTCCACCCTTCTTCAAAGAAGGAGACTTTTTGTAACATTCCATTGGGTCCCATGGGTCGATTTCAGGCCCCCAGAGGACGATAATAATAGTTTCTTTCTTTCTTTCTTTCTCTCTCTTCCCCCTTGACCTTGGAGCCATAGTTACCAGGGAACGGAAACGTTTCGGGAATGTAGGGGGTCGGCGGAACAAGAATGTATCGGGAAGAGGGAACAAGAACGCCATATCATATGACACATCATCAAATCACATGGAAGCATACCAAAATATGCTAAGAATAACCAAATGTAGCAGCTCTAAGCTGTCCATTTCAGCTTTAGACTTTTACAGACACAAAATCCTAAGAAAACTGAAAGATACATCAACGCAAATTGCAATGTGCATTGTGCAATGCGCAATGTGCATAAACTTTAAAGCTTTAAGCCAGAGTATTGCAAATTACGATAGGTCATAGAGGCTAGAGCATATACTATGCAAAATACAAGAAAAGGAGGCCATGCCTCAATGAAAAATAGGACTCGAGACTCTCGAGTCAAGGACATGGTATATAGAAAAGAAGAGTGTCAGGCCTACCACCTAATGGTATGAAGGTGGGATAGTATCAGAGGCCTCTCCCTCATCATGCTGAGCCTCATCATCCTGGACCTGGGATTTGTCATCCTCCTGCTCAGGAGCATATTTTGCTCCATCATTATCAGATTCGGAGTCCTTATCTAGTGGAAATCCAAGTTATGGCCCAGGAGTGCAATCTGCCCTGTACTTGTTAATAAGCAACGTTAACAAATACAAGGTCATTTGCCTTCAGAACCCCAAGCCTGTTCCTTTTTTTGGATGCAATGTTTCCAAAATTACTACACAACCGCTCAACCGGCGAAGAGCTAGCCCCCTGGCTGAGTATATGAATGGACCCTGCAACAATGGAGTATGTGCCCCATAGTCCTCCCACCACCGAGTGGAGGAAATCTTGAACATGTCTGTTTGTGCGTCCTCCAATCCAAACAGCCTTTTTCCTTGCCTATAATATGATAGCTCCTCCCGCACCTTCCTCCTATCATCTACACTTGTGACAAGTCATCTCAATATCTTCTCCCATCCTTGCACCACCTCCTTATCTGTTTAGTGCCCCTTCCCTTGGAATTCCGGATCCAAAACAAAGGCTGCAGCCTCCAAAGGTGAATGATATTCCGTCCACCAAGAGGTTGCAAGAGTCCTCAATTCCTCATTCCTCCAAGCATATAAATCATCTATACCTTGAATGGTCCCAATGCACCTTCCCCCTTGAATGGTCCTCAATTCCTCATTCCTCCAAGCATATAAATCATACACCTTCCCAATGCAAGGACTATCTCCATCAACAAGCCTCAACATCTGAATAATAGGCTTTGAAACCTTAAGCAAGAGGCAAACTGTAATGCTCTAGCCGAGATAGCATGACCTCGGAAAGATCGGTGGGCATTTTCTCTTAGATGACCGACTTTTGTAATATTTTATGTGCGTAAATAAAATGGTCAAGGGAAGTAACTGCCAAGGTCCTAGGAGAGGGTGTATTGGCATCGACTAGGTGGTTCTGAGTGCTAAGGCCTAGGTGCACCTAAATGTGTAACAATGCCAAGGGGCAAATGTTTTAATTGTGCCCCAAGAGAGGGGTAAATGGTGTACCAAGCTAAAGGTCTAGAATGATGACATGTGGCAGAAGAACCATCCAGGGAACTGAGGGCTTGTGGATATGCATGAAAAGAAATTGAATTACGTATCTTTTGTACATGGGATCCACGAGATAGGCTGGGTGGATATTCGGGATGCCAGCGCCTGTGATTTTGGATTAGCTAGTGAATCAATGCAAAGAATGAAGGATAAGAAAGTGTTTGTATCATTTGGTATCAGAGCGCAGGGGATTGCGACGTGTGGTTTAAATGGTCACGGGATTTGGCCGTCTCGTCCGTTGGCATCAGGCAAGGATTAGAAGTGGTTATTCAATTGGTAAATCAGGCGTAGCGATGGACGATGCATGGACAACGATATAGCCCGTGACCGAGGTGTTGGCGGTGTCAAGCGTATCAGTGGCCTCATCGACGAAGGAACTCTAATTCGTTGTTTGCAAACTTACGCTCCTGCGACAAATTATAAGCCACGCAAAATTTGGTTTGGTCGATGAAAAAGCAAGGGAGATAAGGGAGCGTATCATTCAGAGCACCCGCTTGAAAATATTCGTATAGAATGTAACTCAAAGAATGCGATGGCTGGCCGCTCAAACGAGTTGTATGAAGGGAAAATGGTTTCGAAAGAGCAGGTCTTCAGTCTGAATGACGTGCGATACTTTGGAAGGAATAGAGCCTATCATTTCGTTGTGATTGACTGCGATACGAATGAAGGAACAGATAGTAGAATTACTATGTGAATTGATGATGCCCGTGAATTGACGAGAGAACCAGACAGCCAGCAAAAGTCAAGCTTGATGAAAGGAACTGAAAGCGAAATAGGAGCGTGTCATTTGGTATCACCTTGATATTGATGCCGGCACGAGCAGCTGATCAATCCGAAACAGAGAGCAGGCTTCGGGATATCTACGTTATGTGGAGCTTCCAAGGAGCATCATTTATTTCTTCTGTATAAATTTCAATTTTCAATTGGCAGTCGATTTATTCCTGTACAGCAAAGGGGAATCTGAAGTGAAACAAAAAAAACTATTTTCCCTTTTTGAAAGAATGGAGGCAGAGGGACAAGATTCCAGGGTAAATCCTAGTGAATCTAGAGCGTGATCTACGCAAGAAATGTCCCATCACACAACACCTACTCTGGTGGGTAAGATTTCTGTATTAGAAGATGCTTTACAGCAGATCATGAACCAGCAGCTTCAAGTGAACGCTGGTCAAAATGAAATTAGGGAAATGGTGCAAGCCTTGTCGGCTAGACCATCTAGAAATGAAAAGGGCTAAGCTCCAGCAGAGCCAGAACCCAGTATACACTCATCAGAACGTGCGAAGGTCAAGGTACCTAATATTGCCAACTGTAGACTGGAGAAGTACACTGGTCGGATGACCAAGAGCAGTTTTCATATGATCGAGGTTTGGTTACACAAGTGGGAAGAAGCCTTCGCCATCAGCCATGGAAATTCGAAAGACTCTGAAAGAGTTTCTGTGTCTGTGTATAGCATCGGTAGAGGGGATTGATGATGCCTCGACTAGCACTGAGGCTATCCAAGATGGGGAAATGGCCGAGTTGGCTAAAGAGATATCGGAGAAGTTCTCTGATTGCTTTAGGGATGAGTTACCTTATGGGTTACCTCCAGAGCGGAATGATCAACATAATATTGAGCTTATCCCGGGGGCAGACCTGTAAATAGACCTCCCTATATATTATGCTTTACAGAAGAAGCTGAGGTGCGAAGACAACTGAAAGAATACCTCAAGCTGGGGCAGATTCAACCCAGTTTTTCAGCTTTTTCTTCGCCAGTGATATTAAAGAGGAAGAAAGATGATACTTTTCGTCTCTGTATAGATTATAGAGCATTGAATAATATCGCTGTTAAGCACAGGTATCCGATGGCTCGGATCGATGATTTGCTAGATGCATTGCATGGGGCCGTAATTTTCAATAAGATAGATCTTAAGTGTGGCTACCATCAGATCCGTAGTAGAGCCGAGGATGTGCATAAAACCGCTTTTAGAAGCAGGTTTGATCATTATGAGTTTTTGGTAATGCCCTTTGGACTTACCAATGCTCCCGCTACATTCGTCATGCTTATGAACGATTTACTACGTCCGTATATCGGAAAGTTTGTAGTACATTTTATTAACGATATTCTGGTATTCAGTAAAAGTATTACTGAGCATCACGAACACTTAAGAATAGTGTTCAGTACTTTGAGGAAAGCCAGTCTTTATGTAAATAAGAAGAAAACTATACTGTGTATGGTTAGACTTGAATACTTAGGATTCATAATTACTCCAGAGGGGATAGAAATGGATTCAAAGAAAGTGGCTGCGATACTGACTTGGCCAATCCCTCAGAGTTTGACCACTTTGCAATCATTCTTGGGATTTGTCCAATTTTATCGAAGGCATATCAAAAGATATTCCGAAATAGTATCGCCATTGACTGATCTGACCTCAGATAAAGTACCTTTTATATGGAGACAGAATCAACTTGAAAGTTTTAACACCATAAAACAAGCTGTGGTCACAGGACCGGTGTTAAAAATAGTTGATTCCCAGAAACCGTTGTTTCTGGAACCCGATGCAAGTGGCGTTGCGGTAGGAGCAGTTCTCCTCCAAGAGGGAAGGCCAGTAGCCTTTGAAGCAAAAAGCTTTCTCCCTCTCAAAGAAATTGGCCAACTCATGAATTAGAGTTGTATGCTGTTGTCCATGCTTTGAAAACATGGCGACATTATTTGTATGGATCAGAGTTTTATGTGGATGTTGATCATGATACTGTGAAACATTTTTGTAAACAACCTGACTTGAGAGGCCGCCAAGCTAGGTGGGCAGAACTCATGCAGGAGTTTAGTTTGACGATTCGGTACCAAAGAGGAAAAGATAATAAAGTTGCTGATGCGTTGTCACGCATTATGCATAACATGAGTTTCACGGTATAATAGAGTGCTCTAATGGCCGACATTAGAGAAACTCAGAAGGTGGACGATTTTGTCCAGAGCCTTTGGCCTAAGGCTCATATGTTAAAACCCCGGGAAAACGAAAAGGATGACCTGGCATCCAGAAAAGGCCAAACCTATGCAAGATATACCATAAGGCATGGTATGCTGAAAAGAAATGGCAAGGTAGTAGTACCTAGTCAAAATGATCTCAGGCAGAGAGTCATTCGACAATGCCATGATAGCCCATGTGCGGGACATCCAGGAGTCGAGAAGACATATGATCTCGTGAAGCGAGATCTCTTTTGGCCAAAGATAAAAAAGCAGATGCATGAATATGTGACCCATTGTTTTTCGTGTCAGGTAAGTAACGCAGAACGGGTGAAGCCACCTGGCCTTTTACAACCCTTGGGGATACCACTAAGTAAGTGGGAGAGCATTTCCATGGACTTTTTTATTATAGGGCTGCCTACGACACAAGGTGGATATGATTCTATCCTTGTGGTGGTTGATCGTCTTACCAAGATGGCTCACTTCATTCCAACTAGAGAATCTGTTAGTGCCCCGCAAGTGGCGGATTTGTTTATTAGACATATATTTCGTCTTCATGGATTACCTAGATCCATAGTGTCAGACAGAGATGTCAAATTTACCGGTCATTTTTGGACTGCGGTATTTGAGACACTAAGGAATGAGTTGGGAATGAGTAGTGGGGATCATCCAGAGACGGATGGTGAGACAGAAAGAATCAACCAGATTTTAGAGGATATGCTTAGAGCATATGTATCATTGAGGCAACATACATGGGGCAAGTAGTTGCCATTGTTGGAGTTTGCCTACAATGATAGAAAACATTCCTCTACAAGGTTCAGTTCGTTTGGGCTGAACTATGGTTATAGGCCTGCGAATCCAACTATAGTTGGAGTACCTCAGAAAGTGCCTAGTGCCGCGAACTTTGTGGTTCAGATGCGGGAGATGCTAGCACTTGCGAGAGCTAACATCCGCCAAGCTATGGATAGCTAAGGCGTATGCGGATGAAAATCGATCCGTTAGAGAATTTAAGGAAGGAGAAAAAGTTTTTCTCATAGTTCCTTCGCACTCTAAGTCTTTGACTGCAGGAGAGTGTGCTAAGTTATCACCTCGATATTGTGGGCCATGGTTAATTCTAAAAAGAATAGGCAAGGTAGCCTATAAATTAGAATTACCATCGGGGTGTAAGGTGCACCCAGTGTTTCATGTTTCTCGTTTAAAGAAATTTTTGCATACAGGTGACTCACTAATCGAAGGTGTTGTTTTGTTTCACGAGATAGAGGATAATGCAAGACGCAAACCAACAAGAATCTTGGACCGAGGAACAATGCAAGTGCGCAATCGGAAGATACCCACGGTGTTGGTTGCATGGCATGGTCTACCTCTATCAGAAGCTACCTGGGAATCCGTATACCAGTTACGGAGAGTGTTCCCAGATTTCATCATCGAGGACGCTGATGCTTGAAGAGGAAAGGAATGTTATGCTCTAGCCGAGATAGCATGACCTCGGAAAGATCGGTGGGCATTTTCTCTTAGATGACCGACTTTTGTAATATTTTATGTGCGTAAATAAAATGGTCAAGGGAAGTAACTGCCAAGGTCCTAGGTGAGGGTGTATTGGCATCAACTAGGTGGTTCTGAGTGCTCAGGCCTTGGTGCACCTAAATGTGTAATAATGCCAAGGGGCAAATGTTTTAATTGTGCCCCAAGAGAGGGGTAAATGGTGTACCAAGCTAAAGGTCTAGAATGATGACATGTCGCAAAAGGAACCATCTAGGGAACTGAGGGCTTGTGGATATGCATGAAAAGAAATTGAATTACGTATCTTTTGTACATGGGATCCACGAGATGGGCTGGGTGGATATTTGGGATGCCAGCGCCTGTGATTTTGGATTAGCTAGTGAATCAATGCAAAGAATGAAGGATAAGAAAGTGTTTGTATCACAAACATCATGCCAAAAAATGTCATCCAAGACAATGGACTTGCATCTTTAAGCCCCTGCAGAGTTACGTTCACACCAAGCACCCCACTCAACGGAAACAACAAGCTGCCTCAATTGAGCTCTCAGCTTGAAAAGACCCTTCAGCATGATGAAATTATATGCAAAGCGTGTGTCAAAATACTTCAAGAAAGTCTTCTTTGGGGATATCTTGCAAAAAGTAGGCAAGATGTAGTGGTGGCGAGTGGTGATGAAAGAGACAACATGATTACCCTGCTCAAAAGTCAGTTCCACCCAATCCAACTTACCAATATCCTTCAAGAAATTATTTAGCCCATGTGCCATGCAAGAAGTAAAGGTAAGATGAGGGTACTTCTCTTCAAGAATCCTCCCCACTGCCCTGTTGGAGTCCTCACCATGAGAAACAAATTGGATGACTTGCCATGCTCCAACATGCCAAATGGCCTCCATCCAAATGCTTGCCAACCTCTCGGTTGACTTTCCTACCTCCGAATTAACGAGTGTTTTTTATGAAAAAGCTGGCCCCTCTGGAGTATGCAATGATGTCCTAAATAGAGCGTCTCCTAGTGTCACTCCATTCATCTCCCATCAATGTGGCACTGCATCTCAGCCATATGTCTTTGATGGGAGTCAAAGCATGCTCTATGGCCTTTCTTCTCTGTCACCAAGATCGTGGTGCACAAATCCTCAAAAGAGGGGGGGTGTAAGGTGGACCAAATGCTGCAATCTCCTTCACCACCATATCAATGAAGTAAAGATTGCACACCTTTGTTATAGGTACATCTGCTTCATAAAAGAATCGACCCATTGCTGCATCTACCTGTGCCCTCCTCCCAGGATGCCATGAGGCCACAAGGCTAGCATGCACGACTCTCAGGCCCCCTAAAGTAGCAGCCCCTGAAGGTGTCAATGAAGCTCTACTCCCAAAGGAGGAGGTAAAAATAGAAGCAAAAGCAGCTGCTGCACTTGGGGCTAGTGGTGGTCGACCTCAAGGATCAAGAACGGCTCATCGTCGGTTTGCCTCCATGTCCAGTCTCTCTCCAAGTGCCACACAAGCATGTGCGCTCATGATTTGGAATGTTAGGGCAGCAATTAATGCCCTTATTATTTACTTTGCATAAATGAGCTCGCACTCAGTGCTCTGTTGCTATATGCGTCTTCATTTGCTGCATCAGATTTTGGACGCCTAAACAGACTCCTAACCTACATCAATCACATACCACTCATAGAGCACCGTGCTACCCTGATTAGTCGCACACTCCACGAGGCTGCCCTCCAAATCTTTCCCCACAGCACACGGTCCACTAGACCACCACCTCTTGGTTCTGTACCCTGCAACAACTGGTACGATGCGGTGTGCAAGGCTTATCGCCGACAGCTCCGACTTGAAACTAGATGTCACCTTCCGAACACACCAGACACGATATGCAAGTACCGACGTCTCGTACGTCGAAAGAAGCAAGCATTTCTTCGTCGAAATGAGGAGGTGTTGAACATCTTGTACAGTAGCAACTCTAAGGTTTTTTGACAGAGATTCCTTGAGCGCAGGTCTCCATCACCCCTCACCGACACGAGAGTCTGGCACACGTATGCACACCATCTTTATGATGTCCCACACCATGGTGGTGGTCACAAAGGTGATCACCTCCTCCATGGGCGTCATAGTGGTGCTGGTGCTGTCTCGCATGATCCCTCGTATCTGGATGTTGAGGGCCTTCAAAGCCCTTTGCTGCTGCTGCTCCTGTATGGCGGCTGAAACGGTTGCCTTTGTGGGCTCCCGTTTCGCCACCTCCACCCATCTAGTCGTCTCTGCTATAGCCGACTGTATCGTGGCTATCTGTGCCTCCATCTCTATGACTGGGGTCCCTCCAGGCGTTGCTTTGAGGGTCCGGATCTTCTCTCGAAGCTGTTTGATGTCGTGTCTGAACCCCTGGATTCTACCTGACGGGCCCGGATGCTGTGTATCTCAGCCAATAGGGAGTCCCAAGCATCTGGTAAAGACCTAAGATGTCCTGGTCCAGGTGGGAACTGGATCTCGAGAGGGGTTGGAATGAAGGTGGGCTGTTGAGGTTGTACTGAGGGTGGGGACAGCGTGATCTGGACGGGGGGAGTGGTATGTAGGAGTAGCGAGGCCGGACGAGGTGATGAAGGGTGGCTGACTGAGAGGTAGAGGTGATACGAGGGGAAAGTACTGTGGAGCCGTGGCCGGTGGGGCTAGTGGTGAGGCTACTAGTGGAGAGGAGACGTGTGATGATGATGCAGGAGAGGGGGAGGAGAGAGGTGGCGTAGATGATGAGGCGGATGATGGTGGTGAAATAGTGGTGGTAACCATAGAGGTCGAGGATGTGGTGAGCGACATGGGCTTTGGGTGGGCCCCTTTCTTCTGGCGGTTGTCCACTGTTATTGCTGCGTTTGTTGAAGTCCTCCAGACTGAGTTGCTTTTGTGTTTTCCCCCTGTCACCGTTCCCCTTCCCCATCTCCTCGCGTATGTAAATTTGGACAAAAGGGTCTCCCACCTAGTCTCATGTCCTCATCCTCCTGTTCCCTTCATTATGGGGGAGGCAACAGCGAGCAAAGAAGGGATTGCAGGAGGTCAGGGCTGCAAGTGAGGAAGGGAAAAAAAAAATTCGGGGCTGCAAGCGGGGGGGGGGGGGGGGGAGAGAGAGAGAGAGAGAGAAAAAAAAGGTCGGGGCTGCAAGTAAAAAAAAGAAAAAAAAGTCAGAGAGAGCTGAGCTGAGCGAGGGGGGCGGGGGGGCTGAGCGAGGGGGTGAGCGAGCGAGCGAGAGAGAGAGAGAGAGAGAGAGAAAGAGAGAGAGTAGGTAGAGGGGGGGTGAGCGGGGGTGAGCGGGGGGGTGAGCGAGGGGGTGAGCGAGCGAGCGAGAGAGAGAGAGAGAGAGAGAGAGAGAGAAAGAGAGAGAGTAGGTAGAGGGGGGGTGAGCGGGGGTGAGCGGGGGAGCTGAGCGAGGGGGGGCTGAGCGAGGGGGTGAGCGGGGGGGCTGAGCGAGGGGGGGCTGAGCGAGGGGGTGAGTGGGGGGGCTGAGCGAGAGAGAGAGAGAGAGAGAGTAGGCAGCGAGGGGGTGAGCGGGGGGGGCTGAGCGAGGGGGTGAGCGGGGGGGCTGAGCGAGGGGGTGAGCAGGGGGGCTGAGCGAGGGGGGGGTGAGCAGGGGGTGAGCGGGGGGGTGAGCAGGGAGTGTGCGGGGCTGAGCAGAGGGGGTGAGTGGGGAGTGTGCGGGGCTGAGCGGGGGGGGTGAGCGGGGCTGAGTGGGGGGGCTGAGCGAGGGGGGGTTGAGCGAGAGAGAGAGAGAGAGAGAGAGAGAGAGTTTATTAAAGTCTTCGGGAGACCGTGAAGGTCTATGAGACTAAAGATAACTGATACAATGAGCATAACGGTGGCGGTCTCAAAATGGGCCAGCCAACCGTTTCTACAAAAAAAAGGTTATGAAGGACGGTGTGTCTAGTCCTGATACAAAAAATATGTGTCTACCTCCAGATGATACAAAAAAGAAGGGGGGGGCACCAAAAAAGGGGTAGAGGGGGGAGATACAATATATATGTGCAGGTGGTGATCGTCAGAGACGAATCATAGAGGGGCCATCAAATGGGAGGCCGGAAAAAACCCTGCGATAGATGATTGGCCTCTGACGTCACGCGGCCTAGTCGAGCTCGGTCGTCGGGGGCGGCGGGTGGCCCTGTGGATGAGGGCAACGGTAAACCCGGTGGGGTGGGCAGAGAGCAGAGACGAGATGTCATGGACCCGGATGTGAGTCTGTCCGCTGGCGCAGCTGTCGTGGCTCTAGCTCTCGCTCACATCCGCGTCGTTGGCTAGACTGAGGAGAGGTATCCTGTGACTGGAAGAAATCAGTGATGGGCCGCTGGGTGTCCTCACGCTGTGTGTGCTGCGCGTGTCGCCGTGCTCGGAGAGAGATATCTCGATGGCGAGTCATCTCATGTAAGAAAGCGGCTAGGCATCGTTGATTCGGAAACTGCAGCATGTGTGGGAGGGGGCTGAATCCATCGCGGAAGAGGCAGTGGTACCGGCCTCGAATGGCATAATAGATAGGACATCTGAAAGCAAAGTGCTCCTCCCCGCTCGAATGAGTTGGTTGACCTCCTGGTCAGGGGGGGAGAGGGGAGATGTCTGGCCTCCTCAATGATCCCTCTAAGTGTAAATATGTGATCGTAAGTCGATTGATCCGCCCTGAAGCCGGCCTGTCCGGATGCCCTGAGCCCCTGTACCTCTGTGCGAGCACTGACCTCGCCATTTAACACTGATGCATAGATCTTGGACATAACATGTCCAATCATGATGGTCCTGTAATTCCCTGGATCCATGGGATCTCCTGCTTTGTGGATGGGTGTGATAGTGTTCAAGGTCCAGGCTCTGGGGAACCTGTGGCAGACAGCTTCATTGAACAACGTTGCTAGGATGGGGGCTAGAGTTTTGATGCCACAGGCAACAAACTCTGTGCATAGGCCCTCATGATCCTTAGCTCATTCGTTGTGAAGCTTAAGCGCTGCGTGGGTGACTCCCTGGGTTGTGAAGAGGGTGCAAGAAGTGGGGCGGGGGGTGGCTGAGAGGTCGGAGGCTGATCAGGGATATCATAGAGTGTACGTGCGTAGGAGTGCTAGAGGGAAGTGTCTGTGAGGGGGTAGGGGGTTCGGCGTTCTAGGAATTTCCTCCAGAAATCCTTGGAGTTGCTACTAAACAGAATGTTCAGTAGCGTATTCTCATTCTGGCACAGGAAGGCTAGCTTCTTGCGACGGACTAGTCGACGATAATCCCTGGTGAGATGTGGGTTGGTCCTAGCGTTTCGCTTGGTCGTGAGTCGGAGTGTGCAGCGTAATGCTTTACACTCGTCATCATACCAGCTATTGCAAGGGGTGGAGCCAGCGGGTGGAGGACAGGTGGACCGAGTAGTGGAAGGAAAAATGTGGCGGGATGCATTGTGAAGGGAGTGGGTGATAAGGGTGGCTCGGTGATCTAGAGAGGGTATGGTGTCTATGTGTCTGAGGAGGGAGGCTAGGTGGGCTGAGTAATCAGGTGAGAGGTTATGATCAAAGTGTATATCATGATAGGTAGTGTAGTGCGGGGTGTGGCTGGGAGGGGCTCAGGGCGCAAGGATATGAAAGAACAGGTAAGTGTGGTCGGCTCCTGGGGGTAAGGGTGCAGTGCGGAAGTCAGTGATCTGTGGGGCTAAAGCAGGAGATCCCAGAATGTAGTTGACGACACTGGCTCCTCCGCCATGTGGGAAACATGTGAAACCAGAGGAGGCAGGCCACCGGTCTAGTCCATTGTAGATGACCAAATCATGTATACGTCCAAGGTCCAAAAGAGCCTGCCCATACGCAGTAACGGGAGCGCGACTGTCAGCCGAGGAGCGGGGGAAGCCCGAGTCCTCTGTGTCCATCTCAGGTAATAGGACCGGATCTGAGTGGAAGTCCAGGAGTGATGTCTGATGTGCACCTGTCCTTGCGTTGAAATCCCCAACTAGGAGGACCTCTCCGCGTCTGGAGAAATCCACAATGTCTGAGTAGAGATCTAGATAGGGGGATACCCCCGTATCCTCGCGTAGCATCCATGCGAAATGTGACGTCTCATGAGGAAAGTAGCAGACTGCAATAAAGAGGTCGCATGTGGAGGGCCGTCGAAATCGGAGCCATAGGTAACAGGCATGGACATCCCGTCTAACCACGGATATCAAGCTCGTGAGCGCTGACCGAAGGAGTACTGCAACTCTGCCTGATCCTCGGACCCCCCCAGTATATCTGGTCTCCTTACGGAATGTTGACTCCCAGGTATAGCCACTGACCGAGGGGAGAGGGCACTCGGGGCTCTGATGTGTCTTTGTATAGAAAACGATGTCGCGTCCAGTGTATGACTCTGAGAAGTTTCCAGGGTCAGACCATAGGGTACCATTACAGTTCCATATGGTGCATGCCAAGGGTACTGTGTGCTGAGTCTGAATCTCATAGACCATGTCTCCCTATTTGGGGGGGGAGTTTGCTACCGTGTCTGGAGCATAGTTAGGGGAAACGGAAACGGGGAAACGGGGAAGGGAAACGGAAACGTTTCGGGATTTCTGGGAGGGCTGAAATGGGGAAACGTCACGTCAGCAAGGGAGGGGAGTAGATGATGATGGAGGGCTGAAGCAGGTTGCAAGAGAGAAAGGAGAGGAAAGGAGTGAATGGGGCTGAAGGAGGGCTGGAAAACCTTGAGGATGGAGAGAGTATGAGGCTGAAGGAGTGGAAGGAGCCTGGAGACCAAAATCAAAAGCAAAAAGACAAAAAATGTGATTTTGGAGACCTAGCAGCCTGTGTTGTCTGAAACGGCACGTTTCAAGGCTCTGAAACGCGTTTCAGACTGGCTGAAACGTTTCAACCAGTCGTTTCAGGGTCCTGAAACGCGTTTCAGGAAATGGCGCTTCTCTAAAACGGAGTTTCAGACCTGGCTGCGCTCTGAAACGCGTTTCAACGTAACTGTGGTCTGGAGTACCTGGTGGGGCTCGGCGGCGGGGGCCAACTAATAGGCGGCCATCTCCGACGACAGCCCACTTCCTCTCCTGACAGGCTACATCTCACTGCTGAAGCAGGGTGCGCCGCTCTTCCACCTGCATAGGTGTGAGATCCTCATCCATGAAGATAGTAGGGTGATCCCGTAGTGTAGCACGCTGCCTGAGTGCTGCAAGTCGAGCCTGAGTATCCCTGAATCGGATGATGAGTGGCTGTGGGCGCGTGGGGTCCCGTCCTATGCGCCATACATGCTCGATCCCATGCTCGGCGAGGCCAAGGGTAGAGGTCACAAAAGCAGTCGCGTCCGCTAAGGGGGTGAGTGAATCTGCGCCGGGGATACCTCGTACTCAGATGTTGAGAGCCTTACTGGCCCTCTGTTCCTACTCGGCGATGGTGGCTGAGACTGCTGCTTTGGGTGCCCGTCTCGCAATGTCCACCCATCTGGTAGTCTCCGCAATAGCAGTCTGGATGGTAGCGATCCGCTCCTCCACCTCTAGTGTAGTGCGCGGGGCCGCTGTGACTGTAGCAGTGAGAGAGACAACCTCCTGACGAAGGTGAGTGATCTCCTGGCGCATGCTCTGAATAAGCTGATCTTGTGCTACGGTATGATCCCGTAGTCGATGTAGCTCAGTAAAGATGTAATCTATCGTCTTAGGTGGGACCCGGGGGGGTGCGAACTGGGACATGGCGTATGGCTGAGGGGGCGTGGGAGATAGGCTGGCTGTATATGGCAGGGGAGTGGAGAAAGGCTGCTGGGTGAGGGGAAGGGGGGACATAAGAGTGGTGGAGACAGAAGGGAGCTGTGTGGGGGGTGAGGAACTGTGACCCTCTCTTGTGGGGGGCAGGCTGAGTGGTACACTGTTGGGGGAGGCAGTGGTCGGAGTAGAAATGATGGCTGTGGGAGAAAGAACAGCATTGGTGCCCATTGCACCCGATGTTTTCAGGATTGGTTGGCTGTCAATTGCTAATCCACTCCTGGAGATGCGCTTTGTGATCTCTCCCACAATTGGCTTCGGAGACTGCTTGGGTTTGTGGGCCATTGTAGGACTTGTTCAGGTGCACGATTTCCTGCAGAGGCAGATCTTGTTCAGCATTGCTGTAGGGGTGCGCAGGCCTACGCAGGGCCAGTGGCAAGCCAAGGCTTGCAGCTGACAAGGGCCCTCAGACCACGGGGCAGCAGGCCAGGTGCAAGCGAGAGTAGGCAGCAGGTCCCTCCCGAGGCTGCGAGAGGGGGAGCGGGGCGGAGAGGCTACGACCGGGGGGGGGGGGGGGGGGGGTGGCGCAGAGGCTACGGGAGGGGGGGGGCAGAGCGGAGAGGCTACGGTAGGGGGGGGCAGAGCGGAGAGAGGGGGAGCGGGGAGAGGCTGCGAGAGGGGGAGGGAGAGCGGGGAGCGGGAAGCGGCTGCGAGAGGGGGGAGGGGAGAGTAGGCAGCGAGGGGACGCAATTGACTGTCATGAGAGAGAGAGAGAGAGAGAGAGAGAGAGATGATTCTATTAAAGTCCTTTTGAGACCCTTAGGATCTATGGGACTGATGACCACTATTAAATTAACCAGTGGTCCATTACAACCATTGAAATAAAAGTCTCCCAAATCTTTCTACATTGTGAGTATTTGCTGGACTATTTTGTGTGCTAGTCTGAGAATTTTGCTGCGATGTTCCTATATTTCTTTTAAGTAGCTTCCAAACTTGTGGGCTGGCTGTTCCAATTGATTCTTCAGATCACAATGGTTCTCCGTAATGTGTGCGTATGCTCGACATTTTAGGAGTATGTGCTTCTCGTCTGCTACCTCGCCTATAGGGCAGATTTTGCATATCCTCTCCTCCCTTGGGATCTTGGTTCATATCCATCTACCCTTCTCCACTTCTAGATCATGTGAGCTGGTCCTTATTTTGCATATTAAATTCCTTTTGAATATTGAGATGTCCTCCCCAAGATATTTCTGCATTGCATAGCTGTCCATCAAGTTGATTTCCCGTTTGTAGAACTGCATTTTTGTACCTGGATCGTGCCGTATTTTCTGTATCATTTTCAGAGTCACTGTGTCCCTGATTTCACATGATTCTTCATGTATATCAGCCGCCTTTATCCCCCATAGTTCCATCCACTTCTTCCCGTCTTTGTACCAGCTCATGGTCTTAGTGGCTTCCATTGCTTTATGTGGCATACAGTGTGCATCCATCTTCTTTACCCTGTTGAGGTATCTTAGATATTGGCATAGTGCTTCACCTTCCAGTGATATCATACCTGTTTGGATACGGTGTCTGCGTTTTAACTCCCAACTCACCTACAATAAAACATTCATGCACTATTTCTATCCTTTTCCAATAAGCCCTGGAGAGCAAGGGCGCCCAAGATGGACATCCATAGAGAACCACTGTTTGCACAAGCATGGTGTATAAAAATTTCCTTATCTCCCGATTCCACAAATGTGCCTTTTTGCATTTATTTTGGAAGCTGTACAATGCTTTTAAACCTTCCAGAATCCTACGTTCCACACATGCATTCCACTTGTAACTATTTGTAAAATCCAGCCCTAGATATTTGTATGAAGCAACTACTTCCAAAGTCTCCCCTTTGAATGTGAAATTTATCTATATATCTCGAGACTAGATCACCATTACTTTGGTTTTTGCTATGTTTACCTGGTCATCCGCATAAATGAGCAACAACAGTGCGTAGCTAGCCACCTGGGCTCCTGCTCTGCTGTTTTTTGTCATCCAATCTTCCAACTCGTCTTTGAAGAGACCAAAGAGAGTTGGTGACAAGGGGCATCCATGCTTAAACCCTATATCGCTGCTTGAGAGAGAGAGAGAGAGAGAGAGAGAGAGAGAGGCTAGGGTGAGAGGAAATGATGCTCAAATGAAGACATAATGAAAGGCTTACATTCATTCATAATCATCAATGTGACAAGTGAAGTATAAGCCTTTACAGACTAGACACACACATTCTAGTACCAAGTACATATGGGATAACTCCCAAGGTGACACGTGGCACTCACACATGAACCACTACTAGAACTCCTAGTACAACACACCAACACACTCTTTGGCTATGATTTCTTAAATTCCCCCCTTCAGAGCAAAGAGTGTGAGACCCGACACGTAAGGAGTAGACCGATCCCCCCTTCACCACAATACTGCAAAGAGCAAGTCCAACTATCCAACACCTCTCATGTGATAGTGACTTCTTAGTCAGCTTGCGACCAGCAAGGGTAGACCATCACTCGTCACCCCCCCTTACTCTAAATTGGGTGGTCAACAGAATCACACCAAAGTAAAAAACCATACAATCATTTTTGGGAGACAACTCAAGCCAGAGTACCCTTATTGACTCCAAATATATTCATTTTAGAGGGACTAGTCAAGGTTGAGAGCCTTTATTGACTCAACACAAAAACATGGCCTAGACAGCCCAAGAACCCCAGTCGTAATACTCCTCCAGAGAGAGGCCATGAACCTCAGCTGTGGCTGCATGTATCTCCTCAGGTGTGGCTCTTCAGGTTTGGCTTGGTCTTCCCATGGTGCTTCTCTTGTTCTTGTTTCTTCTTCTTGAAGCAATTAACCTCAACATGTCCTTTTCTTTTACAAAATCTGCAAATAATATTCTTATTGGTCTTCTTTATTACGGCGGTCCTTTTCAATAAGTAGAGCCACCAGATTTTTGAAAGTTTACCTGCAAGCCAGCATTCCATAGAAGGATAAAGCGCTCATGAGTTGTGAAAGATCTCTCTTTGTGTTCTTTGGAGTGAAGAATGAATGATGAGCGTAAGCCTGCGCTAGCCTGGGCTGTCTGCTCCTTATCTCCAAACAATGCAAGACATCAGTGGCTACAAGATGATCAATATAGCAAAGCATTGGATGAGTAGCTATTGCATAAAGTAAAGTGCTCAGAGGGCATCCTTGTCTTACTGAACGATATACAGTTTATTGATAAAAAATCTCTCTTGATAAAATGCATGTCGCTTTACACTCGCTGTAGAGCCAATATATAACATGCTGCATTTTGTTTCCACATCCAAGGGATTGCATGGTCTGTGAGATAAAGTCCCATTGCACAGTGTCAAAAGCTTTGGCGATGTCTACTTGCGGCAAAGTACATCTTGTTGAGTATACTTTGCATATTCTATTGCCAACATAGGCGTTGGCAATATTATCAGTGATGTGCCTACGAGGATTAGAGCAATATTGGGTAGGATGTAGACCATCATGCAGAAAACCTTTTATCCTATCAACCACCATTTTTGCAAACACTTTGTAAATGACTGGCATGAGTGTAATAGGCCGCCGATCAGCAAATGATTCACAAATATGCTTTTTGTGGACGAGCTTAACCAACCCGTTCTTCCAAGCATCTAACATTTGCTGTTTTTGCCAGGCATGATTAATCATATGCATTAAAACATGTTTAAGGGCATCCCCATATGTCAGAAAAAACTCCTCTATAAGGCCATCCCAACCGGGTGCCATAGATTCAAAGCATCAAGGAGTTCCCTTTCTTTGAAAGGTTCCTCAGGTTGCAAAGCCTGGGAAGGAGTAATAATGGGAGATACATGCTGTAATAACTTCCGCCTTGCTCGTAGAACCTCTTGCGAGTGGGACTCCTAGTTTCCAAATTGTCGGGCAAAATGATGTACACATGCTTGAGCAAGGTGTGCCCTTGAAGAAGTCCAACAACCATTGGATGTCAAAACCCCACAAATATTATGAGACTGCCTTTTGTAATGTAAACTTCTGAAAAACTCTTTCGAAGAGTAACCTTTATCCAAAAGAGCCTTTTGCCTGGCGTTAGTTTCCCATTTGACAATTTTATGTGGTCATTTCTTTGCAATAGATGCTTAGCGTGACATAAGCATGCAAGCTCAACCTGAGTTAAATCCCTGACATGGCTGAGCTTTGTCAAATTTTGAGAGTCAACTTTAGCATCACCTGCTTTCCTTAGGTCATGCAAGTAATTCTTCCCATAATCACGAATTACTGATTGCAGGTGAGAAGCGAAAGCATTCCAGGCATAATCAAGATCCCTATATTCATCATACTTTAGGTAATTGTTATTAATGACGAGGAGTCTTTTATCTGGCAACCTGTCATGTGGCATCTCATGAAAAGACGACCTCAACCATGATCGGAATGGGGAACGGCATGATCCACCCATACTTGATTGCTGCACATTTACTATGTACTAACGATCTAACCTGGCCGATATGCAGACCGAGCATTATGTTGAAAGGTATATCCTGGAAGCATAGCCTTTAACTCCCTTTAAATATCTACAAGACCAAGCTGAGACATCAATTGGGACAAAAGTATACGTTCTGATATCAGCATATGAGTGTTACCAGAAGTATTATCCCTCTGCTGGGGTGCATTATTTAAGTCCCCACAAAGAAATGCATGCTGTCTCCAAGGATATTGCTGCATAGCCTCCCAAATTTTTGCCCTTCAATGAAAAGATTGGGGAGCATAAATAGAGGCAAATTCAAGTATTTCACCCTGGATTAGACACTGAATAATGATCCCCCTGCCTTTGTAATCATTTAAAGCCACAACAGGGTGAAGAGCATGCTTCACTAGAAAGACAAACACCTGAAAAAGAATGCTCTCTGACATAGAACATATCATAGCCAGCAAATTGACTTGTCTTGCCCGCATATATATGTTGATTGTGCTCTTGCAGAGCGACTATATCAGGCTGCAACTCATGTATATATACCCATACAAGCTTCCATCACATAAACTCTGTACATTGAAAGTCAAGCACTTGATTTGTTCCAGCATAACTACAGAAGTTGCATACAGCTATGTACAGCTGAGAATCTTCATGCAAAGAAAATGCTTTAAGTCTGCATGTCCACCTCAGAGTCTAGGCCTCTTTCTTGAGGAGGTACGATAACCTGATGTGAGGACTGCAAACCAACAACTTCTTTTGGGAAGAGAGTACGACTCACTGTTACAGCAGCCCAGGTAATGCCAATTCCTGAGTTTTCAGCAGGAGTATGACCATTAGAAGAAGTACCATTCCATGTCCGAGGAGGTAAAGGTATGCTAGGTGAGACAATTTTCCTCGAAGTCTGCCATGTATCAGGAATATTCTTTTCCTTAGCTTTAGGCTGAGACATAGAAGGCACTAAGCCAGAGGCATTCCCATTGTTTGTGACTTGAGCCTTTCCCTTATCCTGTGCTGGCATCCGGGGGCATCATATGCAGAACCAAAGGACATTGCGAAGCCATTTGTCCAAACTTTTTGCACTCAAAGCATGCTCCAGCAAAAAGACCCCATTTCAGCCTATAAAAGGCACTTTCCATAGCCACATGGTTAACTGTAACAGAGTAAGATTCCGGAGTGGGCATATCCGTGTCCCATGGAATGCAAAATCTGTTGGAATTTCCATTCGGTCTAGGTGGACATACCACCTTTCCCAATGAAGCTGCAATTTCAGGCAAAAGTGAAGCCAAGTGTTGGGGGACATCTACAACGTCCACCCAAACCGGGCAACGACGCCTAATCAATGCTTGAGAGTCCCTAGTAGGCGATCGGGGCAGTACATGCACCATTTGCTGCCCATAAAAGAGTGGAGAATGCTCCAATAACATTTTTTTGTGATGTTCGTCCTGCCACTGTTAGCAACATAATGCACTTTGTGGACAAAACAACCTCCTACTGTCCTTGTTAACCAGTTGCCCACATTTTCTGCAACAGGCATACGACCCTGGAAAAAATTAATCACAGCATGCTTGGAGTCACGTACCAGATCTACTATTTCATCAACCTCCACCATAAATCCAACAGTTGGAGGAAGATTTTTCCAGTCCTTACGTGTGTCTTCAAAACCTTCATGCATAACATCAAAAACCAACTGAGCCTCATGGGAGAGGTATAACCGGGGTCATCGCGACCCATAGCTTGCATTTGTTTCCAGTCTTTCTTTGTTGAATGTCTTCTCAAATTCATAAGTGGCCATCTTGTCTAATGGAGAAGAGAACTCCATATCTAAAACTTTTTGCGGTAATTACAAAGTAATATAGAAAGGGACCCCTATAGACAGGCACTAAAGGCTGTAAGCACAACAACCTAGAAGTAGGAAAAACGATGGAATGCAAAGAAGAAAGAGGGCAAATCAAATACAACAGACAAGAACGTAGAAGAGGAGAGAATATTTGCAAGGAAAAAGAACTCAAAGGTAGGGAGAGAGAAAAGAGTATGTATGGACCCAGTAAACACAAAAGTTGACACAGACCGAAAAGTTGGCACAGACTAGAAGGTAGAGAGAATTAAAGGCTGAAAGGCATACACCCAACACGTTGCAAGGCTTGAATTGCCACGTGTCAAAGAGAGCCAACAACACCGCCAACACTCGTGGCAAACTCAAGCTTGGGTTGTGATCGAAATGTATGTAGTGGTAGGTGTTGTGCTTCCTATGTGGTGTGTGTGGTGTGGCTAAGCGTGGGGTGGCGATAGTGAAGAATAGGTATGTGTGATCAACTCCTGGAGGGAGTGGTGCTACGGTGAAGTTGGTGATACATGAAGTGAAGGTGGGGGATCCCATGATGTAATCTACTATACTAGTGCCCCCCCCGTGTGGGAAGCAAGTAAAACCACCTGAGGAGGGCCATAGGTCAATCCCGTTGTAGATGATGAGATCATGCATCCGGCCCAGATCAAGGAGCGCGTGTCCATATGGTGTAACAGGCCTGTGTCGGTCCGATAAGGTCTTGGTCATACCTGCTCCGTCTAGGTCCATGTCTGGTAGCATGATAGAGTCGTCTCGGAAGTCCAGAAGTGGTGCCTGGCGCGTGCTCGTCCTCGCGTTGAAGTCCCCAACAAGCAAAACTTCCCCACGGGCTGAAAGGTCTGGGATATCCTGATGTAAGGGTGCATATGGCGATGTCTCACCCTCGTCTCGTGCCACTCTGGCGAAATGGGATGTGTCTGGCGGGAAGTAGCATATTGCTATGAAAAGGTCATGGGTGTCTGTGCGTCGGATCCGGATCCACATGAATCGGGAGTGTGCGTCCTTCCTCTCAATGGAGATGGCTCTAGCGAGTGAAGATCTGTACATTATTGCGACCCCGCCTGATCCTCGGACTCCTCCTGTATCCCTCGTCTCATCCCTGAAGGCTGACTCCCATGTGTAGCCACTATCGGTAGTGGACGCTCTGGGCTTTGGTGTGTCTCCTTGTAAAAGACTATGTCTCCTCCTGTATAAGACTCCGAGAAGTTCCCTGGGTCTGACCATAAGGTACCATTACAGTTCCAAATGGTGCAGGCTAGGGTCTCAAAAACCTCATAGGCCCCGTCCCCCTAGGGGGTACGGGTGGGGGCTCGACGGGTGTCGGTCAACAACCTACCATCTCGGACCACGGCCCATTTTCCCTCCTTGTGAGCAACATCCCGCTGCTGCAGAAGAACTTGTCGCTCCTCAATCTGTAGTGGTGTCAAATCCTCGTCCATGGACAGGGTGGGATGCTCTCGTAGGACGGCTCTGCGTCGGAGTGTCGCTAGTCAAGCATGTGAATCTCTGAAGCAAATGACTAGGGGTTGCTCTCGGTTGGGGTCTCTCCCAACACGCCATGCTCCCTCTATGCCATGGTCGGGAACCTCATACACACACCTTGCCCCACCACTTGCACGTTGTTCACCAAAGGGGGAGTCAAGGACGCGACATTGAAACTGCGCAATGGCTGAGCCAAGGATCACGAGGGGCTATGCATTGAGTTTATCACATATGGGATCGACACGTTAGCCCCGATCCTACCAAAGCTATTCAATGACGCTGTTTGCCTTGGCTTCCCCCACACTTAGACACTCAACACCATCACCCCCATCCACAAGGCAGGGGATCCCATGGACCCGAGTAACTACAGGACCATCATGATTGGACATGTGATGTCCAAGATCTATGCAGCTGTATTGGATGCGTCGGTCAGCCTATTCGCAGAGATGAGAGGGCTCAGAGCAGAGGGTCAAGTCGGTTTCAGGCGAGACCATGGGACTATGGATCACATACTCACACTCAGGAGTGTCATTGAGGAGGCCAGATCACAGAAGGAGAGGGTATATTGCTGCTTTGTGGATTTCCGCAAAGCCTTTGACACAGTACCTTGAGCTCGTCTCATCACACGCCTACAGACACTGGGATTTGATCAAGAGATCATCTGGGCAGTCATGGCACTTTATGAGAGAGTCTCAGGCCAAGTTCGGACAGGTGCAGGTTGGATAGATGAGATCTTGAGTACCATAGGGGTCAAACAGGGTTGTCCCTTATCACCAACCCTGTTTGGCCTCTACATCGATGAGCTTGAGACTTTCATGGGGGCGTTCGGAGGGACCGGTTGCTCACTTGTCGGGATCATCATCAGAATTCTTCTTTATGCAGATGACGTGGCACTCTTGTCGTCCACACCCGAGGGGCTCCAGCGACACCTAGATGCACTGCAGGCTTTTTGTTTATCCCATGATTTGGAGATCAACCTTGGCAAGACCAAGGTCATGATCTTTAACACCTCTCGAGCAAACATGCAACGGCAGCAGTTCACTTTCGGTGGGTCACCAGTTGAGATCGTATCCACATACACTTACTTGGGGGTCGTCTTCTCCGGCCCGATCTTCACGATGAGACCAACGATGCAGGCTAGACTGAGTAGGGGATACGCCTCACTGGCTCGGCTAGAGAGGCAATGCTTCCACTCCCACTTCCAGGACCCTCGAACCAAGGCTCTTCTCTTCGACTCTTTGGTCCGACCAGCCGGTATGTATGGCAGCCCTTGTTGGGGACCTGACATGTCAGAGATAGAGTGGGCACGGGTGGAGCGCATCATTCAAGCCAAGTTTGGTGCTTCTCCACTCCAGCTAGATGCAGCTTTTCAGACCATCACATATCTACACAAGGTTAGATCATATGGGGACTGCACATCAGGGAGACAAAGGTTGCCATGGTTGGATCTCTATTCCTCCATGAGGTTGGTAGCAAAGGGGGACGAGCGATGCTGGTATGCACGGACTCATAGATGGTTTGTGAGACTAGGGCTTCACATCAATAGGATACCTCCTTTTCAGATGCCCCTCCGAACTCCCACCCACCATCCTAATTGGGCCACACACCAACCAGGTCATTCGAGAGGATCTCCTACAGCTACACACCTTTAGGACCTGGTTGGAGCCAAGGGAGCTTCCAGTGAAGCTGAGTTTTTATAGAGACTATTGTCTTCGTATTTCGGAGGAGGGATTCATCACACCACCAGGGTACACTGAGCTTCATATGCCTCACTCACTACAGGTCTCCATCGGACAGTTTCGGGTATCATCACACAGCCTCCACATAGAGAGTGGCAGAGCAAAGGGGATCCCTCGAGAGCATCGCTTATGCATATTGTGCGACTGTCAGGAGGTTGAGTCGGAGAAGCATTTTATTTTCAGGTGCCCAGTGTACTACGAGATCCGATGTCGCTACCACTGTCTCTTCAAAGACGGCTCCGGGATCCTTTCCAAATTCCTCACCTACCCAGATCAGAGATGCGTCGTGGCCTTCATTCACGAGGGGCTTGGCCACATCATCAGACACCTCTCAGAGCAGGATCACAGAGTTCTTCCCATCAAGTGACATTGATCGTCCAGTCTCTAGCCGCAAACGTGACAGATACCCCGACCTGATGACCGCAGCACGACACACGAGACATCGAGGGGACACAGATCACTCTGGGGACCTCCCATCATTGTTTCGACCCGAGATACGTCCCACGAGAGTCACGGTGGCTCTGGTCTTGCGTCGAGCCTCGTCTAAGAGACTGAGACGCACGGCACCCCTTGACAGGCGCCAGCATCCCATCATCAGCTATGCACCAGCTAGGGCGACATGACATATGGAGGATTCCGCTCCACTCCAGTCTTTTTCTTTTCATTGTTACATCCACATGTATTTGATTATGTATGATCAGACTTAGGATTCAGCACGGGTGATGATGCTCGTTTCAGTAGCTCCACCCTTACTGTGATTTGTATCAAGTTTTCTTTCAGTCTCATAGACCCATCGATCTTCCGAAGACTCTAACAAAATTTCTTTCTTTCTTTCTTTTTCTCTCCGTGTTTCCTTCCAAATTGTGTTGCCCAATCAACTTTCATCCTATAGGTTATCCATTGGGATGTGGTCACTCGCCGCCAACAAACGGATTGGGTGCTTGCTAAGCTCAAAAAAAGCTGGAATGTTGGAAGCTAGCCACCTGGTCTCTTCATGTTCGACTTCGCATTGTACAATCAATTTTGGTGGCCTACATTCAATTCTTCTTGCCTTTGATAATGTTCGATAAGAAAGATATTTCTTCTTTTATGTCCATTGTAATGGAACTTTCTAAAGGCCTAACCATGGACGTGAGAGTATCTGATTACTTCTATGGAGCATCTCTATTCAACGAAAAATGTACACACATGCTTTTGGACATTGGCATCCCACTCAACGGGATTTCATTCTGGGATATTAGTGGCAGAATTAAAGGATGCCCTTTTGCTTCTCGAATGTTTTCAGCTTGGAAAGAGATTCTATCTCATCTCAAATGGCATGTCATGACTCTCTTTATGGGAATTCGTTGCGCGCTGAGAGTCTGCATTGGTCAAAGGTGTTTGATTCCCCTCTTGCCTTGCAGGAACTGTCACGGGGACGTGAAAAGTCATGTGTAGCTATGCCTGTGGACAAAGTTTGGCTATTGGGATTGGCCTAGAGGAAGTGTCGATTTCCTAGAAGTCTCTAGGGGCACATTTTAGGTGCACCCACTAGGACTAAGGGTAAAACTAAGGCATTCTCAGAGGGGTCCAAAACTTGAGCCCCTGCCACTTGCCCCTCCCACTCCATTTGTGTAAACAATTAGGGTTATGGGTTTTTCACAGATGAAAAATCATATCTTTAAGAAATATGATTTGGGAGGCCATTGGGACCCTAGCAACCATGCCCATCAATTTTATGCCAAAAAAACCCCTGCAAGCCCAAAATCCAACGTCATGCGGCTAGGGCCTAGTTTCTGCATGGGCCCAGTTTCTACAGAAACTGGGCCCATGCCACATGATGTCGGATGGTTGCTAGGGTCCCAATGGACTCCCAAACCAGATTTCTTAAAGATATGATTTTTCATTTGTGAAAAAACCCTTATTCTTATTAATTCTTGAAAAATGATATTTCATTAATTTATATAATTTTTGGGTTTTGATGTAATATGTTGGTTGCAGAATATTTTATGGGTTGATGAGTATACCGGATGCAAGGGTGGAACCAGAGGGTCTTCTTGGCGTCGATCAGTCAACTACATCAACAGAGTGGCTCAACACATTTTGGTGTTCCATCGACAATTATCGCCACATGGAAAGACGAACATCATGAAGTTCAGGGTCCTCAGTCGGATGGTGAAGATGAGGCCCATCTGTTACTGCCGATCGTGTTGTTCTGATTAGGCATAGTGTAGCTTTATTTTTGTTCTTGGACACACGATCCAGTATGCTCGTAGTATTATAGCCTGGGAGAGTGCCAGAGCGGCAATGTATTGCATTTGGATGCCTTGAGGCTGCTTGAGCATTTTGGGAATTGTATGGATGCCTTGTCACTCACAATTGGTTTCAATTTCTAAGGAATGCCTTAGTTTTGCCCTGACAGTTGGGATCTAGTGGTGTACTTGAGTTTGATGCCCTGAAGCCAAGGTCTGGCTTCATAGAGAAACTACAAGAATCATCAGTAGGTGAGGGCTTGTTGTAAAGCATTTTTCATTTTCACAAGAATTAAATAAATACCAAAAGGGGCACCAAGGTATTGGGGCCAGTGGGTGTCTCGTGTGATGTATCATTGAGCAGGGGCATTCTAGTCTCCACCATCGAGTTATTCTCAGTTTATTTCTAAGTGTTTTTCTGTGGCAATTAATTAATAGAAGTGATTGGGGATGATGCAATGTGGCTGTAAAAGGAATGAATGCTACAATAGTTACGGTTTACTACCCTTTAGGTAACTGAAGGCCGGTTTCACGAGCCCCGGCGCTCTTATTCAAAGCGATTTAGTTGGTGGGTGATGTTCTTCATGCTGATGGTACTCCGCTATCCTTTCCTTTGGCAGCCAAACAATATGGTTTGGGCATGCATTATCGTCCCCTTTGGCACTATCTTTCCCGAATGCTTCATTGCTTTTTGCCAGTACCAAAGCTGGAGCTCCCTTATCATCTTACTGATTGGATTTTGCATTGCAAGGGTTTAGCCACTCGCCCTTAGCGCCTAGCTGATGTCTCCGTGGTGGCCAGTTTATACATGGTTTTGTTACCTCCTCCTTGGAGTTCTCGTCGGGGAAATCAGCTTTGGTCTATGAATCGTAATCCCAAATGGTGGCGTAAACGATTGCAGCAACTTTGGTCCTGCAAACTTCCTCTTTGTCCACAAGTGTTTCTATGGCCAATGATGCTTGGTGTTATTCCCTTTGGACAGCTCCTAGCACGTAGAAATATTGCTCCTACTACCTGTCACAGATGTCTGGCTCCAAGGGACTCCTTGCTCCATCTTTTTCGGCATTGCCCTATGGCTCGTGACTTTCTGCTTTTTCTTCAGCAGCGTCTCTGAGCCAAGTTTCCTACTGCTTGCTTTGGCAAGCTTTCTTGGCTCTTCGGCATCTACCCATGGAGACCTGAGTTTGAGCTTTTTTTCACTTGGGCTCGATATTGGGCTTTCTGGACTCTATGGAAAGACAAAAATCATAGGGTCTTTGGAGACTACTTTTTCCATGTTTCACCATTTCCGGATGTCACTTAGGCAATCTCTTTATGATTGCCTGTCTGTTTGTCAAATAGATTACTCCATTTACTTGTCTTACAATGAAATCTTCTCATGTTGTAATTGCATGTCTCCTTCTTGGGGACTGCTCTTTGTAATATAAATATACATGGATTTCACCCCCCAAAAAGAGGAAAAAAAGCGTGTGTGGCGCATTCGTAGCTATCCCAAGGTGAGACACCTATGAATGTACATTCTTCTTAATGAAGGTTTCTTTCACCCAAAATTTAAAAAGGGTGTGCGTGGGGGTGTGTGTGTGTGTGTGTGTGTTTATTTATTTATTTATTTTCTTATATACATATAACACACGCACACACATATGTATGTGTGTGTGTATGTACGTGCATACATATGTATGTATGTATGTATGCATGTGTGTGTGTGTGTGTGTGTACATACACACACACACTCATAGTTGTCCCAAACTGGGCCAAAAGGTCTCCAAAAGAAAGCCCATCTTGGAGAGACCAAAGCAAGGATGAACGAAAGAAATGGTAAACATCCACCACGGAATGCTTGGACAGTCGAATGTTATGGGCATGATATATTGACCACAGAGCCCAAAAGCGACACCAAGAAAAGAAGTGAGCATAGTCTGGCCTAAAGGCATATCGAGCAAATGCCTTGAACTGTCTGTCAAAAGTAATTCCAAGAAAACGAGCATGAACAGCCGTCCTCAGCCTGGAAAAAAAGTCACGAGCAGTAGGACAGGTCTAGAATAGATATAGCGCAATCTCCCTTGGATGCGAACAAGCAGGGCAAACCAAAGAATCGATAGGTCAGGCAACCAATAAAGACCCATCGGTAATTCCCCTACCAAACAAGACCACAAGAAAACCCGTTGTTTGAGAGGACGTTTACTTCTCCAAATGCATCACAGACAAGCCTTCCACCAAGTAAGAGTCTTGTCAAGATGCCAAAAAAGATTCCAATGCAAGCAAAAGATAATAAGCCTTCTTGGCACAAAGATCCGCAAATTAAAAAGGCGTCTAACCTAGAAGTGCCGGATTCAACTTCATATCCAACAAAGGAAGAGTAGTAACCAATTGTTGACAGGCTGAAAACGCTGCAGCATAGTAATGACTATGCGCCCTGTAATGCAAACCCAAACAGTACTGCCTCTTGGCATGAGGGAAAAAAAGGAGTCCAGCCCCAATTCTCATCCACATCCTACAATTTAGAAACACCCAAACAATGCAAGAAATACACCTTATGGGCTTAAGACGGGCCAAAGGGGGAACAAACACCTGGCTCCAATGAATGCTCTACATAGGTAGGGAAGTGCCTGGATCGGGACAGTAATCCAATGAAAATGTGCCAAAGCTGCTCCCAATCACGAATCAGGCAAGAATAAAATGGACAGCCAGAATATGATCATGCATGTGCCCATAAATAACATAGCAGAAATCAAATGGCCAAAAGCATATGTGCGGATAGAGCCAACCATACAGGAAAGCGTCATAACCCAGGGTTGACGTTGCTCAAAAGCAGAGCAAGAGAGTGGCCTTGTGCGCTAACATATGAATGTGAATATTACAATGTTCAAATCCCATGCATCTTGGGCGAACAAGCATAATTGTATTTAAAAGAATGGAGCACCTTACGATCAAAGCTTGGTGCACCAAAAACATTCCATAGCCTTGGTGCAAAGTTCTTGAATCTCTAAAGATGACCAGGGAATAAGCAGCAAATAAAACCGGATTGCACAATCCAAAGGTAAACATGCAGCACCCAAGTAGACAATTTTCAATAATCCAATTTATCAAAAAGATTTTGTCGCACCTGATGTCTCTCTTTGGGCAGAGAGAGATATGCCATCCAATAGGGTAACCCAAATGACACACCACATGATCCGAAAGAAGCAGCAGGCCAAGCCGCAAAGGCTAATGCCAATCACACTCACGCAGAAGCAATAGTTTTCATTTAGCAAAATTCACTTTCAGTCCAGCTGCGAGACCAAACAGATCAAGCGCCTTCATACGAATGCCTAACATATACCTTTGTAAGACTAGAATAAGTCCAATCATATTTAGAGTTTTTGTTGTTCTAAAGATCAAAAATCTACACAGAAAATGAAAGAGAAGAAAAAAGAGGTAAACAAAAACTTTTATGAAAAACAAAAGGAAGACATACTTAGCAAGCAAAGCAGCACTTATGTCGTCATCAGTGCCCAAGCATAAGCAGCTATACTGGGTTTCTAAAGACCCGCGGAGTCTCGGGGGCAAACCCACTGCTTACTAAAATACGTCAAATAAACAAAAGAGAATGAAAACAAGAAATAAAGAAGAAAGGAAGCAGGTGACTAGCAAAAATAAACAAGCAAGTCGAAACAAAATCTTCCAAAAAACTGGAATCTCTCTCTCTCTCTCTCTCTCTCTCTCTCTCTCTCTCTCACTCTCACTCTCACTCATTAAAACATAAAAGCTAAATGGCCCTCTACACTTATGTATCGTTTCCTACAAAGAGGCAAAAATACATTTCTAACTTAGAAAGCACAAGCATACTCAAACAAACTCTCTTTTGAAACTAAAAGAAAAACGGGCTATTCAGCTCCCCGCTTTTTGTTTTCAGCTTACATTCAATCATTCTAAACATACCTAAGGCCGACACACCATAGATAAAAGACTTCATATCTAAGATTGTGCTTACTTTTTTCATTATTTTCCTTGGATTATACCTCTTGTGTAATAGTAAACTGATCAAATTACTACATTGATCTACTTCTGAGTTCCGGGAAAAGAAAAGGAATCATCTACGTAAGCCTAGCTTACAAATGATGTGCCTCCAAGAAAATCAATACCATGCAAATACCGCTGCAAAACTAAAGGCTCCATATGCATCAACAACGGATGAGTAGCGATTGCAAAAAGTAGGGCACTGAGAGGACAGCCTTGGGGCACAGAGCAGCCCAATGACCAAGAAGAAGAGAGGGCATCAGATAAAAGGCAGCAGATTTGGTCCCCCAAACAGCATACAAAGGTTATAACACTCTGATGGGCATTTGATCCTGGGCACTTGGCCAACTGGCCCACTGACGGGGATCCTCCCCATGGCTCTCATGCAAACCGTAGCCTTCCGCAGAGACATCACAGTGTGTTTCTCTATTTGTTATTCTCACTCAGACATCAGCCTTGGGTGTGCCTCCTTTAATGGCTCCACGCCTAAGCTTTTATTGCATTTGGTTCTCCTGAGTCTCCTAGACCCTTTGGTCTTCCAAACACTTGACTAAACTTTCTTTCTTTCTCTCAATAAGAGATATGGAATACTGCAATGTTACTCATTTTGCTACTGAGGAGGAACCAACAATGGTGAAAGAATAGTTGACTCTTAAATTAAAAAAGTGAGAGTAATGTATACTACAGTCTATACCATGCCAGTTTCTATGAACAGAACAGAAACTCACTTCTCTCAAAGATGCTCTATTGAATTGGAATAGAAATTATTTCTCTCAAAGATGCCATTAAACCTTCTTGAGTACAAGATGAATGACCCAGCTACTAACTCTACAACTATGACATAAACAAAATAGATTTTTGAAGAGAATAACTCACCTTGAGGGGGACAAATGACATTTCAATCAAGCATTGATTAAGGTGGAGTAAAAATTACACAATTGTGAATATCAATAATGAATGTAAACCCAATGCCTGATGACAGAAGCATAACCAGAATAATTCAAGTGCAAGAAGCAGGCTTACAAGTCTTGGGGCAATGTTGTGTCATCTGTATTGGAATAAAGGAAGAGAGAACCACCACTCTCAATGCTCAAAAACTTGAGAGAAGCAAGGTCTGTGTACTCATCAGTAACAGCAAATATGTCTACACATACCCCTGCTTGCACTGCCACCGCTGCCTACAGAATAGAGCATCATTGCATAGACAGCTTTTAATCAGGAAGAACAAAGGGAAAACTCGCCCAAAAAAAACAACAAAGTAAACAAAAAAACCAAGTTGTTCATTTCACTTACAAGATCTTTGTAGAAGGGGGTTTGTTCAGGAAGCAATGCTTTATCAGCATCTTCTCCCCTACTGGCATATTGTTCGCCATATCTCCTTGTATCCAGCTGGCCAGCTCCATAGTCTGGGGGACCAGACAAGAATGCAAAAACTCTTGCTACAAAATACAAGTGCATTCTATAAATCTTCAAAAGTTCACACAAATTAGAAAGGAAGAAAACAGCATTAAGATGCTAGATGATTTGCAACAACTAAGAAAGAATAAAAGCTTTACACTTTCAGGAAATTTTAAAACAAAATGCACCATTGAGTGCTATGGTTTGTAGCCATTGATGCTTACATTTTGTAGTAATAGAAATCCTTATTACAAAGATAGTTGCTTACCAATTGCAAAGGTGACACCATGCTCTGCACCAAGATAATTTAATAAGGCATCCATTGCAACCCCAAAACCACGGCCCCCCATGGTCACCCCTTCAATACCCTGACCAGCAGCTGTAGCCCTCTCCCATGAGCTGGTGGGTCTAAGAGTCTCCAAGGCAGCTGTAACGTTATCTTTATTTGTTTCTATCTGCAATTTCAAGGGATTACTACTCAATCTGCAACTTAGCCACCATCGTTACTTAACCAAAGTCAATTCATTAAAAAACATTGCAGGTCAAATCATATTCATAATCGAATTCATTTCCTAAGCTTATCTATGAACAAAAAAGAAAAAGACAAAAGAATTGAAACTTAGATTCAACATACAGGTGCCAAAAAAGAGCCAAGAGGCATAGCATCCTCTAGATCAACAGGAATGTGTCCATCCAACTCAGGGGGTATTATCACATTTTTTACAACAGGAACAGGACCTTGTATATCGTAAAGCCCGATCTTGTGGCTGAATGTGGCCAAGCCGAATAATACACCCGGTTCTAGTGCTGCAAATACATTGGCAGTCAGTGAAGAGTGGACTTGCAAAAGACCAATCTCTAGAATAATCATCAAAGGCATGTTCATGCAACACATAGATCTTGACAGGCCCTTACAATAGGAAAGTTTGATATAACATGTTTGAAATAATTTTCCATTGTATTCAGAGGACAAATTCTACGGCCAAGAAAGAGCTGGCCATTGTGGCCGACAATAAAATCAATAAAGCAGATCTTTATGCTGAAGTAAAAGAGCACGAAGCCATAATACAAAGTAAGAAATCTTACACATTTGGGGGCAGCAAGAGGACTTCCTTGGCTGCCTTAAATTCAGAGTCAAAACACATAGCCACGTGTCATGGTGGCTCTCGTATGAGCTGCGAAAATATCTCATATCTATGCCTACCGGGTCGTCTCTCGTGGTGGTGAGGGGCGTGATCTCCGTGATCTCTATGTCCGGTGGGCCACATCAAGAGTGAAGCCTCTAGTTAGACGATCTCCTCCTAGTAGACCTGTGATGGATTTGTTAGAAATGACCCAACAGAGGGTACGCACAGCGGAAGACTTATAGTAAAGCCCAGGAGCTCACACAGTGTGCGTGTGGGGTGTGGAATCACAAACTTCTTAACTTATGTGCATAAAATAGATGTGCAGACTCATTAATAGACAATGAACCAGCTAGATAGAGAAACCACCAAAATAATATATTTCCGTCCAAAACTATGGACACAATGCAAAAGAGATAGATCCAGAGTCCCACCAATGGTGTGGTCCTCTAATCTTACCACAAGGTACTTCTCCTATCTGCTGGCTATCTCTAGACTCGAGCCCATGTGCTCCACCTTGAGCGTAAGTAGACTTTCCGTCCAGATCCCTTCCACCTTGCTGTTTTTGCACCAGCCTAGGTGGGCAGCACTCTGAGCTAGGTCTGCACTTCTACAGCCCACTTGAATCCTCCTGGATAGATGTTACGCTCTAGCCGAGGTAGCATGACCTCGGAAGAATCAGTCGACATTTCCCTTAAAGGATCTATGTTTGTAATTATTTGTTTGCGCTTCATGTAAATGATTGGGAGGAAATTAATGTCAAGGTCCTAGGTGAGGGTTGATAGCACCAGACTAGGTGGATCTAAGGCTAAGGGCCTAATGCAAGGAATGTAGGGGCAAAGGATTTTAATGCATTCCAAGAGAGGGGTGAAATGTTGCATTAGGAAGGCCCTGTGATGATGACATGTGGCATCCAGATCCATCTAGGGAGATCGGGCTTGTTGAAGCTAGAGAGAGAAGAGAATGTGATTTTTCACGCATGTTTTTGATTCGTAATTCTATGTCAGCTCGTTAGCTTCAGCAAGGTTGGCTGGGAGGAAATAATAGGTGTTGCTCCCATGATCTGCAGTAGGAATAGAGTTGTAGTGCTTAACATTTGGTATCAGAGCTCAAGGGAAGAGACCAAGGGAAGGGGTTCGTGAGCTGTGTCATCGAAGGACCAGAGCGCCAGATCCACGGAGAGTCCATAAGGGATGCGTGAAGTGCACGGGAGCGTGGAGCGATTCGGCTGTGCCATGCGCGATTGTTGAATTTTGGAATGGACGACAGGCATGGAGCGTAGGTGTTGTGGCTCGACTGACTTGTGGCCTACGACGGACAGACGGAACCAATGCTAACCTGCGATAGGCGACAACGAAATCGGAGGGGGCTGCCGTGACGACGGACAGCACGCGTGGAGCGTAGAGGTTGGCGCTGCCCATGGTCTGTGGTGGACAAACGTCGCACAGAGCATTTCGTCAATTATGTTCTGAACAAGGCGGTTCTGAAGGACGGACGAAGGAATGAAGGCTTGGTAAGGGAAGCCTTCGATGATTCGGGGATGAGCGACGCAGGATTACGGAGGTTATGGGGAGCCTGTAAAAGTACGCTTTGCCTTTTTGTCGTATCTTCCAATATCTGGCTATGGGTGTGGCTGGCCCGTAATAAGCTTTGACCTGCTTCCCTGGCGCACATGCGATCAAAGCTCTCCAAAGCCACGCAGCCAGCTCGTAAGCTGTGACTAGAGCGACGCTCAAGCAACGCTCTTGGTTGCAGATTTGTCGCAGGAGCGTAGGGCCTTGAACAACGTAGGCAAGGATAAAAGGCCACGCAAACAGAGATACGTATAGAGGGAATCCAAGGCTGTGACGAAATCGTTGATGACCATGGAGCTCTCTTTGACCTCCATCAATTCCGTGTTTTTTTTCTTGATTAGTCGGTTGATGCTCTGCTTTCATAAACAGAATCTCGTAAAGAATTAGTCTGCATGAAGCTTTGATGATGTAGCAGGGGCAGATTATGCTTGGAATTATGCCTATGTGCTACAGTCTGAGTTAGTTTGCAGGAGCTTCCCTAGGATAGGGAAAAGCGCTGTTTGAGATATATGCCTGTGTCAAATGCCCAGTCAGTGTGAATCTGGGATTGCAGGAATTTCCTAGTGTAGGGAATTGTATCAGAGTGTCAGTACACTGAATTGCGTCAATTTGTAAATACAGTTTTCTAGCGGTGTTTTATTTATTTATTTATTTATTTTTAAAAAAAACCCAAAACAAAACAAAACAGAACACCCATTGAACTGAATGGAAGCAGAAGAAGGGGCTTCCAGGAGGGACCCTGGTGAATCAGGAGTCCGGCCGACCCAACAAGTGTCGCGCCCATTAGCTCATACCTTATCTGGCAGGATTGCATTGCTGGAGGATGCCTTGCAATAGTTGTTAGCGCAGCAATTACAGGCCAATGCAGGGCAGTCTAAACTTAGGAGAGCGATACACAGTATGTCTGCCAGACCTTCTCGAGAGGAGAAGGGAAAGGCTCCAATGGAACCGGAGTCTAGTGTCCATACGGTCGAGCCTAGGAAGGCTAAAGTGTCAAATATTACCAATTACAGGCCAGAAAAGTATTCTGGTCGGATGAACGACCGTAGTTCCGATGTCATTGAGACCTGGTTACACAAATGGGACGAGGCGTTCGCCATTTGTGAAATCAGAAATGACATCAAGGAGATCCGCAAGGCCACCCACATGTTTAGTGAGGCAGTAGATTGGTGGTGGATTCAGCAACAAAAAGATGGTATAGCATCCACTACCTGGGAGAGGTTTAAAAGAGAGTTCAGGAAACACTTCTTACCTCCTGACGAAGCATCCCGAGCTTGGGATCAATATAGGAACCTTCGTCAGAGAAATTTATCAGTGGCAGAATACACTGATAAGTTTCAAGAGAGTGTAATGAAGGTTGATGAACCCCTGCCTCAATCAATCCAAGTGAAAGATTTCATATTTGGATTGAACGATCGAATAAAAATAAAAGTTCGGGCTAAGTACGCGAACACGTTAGATGATGCAATAGCCATAGCCCTGAACTATGAAGATGCCAAGGGCAGCAGGCCAAGTGGGTTTGCACAGGTCGGAACCCAGTATGGGTATCCGAAGAAATCTGGATTTAAGAAGAAATGGATTAGTCAAGGGAGTGGTTATCAGCCGAGTGGTCAAGCCAAGCAGGCGAAACCGGCTGAAACTCCTAAACCAAGTACCACCATTGGAGTGAAGAGGAAAGTAATGGCAGTCCGGGCTTGGTCTAAGTCTCCCTTAAACCCAGAACAAAGGGAAAAAGCGAGGAGAGAAGGCTTATGTTTTAGTTGCCTTCGGCCTCATCAGTGGAAGGATTGTCCACGTAACAAAGATCGTCGGATGGCTGAGATGGTGGTCTCGGAATGCGACGTGGAGATGGAGGGAAGTCCCAGAGCCGAAGAGATGCAGATTCAGCTAGCGGGATCTTCTCAGAGGTTAGTACCTTGTTTGTTATGTTTGTCTGTTGCTAAGCTAGTAACGAGTGCACCTGATAACATCCTATCTAAGCCCGCAGCAACGGGTATACAACCTTTAATGATACGGAGTTAATTAAAATGGAAGGGCAAGTGGCCAATCATGATGTCATTGTGTTGTTTGACTCGGCGTCAACTCACAATGTGATTAACTCCAAGCTCGTGAAGAGGCTGAAATTAAAGACAAGTCCATCTGACTATGCATATACAGTCAGGATGGTGACTGGATGGCAGATGGAAGTTCAACTGAAGTATGGGACCAAAGGGTTACCCAGTTGGAGCTTCGTATTCAGGACTATGCTGAGAAGCTTGATTTTGAAATGACCAAGCTTGCTCATGCAGATATAGCCATGGATATGGCGTGGCATTCTAGGAAGAATCCAGCCATTGATTGGAAAAAGCACGTATATCAATTCAAGATGAATGATGTGCTTTACGTCTTGCGAGGTGAGAAAGATATACCTCAGGGACCGTTGGTTTCCATGATGGAAATCCGAAAAGCTCAAAAAGAGTTTTTATTCCTTTGCACAGCATCGGTAGAGCCAGTTCATGATTCTTCGGCTAGCACTGATGTTATGCAAAGTAGTGAGATGGCCAAGCTGGCTAATCTTATAACAGAGGAGTTCTCTGAATGTTTTAGGGATGAACTACCTTATGGGTTACCTCTAGAGCGGAAAGTTCAGCATAAGATTGAACTGATCCCGGGGGCAGAACCTGTAAATAGACCTCCCTATAGAATGAGTTTTACTGAAGAGGCAGAGGTGCTTAGACAACTGGAAGAATACCTCAAGTTGGGGCAGATTCAACCAAGTTTCTCACCTTTTGCTTCGCCAGTGATATTAAAGAAGAAAAAGGATGATACATTTCGCTTCTGTATAGATTACAGAGCGTTGGATAATATCATTGTTAAGCACAGGTATCCGATGGCTCGGATTGATGATTTGCTAGATGCATTACATGGAGCCGTGATTTTCAGCAAGATAGATCTTAAGTGTGGCTACCATCAAATCCGGATTAGAGCCGAGGATGTGCATAAAACCGCTTTCAGAAGCAGGTTTGGTCATTATGAGTTTTTGGTAATGCCCTTTGGACTTACCAATGCTCCAGCGACATTCGTCATGCTTATGAACGATTTACTACGTCTGTATATCGGAAAGTTTGTAGTACATTTTATTGACGATATTCTAGTGTTCAGTAAAAGTATTGCTGAGCATCGTGAACACTTAAGAATAGTGTTCAGTACTTTGAGGAAAGCCAGTCTTTATGTAAATAAAAAGAAAACTATACTGTGTATGGTTAGGCTTGAATATTTAGGGTTCATAATTACTCCACAGGGGGTAGAAATGGATCTTATGGCAATCCAAACATGGAAGAAAAAGTCTCAGGTTGCTTTCGATGCATCACATTTGTTCTCCCAAGATGCATGGTGGATTGAACATCACGAATATTCAGGTGCATATCCTTGCCCACAGGGGAAGAATGTTGCTGTAATTTCTGCAAGGTGATCAGCCCTGGGCTCTTATGATTAGATCTCTGGTCACTCATATCAGTATTTCTATGTTTGGTCATTGGCAACCTGATCAATGGGATTTTCTCTTTGGCTGCACTAATGGCACTTTGCCTAGTTGCCCTTTTGTCTCCCGCCTGCTTCTTGACTGGAAGCATGTTCTTTCTCATCTGGAATGGAATGAAATGGAATGGATGGCAGTCTTTGCTTGGGAATTCTTTGAGAGCTGAAAGCATTCACTCGTCGAAAGTCTTTCAACCTCCCTTGGCTTTACAGGAACCTCGACGTTCCTACTTTGTCTCGTTTAAAGGCATCACCTCGATTGCTGATGTTATAGATGATGCTGGTACCATGCTCCCTTTTTCTCTGGCAGCCACCAGATATGGATTGGGCTCTCATTATCATCCTTTGTGGTAACAAATTACTTCTATGCTTTCGCCTTTTGTTCTGATTCCTCCTTTGGAACTCCACGTTTGGCTGAAAGATTGGACTTTGACTTCCCCAAGGTCCTCTTCTCTTCCTTTAAGGCTATCTCAGCTTACTGTGCCTGCATTGTATAAAATCCTTTTGCCTCAACCTTGGGTTTCAGAGAAAGGTGATTCTGTTTGGCAAATGCATTGCCCAGCCAAGTGGTAGAGGAAAAGATTACATCAACTTTGGGCCTATAAAGTACCGTTTCGGCAACTGGTTTTCTTTTAGCGAGTTCTTTTGGGAGCGTTTCCATCTGGATAGCTATTAGCTCATCGACACATTGCTCCTGCACTTTACCACAAATGTTCTGCTTCTTCGGAGACTGTGCCTCACTTGTTTTGGCATTGTCCGTGCTCTCGTGAGTTTTTTTTATCTGCTTCGACAGCGCCTGCGAACAAGATTCCCATCTGTTCCATTTCGGAAGTTCTTCTGGCTATTTGGGTTTCATCCATCCAGATCGGAGTTTCATCTTGGGTTCGCTACTGGGCACTATGGACTTTATGAACATATAGGAATTATAAAGTCTTTGGTGATCCTACTTTCTCTTAGTTTGGCTTTTTCAGGCGTTCTCTGCAGCAATCTTTCTTTGATTGCTTGCAGACCCGCTACATCGATCATGAGGTCTTTTTGGCATATACTGAAATTTTCAGTTGATGTAATTGTAGCACCTTGTTTTGAGGTTGCTACTCATATAATATAATCAAAGATTTCACCCAAAAAAAAGTGTGTGTGTGTGTGTGTGTGTGTGTGTGAGAGAGAGAGAGAGAGAGAGAGAGAGAGAGAGCATACATAGAAGTGAAGGAAGCGGAAGGAGCTTCTAGATAAGGTAAGAGGTGTCAACATCAAAACGACTGCACAAAGAAGGAAAATAGGACTTATCTAGTCACCTACTATTTCCTCCTCTTTTGCCCTCTCAAATTTTTCTTTTTTCCTGTAGGCCTACCCTAACTTGGCCTATTTTCCGGAACCCTTTACTACAAAACAATACCCCACGCAGGGCGCCTTGCTCCGCGCACCCTAGGACCACCAGGGGCAGCAGGGTGCCCAAAGCCCGCAGCACACCCGTTACCACGATGGAGAGCGATCAGAGCGGCTCCCTTACCTCAGGAGGAGACTTTTGATCTGGTTCAAACAAACGCCATCCAGACTCCAGAGGTGGATGTTGCTGCAGCCCCAGACACTACAGTTCCACATCAAGAGGGGCCTTTAGATGCACCAACCCCAGTCACCTTGGTTTCTGATCATGAGGGGGCTACCGATACTTCTTCCCCACAAAATGTTCCTGCCACAGTCAGGACGACCATGAAAGTGCATGCATAGATGAGGACTCCAGATTCCTCTTCAACCCAGCCACAGGCCTCCTCAGCCCCCAGTTCCAGCTGATGATAGAGGCCTGGCAGGTCCTTCTCCTCCATCTTCCACGAGTGCAAGTCTTCTTCACACTCCTCGGCCAAACTTGCTTCTCAGAAACTCTTTTTCGGCAGTGGCAGATTCGGCAACTTTCATGGATGATGAGGAGTTTGTGCCCTCCACCTTAGGGGTCCTGGTCATTGGGATTCCTTTTGATAGGGCCTCCCCCTCAGCAGATGTGGGGATCCTTTCACCCGTTGAGTTTCCCGTCCTCAGCAGGAGTGTTTCGGCCCAAGGGAAGCTGGTCTCCTCTCCTAGGTCGGGTAAGCCTTTCCATCCAGCATCCTCTTGTCAATGAGGATAGTCAGCTGGAACATACACGGCCTAGGCAGAGTTCCACACCGTCGCCATAGGCAGTTGATCCGGAATCAGCTTCATCCAGGTGTCACTGGAGGTGCTATTGATATCCTTTTTATCCAAGAACGCAAGTTGGATGCCAGTGATTGCTCTAAGTCTGGCAAACTGCTTTCATGACATACCTTTTGGTCGCTTGCTATGGGCACAAGGGGAGGTACTTGCATTTCGGTCTCTCCTTCTATTCTCCCCTTGGTTGCTAGTCATGGTATTATCTCTCCCTCTAGAGCTCAATGGATCATTATTTTGATTGAAGGGCGTAAGATTGGTCTTCTCAATCTTTATGCTCCCAACAACAGAGGGGAGCGGGTCTCCTTTTGGAAGGAATTACTCTCTTGGGCCCCCATTGCAGATTCTTGGATCACTGGTGGCGATTTCAACATGGTTGAGTTGCCATCAGACAAAAAGGGAGGCAAACAAGGTGGAATTCATTCTTTGGAGAGGGCAGCGTGGGATGCCTTTCTCTTTCAGTACAATGACAGGGACACTTGGTTTGATGATGCCTGTCATGTTATGCCACAGTCACTCCTGTACTCTTGGTCGAATAGGAGAGTACACATGCCCATCCATGCACTGTAGATGATTGGGCACTTGACAAAGGCGGATCTGTATGCATTTCTACTAGGCTTTCCACCTCATATCATTTTCCAGTGGTGTTGCAGATTCTTGAGCCTCATCGGAGAGGACGCTCTGCCAGTGTCAGGATTCCGGATGCTTTTTATGCAGAGGAGAGCCTCACGGAGGATATTTTACAGATTTGGGTTTCTCACATACAAGGTGGAGTTATCCGCCCATCTCAGGTAGTTGCAGCCTTATCCGAAATTAGTGACTATTATCATACAGTCGCTGATTCCAAGAGACGTGAGATTGGTATACACCAGCAGTTAGCGTCCCTTCAGCTGGAAGAGCAGAAGAGACCCACAGATGCTGGGATTCAGGAGCACCTTGCTACAGCAAGGGCTCATATACAGACATTGTTGGATCAGAGCATGGATACAATGTTGAAAAATGTATCACAATCCCTGATCCAAGTCGTGTCCATATTAAACATCATTTGGCAAGACTTGACCCATCAAGCGCAAATACATTACATGAATCTGATGACTCTGAACGAGATTCAGATGCATAAGATAATGTTTTGTATGCTTTTTTCCATACAAATGGTGTATCTACACACCACCGATAAGATAATTTATTGTATGGTTTGTTTTTCAAAAAAAGGGTGTATCTATACACCACTTATATATTGAATTCAACAAACTCTTTTTTTTCAAAAAAATGGTGTATCTATACACCACTTATATGTTGAATTCAACAAACTCTTTTCATATGGTGTCATATTTTCACTTCATAGTGTTAAAATTGAACTAGAGTTAGAAGACTACTATTATTATTATTATAGTTATTGGATGGGGGCACCATGCCACGAGTTTGGAAATTATAGCTTCACTGAGCCATTTTTTTCTAAATTAGATGTCACCACTTGACTTTTTAGCTTAATAAGGCCATATTTATATATAAGTGACCCATTTAGTGCTCTAAAAAACCCAATTTTTTAGCTCACTAAGTGAAGTTGAGTGGAGAGGATATGCTCCAAAAGAAAGTCCAAACCAAGAGAGAAAGTCCAAAAATTTTGAATAGTGTGTTTGGAGCCATGGCAGATATGTACTAAGAAGATAAGGTGACAGATGATGCTAGCTTGGAAAGTAGATGAAAATCTTATCGAGGGAGGAGTGATTATATAGAGGCGAAAGGTGTTGAGAGTTATTTGTTATTTTCTCACACGCTTTTGGCGATTCATTGGAACTATCTCAAAACCATCAATGGCACGATATCCTCACGTTGCTTCACAGACCAGAAATCTAATAAATGCATCAATGCGTGGTATGACCAATGTAACAATCACCTAGGAAGACAAGGTGGCAATGCCAGTGAGGCCCTGCAAAAGGAAATAGAAGTTGGGAATAACATGGGATACCACAATCTAGCCCTAAAGTTCTAACTAACTATAATTACCACTATAATTACACTTAATAGCAGCCTAAACAAGTCAACATGACTTTTCTCAAAGGAAAACCATCATCTACACAAAACCACAACCATTCCATAGTCCCCTTTCAGGGCCAAAACCCTTGATTAAGTAGTTTTTATCCAACGATTTTTAGTTTTAAAAATCAATTAAATCAATTTCGACCTTTCATGCACGGGAATCCTTTTGGATTCAGATGGGTGACCGGGTCAACAAACACTTTTTCTCTACTCATGGGCCCAAACATAGTAGAGATAGTGTCTCGCAGCTTGTTGACTCAGACGGGGTGTTACAGTCAGATCTTGATGCCGTCATGCGTGTAGCTTCAGAATTTTTTGCATCCCTTCTTACTGCAAATCCAGGCACACAGGCCATAGATGATGCCTGAGAGGTTATCTGGCAATGTATCCATGTATTGGGTGAAGGATGAGATGTATGTTTCTCTCGATCCACCTTTCACCAATGCAGAATTCAAGACTGCATTACTTGCCCTTCACAAGGGCAAGTGCCCAGGTTCGGATGGACTTACCCCTTCTTTTTTTATTACTTTTTGGGAGCAGATTAGTGATCACATTACATCAGCCCTACAAGGCGTATGGGACTCTGGTGAGATGCCTAACTCACTTATAGATGGGGTAATAGGAATCTAGTGTCACAATGGAGACCCATCACTCTATTGGGCACTTTTTACAAGATTCTGGCGAAAGCGATCAGTCTGGGACTACAGATTTTTCTTCCAGATTTGATTCATGACACGCAGACAGGGTTTGTGCATGGCAGAAGTATTTTCAATAATATTTTCTCCTTTTGGGAGGCCTCAGAATGGGCCATGCAGAGCCACCAGAGGTTAGCCATTCTACTCTTGGACTTCGAGAAAGCTTACGATAGAGTAGACTGGGATTTTTTAGAGGGTACTCTATCTCGCTTTGGTTTTTCAGATGCATGGATTAGAGGAGTATCCTCTCTCTACAGATCAGCCCATAGCCACGTGCTTATTAGGGGGGTAAGAGGGGACAGATTTCAGATCTCTAGATCAGTCCACCAGGGTTGTCCTCTTGCCTCTTTTCTTTTTCTGTTTGTGGCGGAAGCTATGAGTATCTACCTTAGATCTCAAGCTGATATTTATGGGCTGAGGCTTCCTCTCCATCGGGAAGAAGAGCTACTGGATAGTGAGTTGGCAGATGACACGGCTGTTTTTTTAAATGCCTCCCCCAGGACACTCACTTCCTTCCGGACAGCCTTGGATTTATTTTGCACGGCTGCAGGTGCGCACATTAATTGGCATAAATCCAATGGTTTTTGGATTTGCGATGATGACACCCCGGATTGGGGTAATGATATTGGTTTCACTTGGGTACTGAGGGGTGTCTCTGTCAGATATTTGGGCTGCCAGATTGGGGTGGGCATCTCTCCTTTACAACATTTTGCTCCGGTGTTGGAGAGCATCAGAAGAAAGCTCCTTTTCTGGAGCTCAGCCAAACTTGACTTGGCATCCAAAGTGGTGGTGGTTAACCAGGTTCTGCTAGCCACAGCATGGTTTGTATGCTCTTGTTGGTGCCACTCTAGGGATTGTATCACTCAGCTTAAGAGGCCCGCACGAAACTTTTTATGGAGTGGTATGGATGGCACAACTGATGTTACAACCAGGGTGGCTTGGGAGACCTTGATTCTTCCTACAAGAGAAGGGGGTTTGAATATCATCGACCCGGATCTACAGTGCAGAGCCTTACTCTGCAAGGTCGTTGTGAGAGGACTTATGCCAGGGCAAGAGCCTTGAAAGGATTTCTTTATCAGATGCCTACAGTCTCGCACACTCACTTTAGGAGAGGATTGGACACACAGTACCAGATGGGTTTTCACCACAACCCATCTCAGATCTCCTTCTTCCCCTCTTATGGTTGCTATCCTGAAAGCATGGGCCAGCTTCAAGAGTACTCTTCGCAGGATTCCCCCATCCACCCGTGAAGAGATTGAAAGGCAGCCTATCATGTGGAATGACAGTATTTTGGATGAGCATGGCAGACCACTTGGAGCTTCTCTTTACATGCAAAGGCCCAGATGGGAGAAGGGCCCTGCATCTACTGTGGGAGCATGGAAAGCCTTCAGGATGCTTCCTCTAGACCGACAGGCCCAGGTGGTTCATAATCTCAGAGGAAGTGCAGTGAGAGTCCAACAGATTGATGCAGCCTTGCCCTTGGATTGGGTAGACACAGATGATATGCCTATTACTTGTTCCACCTGGATAGGGGTATTTTTCAGATTGGGCATTCCTTTGTAGGTGATTGCTTTACATAACATACATGAGGATGCCCTAGTTTTTTATGTTTCTTCGGGGGGCAGGCTGTCCAGATCCACAAACGGTATTTTGTTAGAGGTACCGTTTCAGCCAGTCAGGATAGTGGGCTTCATGAAGCATGGCTCTCTTTCACAGTGGTACTTGGATCATGACCCGCTACTCATTGCCCTGGGCTCATGGAGGCTGTGGCTCTATGGAGGTGTCCCAATTAAGCTTTTGCAATGGGACCCTGGGGAATGGGAGTGGATAGATGAAGGGCACCGAGAGAAGGGCATCCCCTTCTTTCGTTACACGGTCAGTAAAGCCAGGAAATTCCAGCTCAGCTGTAGGGGTTGGAGGCCCACCAAAGCTCCTCATTGGGAGAATTTTCAGATTTCTGCAGACTTGCAGAAAATTTTTTGGCGAAGGCTCTGGAAATCCCACCAGAATAGAAAAATCACTCTCTTCTTTTGGCTTTCTATTCATGGTGGGATAGCAGTGAACCAATGGAGATCCAGGTTCGGGACTGACCCTACTTGCCCTCGTTGCCCTTCTACTTTGGAGACAATACAACACTGCCTTTGGGATTGCAGACAGGCAAGAATCATATGGAAGGGGATTGCAAGACTTTTCTGCACTTTTGTTCGCCTCCCCTTCTATATGACTTGGGGATCAGTGGCTTGGCTCACTCTTTCAGGGCCCCAGGTTTTCTTTGAGAGACATGACTCCTCTTGGGCTCTTCACATCCGACGACACAATGTGGAGTCGTGCTCTCTAGAGGATGTTCCGGCCACTCTCTTCAGGGCTGCTCATTCCTCGGTTGACTCTCCATGGGAGGTTTTAGCTAGCATTGCAGCATGGCACATTTGGAGAGCCAGATGCACTGAGGCTATGGAGGGTTCTCATGTTCACCCTTCCCAGACCTTGGCCAGTACTTAGACAGATACGGTACACACTCTGATGGCCATATAGGCGACCATGCAGGGATCATCTCGAGCAGCCTCCTCCAGGAGAATTACTTTTCTCAAGGATTGGAGAGACTCTCCCTTCTTTGCTGAGACTTCTACAGGGTTGAGTTGGCATTTTCAGCCTCAGCCTTGGTTTCTTTCTACCTCATTCTTCTGAGGTGTTTTTTATTACATGCCTAGCATGTTGTATTTCCGCACAGAGCTTGCTCTAGCGAGTTTCTTTCTTACTTAATAGAAGTCTCCTTTTTGCAAAAAAAAAAAAAACAATACCCCACCACAGGAGGCAATTATATGGCCTTATAGTGATAAGAACCATCCATATTGTGCCACCAATTATATGTGGAATTGATGCTAATGCTTTCTTACATGTGTCACGTGTGGGCTTCACCCTCGTTCCTTGTAGGCGAGAGCTTGCTATTCTCCGTTAGAAGTCATTTTTTATTGATGAAACAAGTAATCTTTTAGAAAAACTAAGCCTTGTAAAGAGCTAACCAAATTTTTGTAAGGCAGCAAAATAACTGGACAGAGATTCGGATCCTATTTGGAGGGTCTTTTAATTATTTTATCCAAATTTCTGGTCCAAAATATATTGTAGGAAGAGTGATAAGAACCATCCATTTGCACAATGAAGGAGGCTCATGATATCTCCGCCAAGAAAACAGGGACCCTCCTATTTATTTAAAGATGAACCCCTCACGCTCCTTCAGTGGAGGAATACAAAGTAATAGCTAGAAGGGGAGGCAGTCTTTTCACAACCATTATTCTGCATGTAACCCTTGAATCTAACCTTTGGAGTGATTTAGTCACTAAAATTGCATCATAGAGCTAATCTTCCTGGGAACTCTTGCAATCTCCATAAGCTACATCCAGGCGGCTTCAAAGCTTCATGTTTTCCATGTTAATTCAAGGAAATACTTCAGCCGCACTGTACGATCTTAGCCCAATATGCGTCCTAACCCCTGCCCTAAGTCATTTGAAATGAAACCTGATATGCCCAGCAAGGATTCCACAGATCCCTTCCATCTTCATAAGCACATGACACCCAAGATCATAGTAACATCCAACAAAGACATCCAGCCAATCACATATATCCGTCCAAGGTGACATCAAGACAAACTTAATCCAAGGTAATTGATTAAGCCATGTTGTTCGACCTTATATGGCAGGTGGATCAATGAGGAAAAATCCTACAGCTCTAAAACATTTTATTTGAAAATGGAGCCTTTAGATTACTGCACGACAAACAATGTGTCACAGAATAATGATATACAATGATAGTTGTGCCTGTTTTCTAGCATGCAATCTCACCTTCTCCTTTTGCAAGCAAATGGGATTCACAAAAACTTTTGCTGATAAAATCTTTCAGAGTTTGCAACAATACCACAATCTACAACGAAAATGGAAAAGTATCTCCACCTTCTAAAGCAGCAAGGAGAGCACTTTTGACCAACTCCAAAAACTCTTCCGAAGCTGCAAAAGAGAGAGATTTATAATTCACTTCGCCGGTTAAAGGAAACCAAAAACTTAGTCCCAGTATCTCACTTCAAAAATAATCAATAAAAAGGCATGAAACTTTGCATGCATCATACTAATATGGTCGTAGAAACCTCTCTTCACAAACATCCAGATCATTAACGCGTAGCCTGAACTACACCAACTTCTAAGTCAAGCAGCCATCTTTGCATATACCTAGATGAATCCACGAACATTCCCAAACTCATCCTCTAAAAACACAACATAGTGCAGTTTCAATCTCATGATAGTCAATCATAAGGCTGAAAACCATAGACTCCATCACGCATAGCAAGGACTAGCTTCTATGAAATCCTCATTGACGTCATTAGCACCCAATAATGGGCGTAGACCATAGTATAAAAATATGCTCTCAGACATACAAATCCACACACCTACACATTCTTGAGCATCCAGAGGTGAAGGGCAGACTCCGGAGTTTCTGTCAGCACTCCGGAGGTGAAGACCCACACATTCATACTAAGTTTTTGTCGGCACTCCGAAGGTGAAGGGCAGACTCAGCCATGACGAAGGCTAGCACTAAAGGAGAAGGCTAATCAAAAAATAGTCCAAAAACTCTACACTCAAGCTACAACTGCTTGTGAAGTCTAAACGATGTCATTTTAGTCTCTCCTAAACAAGCATCTAAATCTAGCTGATAGGGCAATGCACCATTTAAGATAGAAAGAATTACCGCAATACTTGCAGGCCACAACATGGACGAAAACTTCACGAGGTGAAATTTGCATGTTCGCTAATAGGGCTTAAGAATATACCTAGATGAATCCAGGAACATTCCCAAACTCATCCTCTAAAAACACAACATAGTGCAATTTCAATCTCATGATAGTCACTCATAAGATTGAAAACCATAAACTCCATCACGCATAGCTGGGACTAGCTACTATGACATCCCCACTAACGTCATCAGCGCCGAACATTGGATGTAGACCATAGTATAAAAATATGCTCTCACACATACAAATCCACACACCCACACATACTTGAGCATCCATTTATACAAAGTCTTCGTACTGAGTTTCTGTCGGCACTCTGAACGTGAAGGGCAGACTCAGGCATGACGAAGGCTAGCACTAAAGGAGAAGGCTAATCAAAAAGTAGTCCAAAAACTCTTCATTCAAGCTACAACTACTTGTGAAGTCTAAACCATTTCATTTTAGTCTCTCCCAAACGATCAGCCATATTTGCGTATCTTTGCATAATTCATAAAGGCCAAGTAAAAGTTAGTAAAACCTCCTCCTGGGTGCACATAACAAGCACTCTCATCCACAACTTGCTGCAAAACAAAGCATTTGAGTTAAGTTAAATTTGTATAATTACTTGCCATAGCAACTTTCAAAGCTTGGTAAACCATGTGAGTGAATCATGAAACAAACTAAGAAGGATATATGTGAGCCGCCCATGTGGCAACCTATGTGCAGCCTGTTAAAAATTACCCAACAGAGGGTACGCACAGCGGAAGACTAATAGTAATGCCCACGAGCTCACACAATGTGGTGTGGGATGTGGAATCACAAACTTCTTAACTTATGTGCATAAAATAGATGTGCAGACTCATCAATAGACAATGAACCAGCCAGATAGAGAAACCACCAAAATAATATATTTCCATCCAAAACTATGGAAATAATATATTTCCGTCCAAAACTATGGACACAATACAAAAGAGATAGATCCAAAGTCCCACCAATGGTGTGGTCCTCTGATCTTACCACAAGGTACTTCTCCTATATGCTGGCTATCTCTAGACTCAAGCCCGTGTGCTCCACCTTGAGCGTAAGTAGACTTTCCGTCCACATCCCTTCCACCTTGCTGTCTTTGCACCAGCCTAGGTGGGCAGCACTCTGAGCTAGGTCTGCACCTCTACAGCCCACTTGAATCCTCCTGGATAGAGGCCCACAGGTGACTGTTCTGCTGCTCCTGCTGCTCCCTGAATTGCTGCTCCAAGTGATAAGTTATGAGGGCACAAAGGCCCTCCTTATATAGGCCCAAGAGCCTGGCCAGCCAACTGACCCAGCAGCCCTAGAAAGGGCCGACTGCTGGTCGGTTGCCCATTTGCTGGCCTCTGCTCCCCCGCCTTGCCACGTGGCCCTGCGCCACTGTTTGCCGCCATGTGACGCCTGTTCCAGCCTCTGTTCAGCCCTTGTCTCGACCCTAGCGCACCCTGCACACCTTCCGTACACTGCCCTGCAGCAGCCCGTACTGATCCGTACAGTGGCTGTCCCCTTTCTCTGGGCATACCTTGCCCTAGGTCTCCCTCCCCCATGCTCTCCTCATTTGGGGGCTTACAGATGGGGAGGTGACCTTTCCAACACAGCCCACATGGCAGCCTTTCTCTCCCTCCATAATCCAGCTACACTTCCCCATACTCTCCTCATTTGGGAGCTTACAAATGGGGAGTTGACCCTTCTATTCTAAAAGAACTATTCTAAAAGAACTAGAAGAGAGGAGCAGAGAGCCTCATTAAAAGAGGCAGCAGGAGAAGCGTCATAACAGGGACCCAGAGAGCACAACACGACATACTCACCCTCAGGTGGACCCTCACATGAGGACCACAGGCATCTCCTCTTTACTATTTGACTTGGGCAAACGGACTGATGGTAGCACTTGTCACCCAACGAGCCACCTCTTGGAGATTTAAATCATCCATCCCAACCATCTAGGCATTCTTAATCTAGTTTATTGCTACTCCAAAAGTTGTATGGAGGAGTTCCCAAGCTGTTTCTAATGGGCTGACTGCATCTTCTTTCTTGCCCACCCTTTTGAGGTTCGAGGCTTTGTTTTTTCTCCAAGTATCCTCCTCAAAGGTCTCTTGAACAGCTTTTAGAAGTTTTGTGTCTTTTGATCACTTGCGACCGCGATTTAGCCTCCCTAGCTTACTCTTTCATCTTGGCTGTCTTTTTCCTTCCATCCTCTTGGTTCCTCCAAGACTTGCCCTTGGCTGGCCTTGAGCTCATCTACGCATAGCTTAAGTTTTGTTTTCTCTTCCTATATTGATTTCAATGCCCTGGAATCTGATGCCCATAAGGTCCTACACTTCAAGCTGAAGTACCTTGGCTCCAATCACCAAAAAGCCTCTGGTTGGGCTCTGATGGGCCATTTTGGGCTCTCCTCTGTGCTCGCCTTTATGTCATTGGGTGTCGAGGAGGAAAGTGGCCATGCATTGCTGATCAAGATGGACCAAGAAAATATCTGAGTGAACCGAAATCAGCTCTTGAACAGACAGTGGTGCCCTCCACGGATCTCAGAGTACACAAGGCATCTAAACGCAAAGTGCTCTCTGTCTCAACATCCTGCATATCGCTTAAATTAGAGATCCATCTCTCATGTGGAATGCCATCTACCCGTCCTATGTCAATACATAGTCAGTGAGATATTGCCCACAACTACCCGATCGAGATCCTCAATGCATGTGGGAGATGGATCGAAGTATCACCAGGGGGGTTTGGAAAAGCCCTCCTCCAAGGTCTGTAGGTAATGATCTCTACAGAAGCTGAGTTTTATCGAGAGCTACTGGGACGCTAGCCACCTCTTGTACATGTGGAGCTATAGGAGGTCCTCTCCGATGACTTAGTTCACCTCAAGATAGGTGAGCGGAGAGGATGGAGCCTCAAGGCTATACTTAAACCGTCGCAATTTTGTCTATATGGGGTCCCAGGCCTACAAACCATCTACGTGTCCGAGTACCAATTCCTTTGATCTCCCTTGCCTCTAGAGCATAGATGAGGTCAAGGCTAGCACGGTAGCCTGCATTGTACAAATGACGTCGTATTGTGTTCCTGGACTCTGTGAAGGTATGTGACCACCTAAAGAAGGATGCATCAAGCTGTAGAGGGGTAGCCCCAAACTCTACTAACAGAATATGGTGGCTTGCTACGGATCATCCTCGAAAGAAGTAGGACTTGTAGTCTCTCGAGGCGGGACCAATCTCGGATAGACCTATCCCCTAAAAGGGCCTGCCGTACATCCCACCTAGACAAAAGATAGTCGAAAAGAAGAGACTTGGTCCTGATCCTGAAAATGGGACTGAAGGCACTAACGCTCAAGTCTGGCAGGTCCCATATATCCTCTACTCAAACTGCCCTGCATGGTTGGTCTCATTGTGAAGATCAGACTTGAGAAGAGGACCCCAAGTACATACAAGCAACAATCTCAAACCAGTGCCTCGTCGAAGGTGAGTTGCTCTCAATGTGCAGCCGCTCGAGACTGCTCAATCTGATGATTCTTTGGATCGTTGCCACCAAGGAAAGTGGCAAGACTGTGCTCTGATAGCACTGAAACCTTAACCAAACCTCAAACTCAAGTCGATAGGTCAAAACATAGCTCCTTTGTTCATTCGCACCTGAAAAACTAACTCTGGAACAAGCTGGATTCAAATCACAGCAAGGGAAGGACAATTTCAGTTGCCTAGCACAAAGCACATCTAGAATTGACTTAGTTTGGATGCTGAAAACTCAGAGCAGCACGATAGAAACTCAACAATGGGGTTGGAAAGTAAATCATTGTATAGTGAGAGTATAGGAGAGGGAGAGAGAGAAGAAAAACGCAGCATTGGGAGCCAGAAATAAGGGCTGCACCCCTCCCGGAAGGTCTTTATTGCAATAGAATACCAGGTGGCCCAGGAGGAAGCACAGTCTGGATACAATTCTCAACACCACTGGGAGCCTAGAGGCCCTTATTTTATAGACTAGGCCAGCCAGCTAGAAAGCATGTGCTTTCTAAAAGCTAGGCCTGCTTTTCTTGTCTAGAATAGGCGATTTCTTTGAGAAAGCTCGGCTTTCTCCAAAAGCATGGGCTTTTCTCCATAATGTGAGCCGCCTTTAATGCTTTCAACTCAAGTGGCCCCTTCATTAATGGGGCACCACTTGTCTTATGCTTTCCCCTTTAAAAAGTGTAAAATTAAGCACCCTCCTTACACCTTGCACAAAAAATATACAACACTTTGACCCATTAGAGGTTAGTCAAATGCATGCATTCTAGTCCTTGGATTACTCCTAGTCCTTTGTGGGCGTCCCCACGGTGTTCACTAACCAATGCAGAGCATTAAAAAATGCAACTAATTCTAGTTAACTGGAGTCAACTTTCTTTAACATGTACGTCATTCTATGGGCTGTCCATAGGTGCCATCCATTCCTTGGTATGTGCCTTGTAGGCCTAGTTATAGCAGTTAGGACACATGGTACAGTTAGCACATGTACCAGTTAGTGCACTTAGTACTGCTAGGACGCTTGCCCTAGGCATTTTGTTATATTGGTTGCACTTTGTACTCATTTCATGATTGCAGCAATTCATTACAGCAGTACGGTTTTCTCCATCGCCTCCACCTCCATTGCTTCCATCTCTTGCCCTAGCTTAACAGTGATATCAGAGCAAGTCAGGGTCTTTTCCCTCAGCCATTTCCAGCCACCCGGAGTCCTCTAGGTCTCATTCGAGGCTGTTTGGCAGCCTGTAAGGAAGCTGGCCTGCACACATTTCAAGGCGCGTTCACACGTGTGGTCACCCGAGGGCATTTGGAGGCTTTTCGTCAAAAGAAAACACTTTTTGGTGCTGCTGCTACATACCCGACTGCTCCTAGTGCTGCAATTTGGCCCTGGTTTGCATTTTGGAGCACCTAAAGGAGCCGCCTTGCTGTTTCAACGCCTACAGGAGACCCAAATCAGTCACCTTTCACACATGTGGGCTGCTACAGCATTTTGGAGTGCCCTAGACAGCCGACTTGCTCATTTTCTGCTTGCTGCTACAGTACGGAGCACTTACATCAGCCGCCTTGCATACATGGAGTCCTGCTACATTTTGGAGCCCTACACCAGCCGACTTGGTCATTTGGAGCCTGCTGCTGCATTTTGGAGACCTCTCTTGAAGCCCCCTTGATCTCATTTGCTGCTTCTATACCTCGGGCTGCCAACTTGTCCCCTCAGGTTGCTGCTGCATTCTTTTTTAGGCCTTCTCTTAGCCTTCACTTGTGGGAGCCTCCACACAAGCTCTTGATTGCTGTTGAGCACATGCTCTTGCTGTAATTCCACATTCCAGCTTCTTTTGGCACCCTCAGTTGCCATTTGTTGTCCATTTCACCTCTCCTACAAGGGTGACTATCTGTGCTCAAGTTTGGAGACTTTTTCTTGCTGTAATTTTGGTCAATTTCACTTGGTAAGCTCCTATTGCATTGACTCCTTTTATTTCCAGCAAAACAGTCCTTTCTTTGGTTCCTTGGAATTGTAGAAAGGCCCCGTGTTGCCTTGGAAAGCCTCCTGTTGCCTTTGGAAGACTTTTTGCAGCAGGTACTGTTATGGATAAAATTGTCTAAGGAAAAAGGCATTAATATGTATGTGTGTTTGTATATGTGGCAATAGTATAATAAACTATGGTGTGCATAGGGCCCAAGGTTGAGGTGGTAGGGCATGACCATGTCCCACCCTTCCATGTAAGAGGACCCATAAGGTGTGTTGTACATAATCCATGATAGTAATATTATAAAATGCAAGGTGGCATGGCTCCTCCATGTGCCACCCCTCCACCTAGGCTGCATTTAGTGAGATATGGCTCAAAGTCCATGGGAGAAGCAATATAAAATAGGTGGAGATGGCTATTATATTGAGTTATTTCCTCCATATGGGATAGGCCCATGTGGGGGAGGTATAGAAGGACCAAGAGAGCTAGTTAAATAATGGGGAAAGTAGGATGAGGTGGCAAGATTCCTTGTGCCAACCCTCCACTTGTCCTCCTAGAGGTTTGAACATATTATAAAATTGGAAAGAGACCAAGGGAGTATCATAGACTTGAGATATGGGGCTTGATTTATGTGGAAAATTGAGGCAAAGGGTTGTCGCACACAATTGAGAGTACGTAACCACCTAGCCCACATGGGAGACTTTTCCACACACACCATGCATGTGGGAGGATACATTAATGTGGAGAGACCCCCTCTTTTGGCTATAAAAGGAAGGGGCTATTCCTTGATGAGACACGCTCATTCTTGTAAAGCCACCTAGCTAGTATTTTGATATTTCCCTCTCATCCCTTCTTTTAAATAAAGTATGGTTCTCTTCCCTTGATGTAAAGAGGCACCATGTGAATGATCAGCATTTGAATGAGGGGGTTTACCAGCTGAAACCTTGCCTTTGCCTTTGTTTTCGTGCTGGTCTGCAAAGGCTTGATCACTAGCCATAGAAGCATTGCGATTTGCACGACTTTGCTCCTCGTGAAGAAGAAGAGCAACCAACAAAAGAGAAATGGTTGGCATTGCCACCTGCAACCAACCTCAATGTAGTAGCAAAGCCCTGATAAGAATCAGGCAACCCACCAAGGGTATTAGAAACAAGCTGAGAATCAGACATAATCTCATCAATACCTGACAAGAGTCTGTACAGCTATTTATGACCTGACAACAGTCCGTACAGCTAATTATGAGCCTGTCAGTCGTCCATACGGAAATTTAATAAGCATGTCAATCCCAAAAACAGCCGTACATGCCATACACGTGGGCGAAATAGGTCCATACAGACATTAAATGCTCCGTACTGCCTTAAATGCAGATCCGATAGTTCCGTACAGTCCGTACGGCTGTACGGATTCACACGTGAGGAAAATGCTCCGAATGCGCCTCCCTTCGCAGTAGCTGCTCCAAAATGCGATCTTCTCGCGTCATAATCAGGGTTTTCGCGACAGAAGTGCTTGGAGAGGCCTCAAACACTCACGGGTGTGTAGAAACCAGCAAGACCAGCAAAAATGAGGGCTCTAGAGGCTGCCAAACAGCTTGGGAAAGCGAAATGCTGCTACAATGAATGGGGGCTCAAGAGAGAGCCATTATGACAAAACCCTAAGGCTAAATGCCCTAACTGGCCTCGTGTCCTAACTAACCTAGGTGGTACATGTACAAACTATACCAATAGTCCTGACTGACTATAACTAGGCCTACAAGGCACATACCAAGGAATAAAAGGCACCCATTAAAGCCCATAGAATGGCCTACAAGATACAACTTTGGTAAGAGTTTTTAACGAGTCATTAATGGACTCTATCTACGTTTCCATATTGTGTTCTGGTTTCTAGTTTTATTAATTCTGAGTACGGAATTCCGTAATCACCATAATCCACAAGCTCCAAATCCATAGTTTCCTCGTGTGTTTCCTCACATGTTCCTCATGTGCTTCCTCTTCAACAATGGCCTTTCCTTTTCTCGCCCTATCCTCACGCACTAAATCATTTTCTCTCTCTCTAGACCGTCATTGTAAAATGAGAATTTTCCAGTAAGTGTAAATAAGCTTTATTGATGCCCACTTCCCTGTTATTTGTTTGAGGTCTTGCAATTTGAATTCAAAACCAATTCACTCTTTTGTTGACACATGATTTGATTTCTCACTTTCTAACATCAATGTACCATTGGACCCCCTCCATTTCCATCTTCGATCCTTCGCTTTGAATTTGGTGAGGTGAGCACTCAAGGACCTTAGAAAGAAGAAGGACCTTAAGACCTTTAAAGCTTTAGAAGAGAGGGGGGGTGAACGTATCAAGTGGGAACCTTAGAGAGTAACAGGGGGCAAAAGGTTGCTAACATGGCTTTTCCAAAGGCTAGTGACCTTTGATGATGTGGCTTCTGTTCTTCTCTGATTTATGTATTTCCTTTCTGTGTATTTTGTCAAGCTGCCGCCTCAAGTCGTCATTTATTCCTACTCAAGGCTTAATCACTCCTTAGCTTCCTCACAAAAGTAAAGCTCCAAATCCATGCGCTCTGAAAGGGGGGGGGGACCAATTGCATCAAGCATCGGAGTATCTGTGTGACCTGCACTTCTTTCTTTCAACCAGTCTATGCTGCGCTGCTGCTGGTAATGCATTTCCTCTCCTCTCCTAGCGCACGTATTGCCCACAACAGGTTGCCCAACAAAAGAGGCATTTCAGTCCCCCAAGATTGATCTTTGGGCTGCCTGTCCTTTTTGTTTTATATTTTGAAGACCTGATTGCTAGAGAAGCTAGCTAGGGATGCTCAAGCATCAATGAGCGCCGCTGTTCATCAAGCTCTACGTTGACAACGTCATGGAAATGGAAATCAATATGACCAGCATATTGTTGCCGCCTTCAGCTCTGGAAGGGCTCTATGTACTTCGCCGATGTATGGGAATGACTTGCAGCCTCCAGCAAAACCAATTGGTCCTTCGGCCATCCAACCCATTTATGTGTCTTATAAATCTGAAGAGTCCTCAGCCTATGCCCAGACAGCTTCAAAGAGTCCCCACTATCAACAAACTGTGAGACATGAATTGACAGACGTAGTGGCTGATTGACGGAAATTGATAGACTACATCAGGCTTGGCAATAAAACCACACGCTGACCTTAACACTTGGCTCTGATACCAATGAAACACCAACACAAGAAGAGGGCTCTGATGCTTCATTCCACCCAGACGCAGATTCCCACTACATCAGGCTTGGCAATAAAACCACAAGCTGACCTTAACACTTGGCTCTGATACCAATGAAACACCAACACAAGAAGAGGGCTCTGATCCTTCATTCTACCCAGACGCGGTTTCCCACATTGAACTCAACCTGTTCGAATTCTCACATGAGGTTCCTCTTTAAAACCTCCATTCTTAGAATTCTGCCTCGTAGCCCAAACACTTGCCAAATTACTTCCTCTCTTGGTGCCACGTGTCCCATAAGGTACCCCTTCCATTAAAGCCCTCTCTTGGGCTTCCCTATGCACCTCCTCTCGTTAATGCCTAGGCCTAGGAATAAACCTAGTCCCAAACCCTTGAAGCCCCACTAACTGCAAATACTGTTGAGCCCTTTGGTTTCCAACCTCACCATAACCAAGCCTCAGGCTTTCGCGATTATAGTTGACGTAACACCACCCTCATGGCCATCTGGCAAGACCGTCTACACCTTGCACGGCATATGGGAGCCAGGGATAATGGGAACTCAAATGACTGCTGAAAGGCGAGCACGTTTCTGCAAGGCTTTGCCTGCAAGTGTTTTCTATATGTTCAAAGAAGCGAGGCTTTTGCTGGTTGTATGGTCACCCACCCTGGCTGCTGGCCCCTATTTCCTAGGCAATGAGCTGGGTTATCCGAAAACAGGCTGGTCGGCAGTCAGTTTTTGCTTTCACTGTATTTCTTACACGATCAGCGCCATAGGGATAGCTGATTTGTATTGTTATTTTTTCCGAAAATTAATAGAAAGTTATTTTCTCTTTCGGGCCGGAAGGGGGGGGGGCAATGATCAGAAACCTCTATACTTGGGAAAACCCAAATAAGCATGCTGCATAATTGATCAAACATTTGAAAGATGTACTGGCAAGCAGCCTAATGAGATTACAATGCTTGACCCACAAACCAAAGGCTGCTGGTGCTTTATACCATGGAGACCTCTGCCGTCTGCTTGCTGCCATTAGTCCAAAAACAACGAACCCTTGAAGGTGGCCTCCTCCTTGCCCATATTCGCTGCTGCCAATAACCACCAAAATCAGCCCTAATTAATGAAGACGTAGGCTGCTCTGCATTTTCTTCCTTTGTCTGCAAGAATGTGTTGCTGATGGCTAAATTAGGCACTTGCTCCCAAGCAAACAAGACGAATTGCCAGGGGGAGCCTGCCCAGGCCTGTAGATAGCCGGCCAGGACTCTAGGTACTCCCAATTTTGAAAGCTGTCCTCATTCCAGGTTCAATCCTGATTAGCCAGGCCATTAGTCTTCCTCCAGCATTTGCTGCTGCCAGTCACCCTGGTTCGTGTTGCTGCATCTGATTTCCTCTAGGGAGGGAGGTTTTAGGCATTCTTAATTGTGTTGGAGAATTCTGACCATATACCAACCATGGAAATTAAGGGCCCATTGGTATTGGTTTTGAATTCCTCGTACCACTACAGACCATCCACCCAGATGATCTATCTGGAGTTTGCTTTGATGCAACCTACTTGCTAGACTATTGATCAACAATTGAACCCAATCACCCTTAGGCTCACTACTTCAGGCCTCCTGCATATCAGTAAATTCTAACAGATTCCTTCCTTCCAGTCAAAGCCTCTCTTGGCTATCCTACGACAGACTGGGGGCCTGTAAATACTGACAATTACCCTCCTCATATAACACTTTGAAGGCTTCCAAAACGGCCCTAATAGGCTCAAAACACACAGCTCTTTCAAGGCATGTGTCCCTTCTCCTAACCTAGATCTCCAGCCCTCAGTCCTCCTCATATGGGGGCTCAGGCCAAGGGATCACAAAGTCCAACCCTCCTCTAGAGGTAGACTCCATTTGCTCTCCAGATTTTCTTGAAAAAAGTGACATTCTCTGAACTAGGACAGTAGACTAATTCAATCTATTCATCACGTATCAGCTCCCTCTTCAAATGATATTGAACCTGGATGTGCTTCCTCCAAGCACGAAACACAGTGCCATATACCTAGGTGAATCCAGGAACATTCCCAAACTCATCCTCTAAAAACACAACATAGTGCAGTTTCAATCTCACGATAGTCACTCATAAGATTGAAAACAATAAACTCCATCATGCATAGCAGGGACTAGCTACTATGACATCCCCACTGACGTCATCAACCCCCAACACTGGGTGTAGACAATAGTATAAAAATATGCTCTCACACATACAAATCCACACCCCCATACATACATGAGCATCCATTTATACAAAGTCTTCGTATTGAGTTTCTGTCAGCACTCTAGAGGTGAAGGGCAAACTCAGCCATGACGAAGGCTAGCACTAAAGGAGAAGGCTAATCAAAAAGTAGTCCAAATCTCTTCATTCAAGCTACAACTACATGTGAAGTCTAAACGATTTCATTTTAGTCTCTCCGAAAGGAGCATCCAAACCTAGCTGATAGGCCAACTCACCATTTAAGAGAGAAACACAGTGCCACTCTAGTTGCCACGTGAGATCAATGGCACATCCTCTTGAAGGACGTCCGTGTCATCTAGAATCCATCGGAGCCATACAGACTCACGAGATGCTGTGCATGCTCAACTTCAGTCACAGAAAGAGCGACTCTCAAGTGCTTCTCACTGGCCACGAGATGGCCCCTCAACCTAGAAGACACAACAAGATGACGTAGAACGTCTCGAATCCCAATCACTAGCCTAGTCTGAATTATAGTTCCCCCCCAACGTGGTAATTGTCAAATAAGTGATCGAATACCTGCCAGTCACTTCACAATATTTTAATTACCCTTCTGCAGGAATTCCAATGACTCACTCTTGGCTTTGATGAAAACAGACACAGCAATCCCACTACAAAACTCATGTCAAGTTGGGTATTAATCCAGTAGATCAGACTACCTAGCATGCTAAGTGGCAGACCGAGATTGATTTCTTCTAGGTGGGGTAGGTATATGGGATCACACGAGGATGTTCATGTAGTCTTCTTATGAGGGTCCACCCTAGAAAAGGGCGTAGTGCAAAACATGCACAGTTGCAACACCTTAAAGGATAACAAACTTGTGTAATTTACTCTAAAAACGAATTTCAGCACCTAAAAATGGCATCACCTGGTGTACCTAATAAAATCAGTAGATGTCACAAACAGAAGAATCTACGAACTATAGAGAACAAGCAAATCAAAAGGCATTGGCAATAATAACTTCAAGTTAATCCTAAAGCTCTTTCTCAAGCATGTAACCTTGACTTCGCTGGAGCACCTTACAACTAACAGAATATCAGGTTTTCCTGCGGCTGCAATAAAACTCAGTTTACCAGAAAGATCCACAGCTGCCACAAAAACAGGTCGACCCTTGAAGTCTTCATTAGCTGCCAAGTCATCTTCTGCGCAGAATCGCAAGTAGTCATTATGCAAATTTCCGCAAGCGACTGAAACTTTAAATGAATAGATCACGCTCCCACGTATCCAAAACGTCACTTTACGCTTATGTGTAATGACTCGTATTGATCCGCAAGGTAAAAGACGAGCAACATGAATGCATAAACCGAATCTTGCTAACCTCCGAGCTCGAGGTCGATGAACGAAGACGAAATTTCTGGGCAGGATTGAGGCGACGAGTAACGCGCGATGTCCGAATCTGAAAGAGCGTTGGATGAATCGCACAATGCACAAGTCCAGGCATTCGGTTCCATCTCGCAATAAGCATTTATGTAACCCCAACAACTCTCGCATCGAAGGAGACGTTGGCCCTTAGTGAGATAAACGGGCGGAATGCCATTCTCGTCTACTGCAGCAAAGGGCGAGACTGTAGCACCCCAAGGCACCCCACACGTTTCTTGCATCTCAGGATTAGCTGGGAATTGAGCCATTGAAACTCGGACAGCCATGATTGTCTGCTGCGATAAGAAATTTGTTTCACAGGATAACAGGTGAACCTATAACCGAGACGTAGAATCGTCAAAAAGATTGCTCCTTGCCCATAGGCAAACTGGTTCGGCCTGCGACCATCTCTCTCTCTCTCTCTCCAACGCCCGCCCGCACGACAGCACTGCAAATTTGTCAATCAAATTTTATTCATGTCATTCCGTCTCTATTCTTTCGCTGTTTTTTGGAAGATCGGTCGATGTGCTTTACCAGGCGTGACGTGGGGATGAACGAGCTCACGAAACTTTGAAAGAATCACCGATGGGTGCTCGCTTCCTTAGCTCTAACCATGATTTGGTTTTATGACAGCTCCAGCAAGATTTGAATTAAGCTCAAGGTAACTCTACTCCTCCCGCATTTAACAAGTGAGTACAAGTACTCGTGACTACTCCCTTAAGTTATGCCAGACTCAAAGGATTGTCAAGATAAATGGATGATGCAATCGCTTGCAAATGCAAAGAGATTTGCAAACTGTGTGTGTGTGTGTGTGTGTGAGAGAGAGAGAGAGAGAGTTCTTAGAAAAAGAAAGTATGTATGAGTGAGTGTGTGTGAGAAAGAAAGAAGAAAGAAAAGTCTTCGGAAGACCGATGGGGATATGAGACTATGAAAAACCTAGTACAAACGAGCTATGGTGGTGGAGCTACGAAAACGAACATCCACACCAATGCAAATGCAAAAAACGCCAGAATGTCTATACTAAATCGTAAGTACAACATAGTCATGTCGATAGTCGACTATCTCATCATCATCTCGTCATCATTATCAATGTCAGAACATCAGGGTGGACGAGGCAATGGGGGCATGAAATCGGCGATAGAGTGATGTCGGCCACTCAAAGGTGCAGTCTCCTAGTCATAGCTTTGCATCTAGCCAGGGCTACTGTGACCCCGGTCGGGCAAGACCCGGGAGGGAATGTCCCCAAGTGTGATCTATGTCAACCCTCTATCCGAGTTGTCGGGTAACGATCATTTCGAGGCCTCGTCCCGTGGGTGTCCATGTGATCTCACTGGAAAAACTCCGTGATAGAGCTCTGAGAGGGATCAGTCCCAAGGAAAAAGTATGCTCATGTCTCCGTGCTCGAAGTATTCTTGCAGTGTCTGAGTGCCTCATGAACAAAACTTGCCAAACATCGCTAGTCTGGGTAGGAAATGAATCGGGCCAAAATCCCATAGTTGTCTCTGAAGAGTCAGTAGAAACGTCTGCGGATCTCATAGTAACAGGACACCTGAAGATGAAGTGCTCCTATGTCTCAACCTCCTGCATGTCACACAAAGTGCATATGCGCCTCTCCTTGGGTAGTCGCTTTGCTCTACCGCTGTCGATACGAAGTCTATGTGAAGAGACTCGGAACTGCCCAAGAGAGATCCTCAGTGAGTGGGGTAAGTAAATCTGTATGTACCCTGGTGGGTCAATGAAACCCTCCGCTGTGATATATAAGAAGTGATCTCTGTAGAAGCCTAGCTTCACTGGAAGATCACCTGGGCTCAGCCAGGTCTGAAATATACGTAGCTATAATAGATCCTCACGAATAACCTGGTTGACCTCGTGTGATAGGAGGGGAGAAAACGGAGCATCCATGCTTTACTGGAAGTGAGGTAGTCTGTCCATGTGGAGCCGCAATTCCTCAGACCATCTCTCTGTGCGTCCATACCAACACCTCTAGTCCCCTCCTGCTGCAAGTGCCATAGAAGAGGACAGTGCTAGCCATGGTAGCCTGCTACGCCTAGAGGTGTAATCCCCATACTCCCTGACTCGGTATAGATACGTGATGACCTGAAATGCAACATCTAGCTGTAATAGGGGTGACCCAAAGTCCCCGCCCGAATGATTTAGTGAGGAACGGATGGCTTACCACGGATCATCCATGATAACATGAGAACTTGTAGCCGCTCCACCCTAGCCCACTCTGTATCTGACAAGTCTACTCCCCAACATGGACTGCCATACATCCCCACTGGACAGACCAAGGAGTCAAAAAGCAACCCTTTGGTCCGCAGATCCTGAAAGTGAGAGCGGAAGCATTGCCTCTCTAGTCTAGCCAATGAAGCATATTCTCTACTCAAGCGTGCCTACATCGCAGGTCTCATAGTGAAGATGAATCCGGAAAAGACAACCCCAAGATAAGTGTATGATGAAACTACCTCAACAGGTGACCCATCAAATGCGAACTGCTCCTGGCGCATGATGACTCGAGATGTATTGAAGATCATAACCTTGGTTTTACCCAAGTTGACCTTCAAATCATGAGACTCACAAAAGGACTATAGTGCGTCAAGGTGTCTCTAGAGCCCCTCTGCTGAGGAAGACAAGAGAATGCTATGCTAACAAGGATTTCATGGGTGAAACATATCCTACAATTAGTACATTCTAGTAGGCTCATAAAGTGCCCTTGCCACTACAATCTTAATGAAGTGTTCAAAACTCCTTTCACTCGAAAAAGGGGTGACAAATGGTTTATCCATCCAACCAATACAAGTCATGATGAATAAAGCCCAACAAGAGGGGTTTCAAGGGTTAATAAACCCCTTTGCTAGCAAAATGGGTTCTAAGGATTGCATGTCTCCAAGGACTCTTTCTGAAACATTGGAAAATTAACACAATGTTGTTATCCCTTGTGACCTAAGGGTATTAATCTAAAGTCCTCTCTCTCTCTCTCTCTCTCTCTCTCGTGTGTGTTCCTTTTATCATGAGTTATAGGTACTATACAAAAGTATAATGCATCTGTAAAATAGTATCCTTTCACCCAAAGAGGTAGGCAGTATGCAAAACTATTGTGTGTGTGTGTGTGTGTGTGTTACACACACACACACACACAAATTTGAGTACGTGATTTGATTTTAGACTCATCTTGTTCCAGAGACATCCTATGATAATTACAATTGTAAAGGGTGACTTGCACTTGGGTAAGACTCCAAGACTTCAAGACTCACATTGTGCATGGTTGAGTACTTCCTTCAAAGGACATATATTTCACCCTTTTTCCAAGAAAGTGTAGTTTGGGTGGCTGTTTTTTGAAGCTATATTGGTCAATGTCAAAACAAAAGGATGGAACTTCAGCTTTGACTTCAAATAGGTCTACATCAAGGAAATCATCAAAAAATAGGTCCGTCTTTTCACCGTTCCCACATGGGAAAGGTAGTCTACAATGGCATGCGTAGAACCTGGTGTATGCACAACAATAAAATTAAATTCTTGTAGAAGCAACATCCAATGGGCCAACTTACCAAAAAGTTGTTCACCATGTATAACAAAGGCTAAATGGTACACATGGAATTCAAATTTGTTGCCCAGAAGGTAGTAGTAGAATTCTTAGCCAAATAGATCATGCCAAAGGCTTTCTTTGCATGGTGCATTAGTTCTTCTTGGCCTAGGACAATCTTTTTGACTGGAATAGTACACTGGCCAATACCATTTTGCCTTTGTTCCTACATTAACACATAGCCAATAGCATTAACACACTACCAATTGCGATATCAAAGGCATCAATGAAAACATGGAAAAGAAGTGTCCAGTCCGGTGATTGGACTATGGGGGCACTTGCCAACATTAACTAAGGTGATGAAAGGCTAGGTCACATGCTTCTAGACCAGACTCTTGGAACTTTGTTGAGTTGTTCATTTAGAGGTGCTGCCACATCAACAAGATATCAAAGCATCCAATTGCGCCACAAAACTTGGCCCCAAAATCGTGCCAACTGTTCACTATTAGTCAGTGGTTTAGCTTTGCGCATCAAAATGCAAGCTCAAAGCTCGAGATTTTAGGCTCAGAAAAGGGAAGCCCCCTTCCTTGATCATCATGAAGAGGACCATGGCTTCAACTAAAAGCATCCAGAGCTCCTTAAGGTGGACACAACAAACACAATCCTTAATGTTAAAAGGATTATATCAATCGCCTTAGATAGGAGTCAAGCATAGCCTTAGAGCAAGGTACCCTAAGTACACATCTATAAGAATCTCGCTCAAAGTTATAGCATTTCATCAACAGATATGGAGAACAAGATTGCTAGCTCATGATTTCTAGAATTCAGCAGATTGTTGATTCTAGATATCCATTCGCTTTATGTTAATGCACAAGATTTTCAATGTAGGCTGTGATGGGCAATCGCTCAAAAACATTGGCTGCTGCTGCAAATGGCACGCAGTCAGGAAGCAAGCTCATACACTTTGCTCACCACTTACGATGACAATGCTTGGGGATGAGGTTGTATCAGAAGCATGGGGGAGCTAAAGTATAAGAATTTTCGGAATGCACAAAGCTTACTTCCACCTGAACTTGTCTATCTACACTCCCAATGAAGTGGCTATGAATGAAACATAATAAAAGACTCGTATAAGATGCCTTGCTAAGCAAATTAACCATTGAGTATTAAGGGGTCTTTGTTTACAACTATGCAACAAGAGCACTTTGACTGACTCGAATTTAAGTCCACCTAAATCCCTTGTTGGACCCACAGTGTCTTTGAGCATCTACTCCTAATACACTTACACTTGATATACAAACATCAAAACACACAATACATCCAATTGCAATAACCCGAGTCACACTATAGTAATAATATGGAATCATGACAATACCAAACATGTAGCCTACGAAAAATATGGATACTTTGATTTCTATGTGCGATACCTCAATCAATAGCCTCATATTGTCTCTCCATGCGATCCCTCAATCGGTACCCTCATATTGTCTCTCCTCAATCACTAGAGTGAAAGTCCATGGTTGGCAAATTACAATGTCAAAGCCCAAGAGAAGTCTGCATTGTAGCCATTAAAATAGATATGTGCATATTGTTTTGCTAACAAGTTCAAGCAAACCAAACACCACACAACTAGCAAACTATCATAAACTGCAATCAGGTTGGGTAGCAATTCGTCATTGGATCCTCGACTTTTTAGCACTGCCTTCCAGGTAGCGTCTCCTAACAGCTTTGTTAAAAAGTGTCCCCCACAGTTTGTTGCCAAGTGGCCCCCTACACCAAGGACACAGGATCAATTGAAAGAAATGGGAAAAGGTGGCAAAGATACAGATAAAGCCGCCAAGAAAGACAGCAACAAAAACAAGAAACAAACATAACTGAAACTCGAGGATGTGAACACATGCTACAACTGAAGTGGACTCTGAGTTGACAGCAAAGCAAAGGCGGGGCCCACCTCAGCCTCAGCTTTAGTCTAAGCCCTGCTACATCCTCATCTTCTGCCTCAGCGCCAGATTCAGTTTCAACTTTAGCATTAGCCTCAGTTTCAGCTGTAGTTCCGGCCATAGCCTCTACATCCTCAGCTACAACTACTAGCAGTGACATACTCATACCCATGACATCGATTGCTCCACCCTCCCCTGGGATAGAGGGGTTATCACTGATATCATCTTGAATTATTTCAATAGTCATATTTTTTTTCAATGCCATATTGCAGGTTGCTATATTTGTGCACATTAGCTATCGTCATGCATAGGCTCATGTGGATGGCATTGATAGTACCATGGACTCACGCATCATTGTGCGAGAGTATCACTTCTACATTAGTGATGATCGATCGCATGATGCCCATTTTGTGCAGCATTGCTTCACTTTGCATGATAGTTTCTTGAGGGATGATGGTGTCACGGGGCATGGGATGCAATTCAATGCTCATAGCATGATCATAGGTGGCCACTATTTTCAGTAGATATAGAGGCATGGTCGCTATATTGAGTTCCAAGAGTACATGGCGGATCAGGAGGCATACATGTATTCTCATCTTGTTGTTGCAATCAAGATTACTTTGAGTCATCTTCGCACTCGCAAGGTGACGTCCACTCCACGATGGTGCCTTGCAGTGGAGGATCACGAGAGCATACTTGCAACTATTGGCATGAGAGCCCGATCCTGACGAGTAGCACATTACATATCATAGTTTTGGGATCATCAGTTGATCAGATAGATTTTTATTGGGTATCACTAGTTGATTACATATTTTTGTACACTGTATCCTCATTCAGCACACTCTTCACCATAGACCATTGCAACAAGTAATAATCCACACCCTCCTCATTACCCTCTGAAGCAATGACCATGAAGATATCACCAATACACAACATATCTGTAAGTTGGTCATAATCTCTAGAGGAACTGAGTCCTGCATCCTGATCATCGTGTACCTCCTCCCAAGGCTAAAAGGGAGAAAGCACTTGCCGTGCCCATGGATCAGCCCATGGTATCATGGAGCACCCTCCCCAATCATCATCAATGCATGCGGAGCAAAAACATGCAAACCGTTGAGAAAAGATTGCGGGGTGAGACTCACCTATGCTTCTGATGGAATGGAAATCAAGAGTGCCAGACACTGAACGACAATCAAAAGGCCTAGATCAATCAAGACTCCCAATGTCCACGCACCAAAAATACCGACTCACCACCCTATCATCACGTGACTGAAACGAGGAGATAGCACTAGTGGATAAGTGTTGGCTGCACCACCGCACCACATCATGTGCATCCTTGAAGCGATCGGCACTGTGACTGGCCCGCCTCAGGTGGTTTCACGTGCTTTCCACATGGGGGAGGCTCCAGTGTTGACTACATCATGGGATTCCTTGCCTTCACATCTCGCATCACTGATTTTACCATGGCACCTCTCCCCCTAGAGGCTGATCATACCTATCTTTTCTTTAGCATTTCCACTCCTCGTTGCACAACACTTTCCACCCCGCTGAGTTCTTATTCCACCTACCATGATATATGCTTTGATTGTGACCACTCACCTACTTACTCTGGCCGTCTGTACATACTTCTCGCCTACATTGACTTCATACCCCTATTAGAGGACGGTGCTACCCTTGTCACCTGCTCACTACACGAGGATGCTCTTCATGCTTTTTCCCACACCACTCACTCCACCCGCCCATCACCCCCTAGGACCGTACCCTCTAATAGCTGGTACGATGATGAGTGTAAGGCTTTACGCCATCAGCTCAGATTCGAAACAAAAAATAGCCTTTCAAACGAACCAAAGACATTGTGTGAGTACCGTCGAGACTGGTACATAGAAAGAAACTAGATTTTGTTTGCTGGAACGAGAAGGAGATACTGAACATTTTGTTCAGTAACAACTCTAAGGACTTTTGGTGGAGATTTCTAGAGGGACGATCCCCCTCACCACTCACTGACACTCAAATGTAGTTTGATTATGCACGTACACTCTATGATATGCCAAATCAGCCTGTCCCTAACCTCTCACGTATGCCACGCCTCACATCGTGCACCCTCTTCACTAGGGGGGGTAAAGGATGCCATAATGAAACTTCATGATGGCCGAGTGAAGAATCACGAGGGACTATGCACTGAGTTCATTGCATACGGGATTAACCTCCTAGCCTCGATCTTAGCAAAGCTATTTAATAAAGCTTTTGTTTGGGGTTTCCTCATACCTGGACCATTAACACTATCTCACCCATCCACAAGGCATGGATCCCATGAGCCCAAAGGACTACAGGACCATTATGATTGGACATGTCATGTCTAAGATTTATGCATCAGTATTTGATTCCTAGGTCAATAGATTTGTGGAGTGTTGAGGACTTAGAGCAGCAGGACAGGAAGGATTCCGACGTGATCATAGGACCATGGACCACATTCTCACGCTCAGATGTATCATCAAGGAGATGAGGGCATGGAAACAAAGGGTTTACTATTGCTTTGTGGATTTTCGCAAGGCATTTGACATGGTCCCGAGAGCCCACCTCATATAGCACCTACAAGATTTGGGTTATGACCAGGAGATCATTTGGGCTATCACGGCACTTTATGAGAGAGTTTCGGGCAGAGTCCGAGTAGGATTTGGGTGGATAGACGAGATCATAAGCACTATCAGGGTCAAATAAGGGTGTCTGTTATCACCTCTACATTGACGAGCTTGAGACAATGATGCAGACACAGGGGGGTAGGTTGCTCTCTTGCGGGCACACTGATCCGGATATTGCTTTATGTAGATGACGGATGCCACCATGACCCCTTTCACACTAACAAAAGGACGCAATGCACCATGTATATACTATCTATCTTTTTCATTATGTATATACTTAGCGCACCATGCGTAGACTCATATCTGGAATGCAACCCTCTCTAGCCCTTTCTTTGTGTTGGGAGATAATTTTTTCCCTATAAGGTTTTCGTCACCATTTGGTTGGATAGATTTTTATAAATATATATTTTTACATCTCATCAATCTGAGCTACGGTTTGAGAGTTATGACCATTTTTAATTCTCATCACATGTCCATTGACCTTTCATTGGTGAAAGAATACATGAAGGATGAAAAGACTTGATTTTGATTTCATGGCTAGATAGAACAAAAAAAAAACATATTTTTTCTTTATTCAAAAATTTACTTTTGATTACATGGTTAGATAGACATAAAAATTCCATCTTTTTTTCTTTTTATAGATCGTCAATCCGAGCTACGGTTTGAGAGTTATGACCATTTCTTCACCATCATCACATCTCCATGGACCCTTTATCTAGAAAAAGGGTCTTGGAAGGATGAAAATTATTATTTTTAACTGCATGGTTAGATGGAGCACAAAATTACATCACCTTTTCTTTTTATAGCTTAGTAATCTGAGCTACAATTTGAGAGTTATGACCCATTTTTTACGTTCATCATGTCTCTATGGACCCTTTCGCTAGAGAAAGGGTACTAGGAGGATGCAAATACTTGCTTTTGATTGCATGGTTAGATAGAGCATAAAATTTTCATCTTTTTTTATTTTTACAACTTGTCAATCCGAGCTACGGTTTGAGAGTTATGACCATTTTTTCACATCACCACATCTCCATGGACCCTTTCTCTGGCAAAAGGATCTTAGAATGATGAAAAATATTATTTTTTACCACGTGACTAGATGGAGCACAAAAATTACATCACTTTTTCTTTTTACAGCTTAGCAATCCAAGCTACGGTTTCAGAGTTATGACCCATTTTTTACGTTCATCACATCTCTATGGAACCTTTCGCTAAAGAAAGCATCCTTGAAGGATGTAAAAACTACTTTTGATTGCATGGTCAGAGAGAGCACAAAAATTCCTTCATTTTGTCTTTTTACAGCTCGTTAATCCGAGCTACGATTTGAGAGTTATGACCATTTTTTCACCATCATCACATCTCCATGGACCCTTTCTTTGGTGAAAGGGTCTTAGAAGGATGAAAAATATTATTTTAAACTGCATGGTTAGATGGAGCACAAAACTTATATCTCATCATTTCAAGCTATGGTTTCAAAGTTATGACCATTTTACACCACCATCATGTCTCCATGGACCCTTTCATTGGTGATCTTGAAGAAATATCATATTTTATATCTCACCAAATCCAAGCTACGATTTGAGGCTTGTCACATATCCATGGACCCTTTCATTGGCGAAGGGTCCTAGAAGGATGCAAAATACTACTTTTGACTACATCTTGGCTAAGAAAAAAATCTCATCAGACCCTTTCAAAAAAATTTATTGCCCAAAGAGTGAATAAACCAAAATTTGATAAGTTTTTAAGGCTCTTTATTGAAAAATAAGTATTCAAATTTTGATTGCATTCAAATTGAAAATAAATAAATGAATTTCGGTCATTAAAAACCATGAGTGGATGAAAGGGTCCTATGAGCATTTTTCATTACATTCGAATTAAAAATAAGTCAATAAATTTAGTTCTTAAAATGGTCCAAGTGAATCTTTACCAATGGAAGGGTCTTATGAGCAATTCCTTTTTTATAATTTGAGGCATAATGCAACAAAAAAAGCACAAAGGACTTTTTGCCAACCAAATGATCCTATGGTATTTTTTAAAACCAAAATTGATTTAATTTTGTGAGGCTCAATACAACAAAGAAAAAGTCCAAGAGACCCTTGGGCCAACAAAAGGATCCTATGGGTGTTTTAAAGACCTTAATTTAAGATCAACTCTCTATGTATTACTAGCCCTTCTCCATTGCAACTTGCGTCACTTCTCTTTTGGAGAATCCACTTTACACCCCCTTTTGTCATCATCTCCCCTCCATTAAGTGGAGGTATGATAAATGGAGGTGACCTTTCAAAAACCATGGAAAGTTATCATGATGATTGTTAACAAAAGTACTCATAACTCTCTAACCGTAGCTTGGATTGATGAGATGTAAAAATAAAATGTGATGTACTTTTTGTGTTGTCTACCTAGGGTACATCTCTAATGTTATGGTTTAATGCTATTTTCAATTGACCAATGTAGTGGTTGGATTTGCATGTTGTCAGAAACACTTTGACTATGATATGTTTGCTTGTTTTTAAAGCATGGATATGATCAGGACTACAATATGAAGCTTTACATGTTTGGTATATGCTTGAAGGAATGTACTTGTGGTATGACAATAATAACACCATATTTGTAGTGTTTTGTGGTTTGGGTGCACATTCTATGTTCGTATTGTATTTTTGGTGCTACATGGTTGGTAAGTATGTGTGCTAACCTTGGAGACAAACCTAGAGGGTATGGGGTGGAAGCATCAAAAGGTTGCACGACACCATTTCTCTAGGAAAGGGTATATCATGAAAGGTCATTGGAATCAAGCATGGAACTATTAGCTCGTGGGTTTGAACTGGGGAAAAAATCATACTCATCAAGGAAGGAGGACAACATCCAATCATATTGCCTAGACCTTTCAAGTCTGATGATGATATTGAGGCTCATGCTGCACATTCTTGGGACATCATAGTTGGGGCAGTCTTTAAGAGGTTCTAGGAAAACTGGGATAAATTAGGGCATGAATATATATGCTATGTAAAAGTTGGGAGGAGCCCCTTTGTAGCACAACTTCAAAAAAAAGTAGAACAAGTTTTCCAATTCTAAACAAAAAGAACTTGGGATTGTGTTTTCCATTAGATGTTTAATTTTGTAATGCTATGCTATTTGCCAAAGGCATTTGTGTCAACCCTCCATACCTTAGTTTTAAGATGAATGCAATGCATCAAACAGTATACCTAGGATACCCATATGGACTCTAGAGAGGCAATGAAAGGATGTTTTTCTCCTTTCTACATCGAAATACAAATGTTGCTCTATTTTGTGCCTATTCAGTGATGGAATAAGCAAAGAGAATGATTAAAGTAGAGGATCGAGAGAGAGAGAGAGAGAGAGAGAGAGAGAGAGAGAGAGAGAGAGAGAGAAGTAGGAGTAGAATTTATTAACATCCACGAGGGGCCACAAATGACCCATGGGACCATCTCAATACAATGGGATTGAAAGAGAGAGAGAGAGAGAGAGAGAGAGAGAGAGGGAGAGGGAGAGAGAGAGAGAGAGAGAGAGAGAGAGAGAGAGAGAGAGAGAGAGAGAGAGAGAGAGAGAATCAATCGCATAGCAATATCTTGTGAATTAATGAGAAATCAGTCAATATGAAGTCACTACCTATTGTGGATCACTCTGCAAGGGAGTCTAGGGAAGGTAGGAATATAACATAATATAGAGAAATATTCCTCATTATAATCAACATTGACAAGGCAATGACCTTGTTATCTCCACCTTGTCTGATAAAATTGAAGTCTACTAGATGGAGGTCTCCATATCTTTCTCCCCTCCACTTTCCTCTTCTACTTTGTCTGATATTATTACTCCTTCTAATGCCTACATTGATTCCTACAAGCCACATACAATGTTTCATACTACTACTACTCATCAATTTTGCAATCTAGCCTATGCGCAAATTTCTAGATCACTCTGAGCATATTTGAGACAGATATTCTCCACCACCACTAACAAATCTAATGTCTCAACTGCTGATACAATTCACCTCTCACAAGAAAGAGATTCTATTGTCACCAGTCCCTTGAAAAATACACAAGCATTCTATATCTTCATGATAATAATCTTTGATGATATCCTTCATTACACATAAGCATTTTCTTTTCAAGGATAATGAGGTTGAATGAATTATCTTATTTATCTTTATGGCTAGATTCATCCTCATCCGTAACATATATCGTCAACTTGTGTTACACCTTAATGTAATCCTCGATGTCATTAAAATCCTTATCCTTGTTTACTAGCATACAAGCAATTAGACCATCCATAGGACCTATCACAAATACATATGTAGTTTTAAAACTTAGGCATCCGACGTGCATTTTGTACCTTCCACATGTCTTTCCTTGAGAGAGTAGCAACAACTGAATGTTGCATAGATGCAAAACAAAAACAAGGACAATGTGTTTTTGTCAATATTATGGCATAAGTACAATACAAATCCCTTTAAAATAACTCAAGTGATGCTTTTTACAAGCTCACAAATCCACATGAACAAATTCAAGCCTACATTTTTATGTTGTGAGGGAAACTATACTAAATATGAACTTGGATGATGTGTTTTGCACAAAAGAATAGAGTAACAAAGTCAATGGCAAACAAAATTTTAAACATAGAGTGCCTTAAAGTTTCACTTATTTTCACTTGTGACTTGGTTCATGAGCAATGATACTACAACGAATTGGGTTATTTTGGAAAACCTATTTGGTCCCAAGGTTTCAAATAAAATTTTGCCATTGTTTGGGATGAGGATGAAACAAAATAGAGACATTTATGATGCATCTTAGCAAGATGTAAGCTCTTCTAGTATAGCTTATTGGAATTGAAATCCATAAGGTCCATTGGAAGGATATTTGTCTTTCAAGCTCGACATCTAAATATGAAAACACTCCTATGTTTCCCCTTGGTTTGTTTTACTATTCGAGTTCTTGCATTAGCATCAAGAGTATTGACAATGTATGTTTTTTCCAAGACTAGGTAAGCATGAGAAAAAGAAAGATAATGATCATGCAACCATTCATAAGGCTTGATAAAGATTACAACACTATGAACTATAGGGTTGCTTGGACAAGCACTAGAGTATCATTAGGATATATATTTGACATTGTAAATTCAATAACATTCTTTTGTTCTTAAGACAACATCAAATAAAAAATAGAGATATATTATGTTCTATTCATGATCATACAAATAGGCATTTCTATAAGTTATCAAAGGATAAAAAGATTTTATGCACCTACATAAAGTTTTGTAAATTGTATTTGAGTAGATGTGAATAATGATAATCAAAGGGTTATACCTAATTCTTGGTACATATGCTATCATAAATTTGTTCTAGTGAATTAAGCTAATTACGATTTGGACAAAAGAAAAGAGAAGAAAAACCATATGATTGACTTGAATTGCATAATGATATTCTTGCTAAATAAGAGGGGAAAACACAAGAGTGTAATCTTGGGTAACCTTGGCGAATTCCCTGTAATAAGAATATTATTGATAAAATATTATAGAATACCTTTAAATATGGTTATCTCATGCATTGTCTTGTATGTAATTTGTAGCTAGAAAAGAAAATACGTGCAAGATCACAACTAGCTACCAAGGCATTAAGTTAACAATTGGATGAATCAAAAACTTTAAAGTGTGATTAGACAATTATGTACTTATATTTTATGCTAGCCGCATATCAAAATGTGTCAATTATTATTACTCACATGGCAAGGGAAAGATCCATGGAATTAAGGTTTTTATTTGTTAATATTTTGATGTATGAGTTGATGCATTATACTATTTCTATTGGTCTTAATGCTTCCTCATGGTGTTTTATCACGTTAATAGATCAGGCATAATCTTTTGAGCACATAGGCATGCTATTATGTTGTGTATCAAGTTGTCTTTTTTTATTATAAACAAATACATGAACATTAGACATATTAACTCTTGAAGGCTTCCTTTTTTTTTATAATGGTAGTAGATTAAGCAGAATATGATGCAGGAGGAGGGACAAGGAAGGAGGACGAAGAGGGAGGAGAGTGGAGGAGGGAAGAGGGAGGAGGAGGAGGGAGGAGGAGGAGGGGTAGGAGGAGGAGGAGGGTGGAGGAAGAGGGAGGAGGGAGGAAGAGGGAGGAGGAGGAGGGTGGAGGAAGAGGGAGGAGGAGGAGGATGGAGGAAGAGGGATGAGGAGGGAGGAGGAGATAGAGGAGGAGGGAGTACAAGGGTAGGGAGTGCAAGGGTAAGGGCATGCTAGAACGCGATAGTGTAAGAGAGCATGGATGCAATGGAGATCAATCACATAAACACAATAGTGAGCTCGAACACCGAACCCCACAGAGTGGGAGCTTCATTCCATTGAGAGATATTTATACATGTTGGTCTCTACACAATTCGTAGTACCTCCATGGTGGGACCTCTTTTGTAGGAGACCTTTTGGACAAGAACCACTCCACTTTTAGGGGGGACCTTTTGGGTCTCTACACAAAGTGGGGGGATATTTGAGTCTCTACACAAAGTGGGGGGACCTTTTGGGTCTCTAGTACAAAGTGGGGGGACCTTTTGGGTCTCTACACAAAGTGGGGGGTACCTTAAAAAGTGTAGGCTTTGTCTTTGTCTCTCTAGATCTAGATTTTGCAAAGTATGATTGGATATTTTCTAGAGACGATTTTGGCTATCCTCATCCTTTGAGATTCATCATATCGTCTTTCAGGCTCAAGATTTTACAAGTGGAGCTTTGTCGTTACTCTACACACACAATGCTCTCATCGTTGTTGCCCTAGACTGCACTTTTGGCCCTTGTTGCCATAGGGTTAACATTCACATTAGTTGTAAATTTAGGATCATTGGGATTTTTTCTTATTATCTTTGTCATAGATTTTATAGAAAATTACACACTAGAAACACAATGAACTACATAGTGTACACTTATATGGAAATCAATTCCAACATTCTCCTACATTGTGACAATGCTTTTGGCTTTCGCAATTCTCATGGCCTCTCGATCATGATGATTCGATGCTCCATTGTATGCATGTGGTTTTCAAGAAATTAAATAGCTTTTATACTTCATATAGCCATGTATGCTAGTGGAACAATGTAGAACTTCTCCATCCTAAGTCTATATTAACATTGTCTTCTATAACATTTCTTACTATAGCCATAGGTGTGGTGGTAAAATACTATCTGTAATAACTCATTGAAGAAGTACCACTTCTCCATCCTAGGCATTTTATGATTCTACCTTCTTTAACACATCTTACTATCGCCATGAGGCTTGTGGCAAAACGAATTTTGTAAGGTGTTTCACATCTTATCAATAAAATCTATGTCCTTTGTGCCAAACAAATTCAAGGTAAATTATAGGTGTTGGACCTCTTATGAATAAATGCAAGATATCATGTTTCCAAAATTTTTGGTAATTTTGAGGCATCTTATTCCATTCATAAAAGGCTTTGAAAATCTTATACCCTCTCTCTTATGAATAAATAAATTTTGGTAATCAAAAATAAGATTCAATGAGGTCCCCCTTACCATACGAGAACACCAAAGGAAAGTTGTAATCCATGAAGTGCAAGGAAAAGGGAAGGCTATAGAAGTGGAAACTAGAGACAAATTAAAACCCATTAAGCCACCCAAAGTCTCATTTTCTAGAACCTCATAGTAGGTTGTGGGAAGTGGCACTATTGTCATTCTCTCCACTGCGATGGGGAGGATTGGATCTTGTCCATAACAAAGGCTAAGAAGGATTGGATTGTGTGGTTGACTGTATGGTATTGTCTTTTCGTATGTTGTTGATAGGTGGTATTATGATATTTTCTCATCGTGCATTGTAAATATCTTATGTTTAGGGCTTGGGTTTTGAAGAGTCGATTCTTCCTTATTGCCATTGCATAGGCCTCTGGGTGGTAATGCCAATTGTGGTGCTCTTGACCAAGCTCATTTGCTCAAGAGCGCACCAATTGACATACCACTCACCATCATATGCAATAGAATACTATGTGATGATGTGAGGAAGAAGCATATGCAAAGTGATATTTTTTGTCTTTGCTAACATTCTTTTTGGATGACTTTCAAGATAATTTTTAAGAGAGAGAGAGAGAGGGGGGGAGAGAGAGCTTATTATAGAAGTGTATATAATTATCCATGACTGGGTCGGTTCTTTAATTTCTATGGCAATTTTTTTTAAATACTTTATTCTTTAGTCCTAAATTTATATTTCAATGGCAAATAGAAGATACTTTTTCATTTATATTTTAGAATTTTAATGCGAGATAGAAACCTATTGTATAGGGTTTGGCCTTTGAAGATTTGATTCTTCCATGTTGCCTTGTATAGGCCTCCGGGTGGTAATGCGAATTATAGTGATCTTGACTAGGTTCATTTGCTCAAGATCACACCAACTGGCATACCACTCACCATCATATGGAAGAGAATCCTATGCGATGACATGCAAAAGAAGCATATGCAAAGTTTTCATTTTGAGAGAGAGAGAGAGAGAGAGAGAGAGAGAGAGAGAGAGAGAGAGAGAGAGAGCTTGTTATAAAAGTGCATATAATTATCCATGAGACTGGTTAGTTATTTAACTTTTATGGTAATTTTTATGAAAAATACTTTATTCTTTAGTCTTAAATTTGTATTTCAATGGTAGAAGAAAATGCTTTTTCATTTAGGTTTTAGCTTTTTTAATGGGAGATAGCAACCTACATATTGTTTTAGGATTGCTAGTTTGTCAATTTGAATGGGATGCACATGTAAGTTCAATAAACTTTAATTGCAAATGCTAAATGATTATCCATTTAGTCGCACATTTTGATTTAGATTTGTAACCTACTTTATGCTATAAATTTTAATTACTTTATTCATTCATAATTACAACCATATAAACTTGAAAGAACATATAACTTGAAACAAAGTCATATATTTCCATCATAGAGAATGTAAACATTGTAAAGAGGTGAAAGTCATGGGCCTGGATACACCTGTCCTAATCCCAACACCATGTACAATGCCATTGATAGTTGTGGGCTTTACAAAGTGGACAAATAGATCTAGTAAGCAAGTAATCTACTAGACAATAAGTATGAAATTTATGGCCACAAGGTAGAGCATAATAGCCAATTGAGTTATCAAGCAAACACTAGCATATTGGGCACAATTGTTCAAGATATCAGAGAGAAGGGGTTGCACGGTATATGGTTGAGAAGATGGAACAAATAGTTAACCACACCTCCATGCTCGTGTCTCTTATCAATGCTGCACATGCATCATGGGCCTCTTGTCGCAATCGTGTGTTGAGTTCCTCCAGGCTCTTCAGCTCATGAGTCCATTTCTCACCAACTTAAAGCATTGATTTTCCCTCTTCCTACTGTCTGTAATGGCTCAAGGATGTTGTCTTATATCCAATTTATCTACTATAGCATGTGGCTTCCCTCCTAGTTTCCCATTGGAGTGCCTATAAGGCTTTCAGTATAACATTCTACTACTTGATATTGTTGGAAATGTGGGAAATAGCACTGCTCTAGCCTTCTTGTCAAGCCATTCAAACATCTGGGGTTTCTTTTCATGCTGCTCAAATGTAGTGCATTCTTCTACTTGTTGGCATACTTGGGCTTGAATATCTCTGTGAGCTTGGCTGCTTGCTCAATCATTTGAGGGTTGTGACACATTGGAGGCTAGGGATGGGTGCAAACCATGAATGAAACACATCAACCTTTCCTTCTCAGAAACATCATACCAAAAAGGAAAAGTCTCCAATTTTTTTGCAAATACTATTGGACTGTGCCCGTCAACTGAGATAGTGCATAAAATGTAGCCAAGTACTATTCTAGCATCAGGCAGTGAGGATACAAATGTAGTGTCCATATCTTTTGAACTCTACCCAAGTGGCTGGCCTTTGTGGAGAGTCTCTCATGTACTGCCACCAAGTGTGAAAATGCATGCCTGTGAATATAATGTGCTGCTTGTCATGTTTTAAATAGAAGCAAAAGTAGCACCTTTTGTATTACATGAGTGGCAACATTTCATGCATTTAGGACTATCTTTTTCTCAAGCCTAAAATCTATTATAACTCCATGATAGGTAATGAAGAAATAGGATAGAGCTTGACACAACCTTGAACAACAATAATTGAACTAAAAACATGAATGATGAATATCAAAATGCATACCCAGCATTTCTTTGAACTATGTCTTACATAGGGCTCAAAGCCCCCAATCATGGATGCTTTTCATGATTTAATTTCATCTAAAGATCACCTAAAAAATTTACTTACCTTTAGATAGATTCCCTTCTATTATTTTCACTTTACACCTCTTTATAGATGAACCTTTTCTTGTCCAATATTTGTTTATCCTTACCTCCATGGAGGAAGATTAGGGCTTTACTTGGAAGAGTTGTTTAGATATAGCTTCACCAAGACAAAAAAATCTTCACACACTCGTATCCTTCTCATCCAAAGATAGAGAGAGTTTGGTAGGATATGCATGCTTGGAATTCTATGCACCCAACTCATAGTAAAGAGTCGGTTTCCTATGCCTTGGATTGCATACATTTTATAGCATCTTGATGCTGCCAACATGTTGTGGAATAGGATCTGGAAAGCAAGTCCCATAGTATAGGGATTCATAAGCCCCACAACCACAAGCTACTTTTGCACAAAGAAGGCTCAGTATGAGTTCAACACAAATCATAAATCCATATGACGAGAGTACATGGGAGTATGTAGGGTATGATTGACCAATAGGTGTTTGCAATATTTTTGATAAGGAGCGAGCATATACAATCTCTTCATAGGATCATTCTTCATATGAGACAAGCCATTGCATCAAATTGTTCAATACAAGCACTATGCATGAGATCACAACACCAACAAGGGTTTAGATAAAGTCATGAGACAAACAAGGGTATGCTTTAATCAAGCTAAAAGTAGATTGTGATAGTGACTATGCATGGGATCACAATACCAACAACAGTCTAGTATATTCATCATTCAAACAAGGGTATGTTTGAAATTAAGTAAAATGTGACAATGAGTATGCATGAGAACACCACACAAAAAAGGGTCTACATACACAAACAAGGGTTTTTTTTTTCTTGCACAAGGATCCATATGATGGCTATAAAGCAAGCAATAAATGTTTCTTTATCAATAAGACATAGTTCGCATCAAAGTCTAGATCTTTTATAGTGAAGCTCATTTAATGATAAGATTAATATACTAAGTTTAGTTATCTTGACTATTTTAAGACTAATAACATTTCTTTGCAACAAACCAGTAGCACAAACTTTAGTGAAGAATGTATTCCTTCATTCAACAAGAAAGTAGATTGGTCAAAGGGATTTCATCATGTTCAGTAGACAATTGAATTGTAGCCTTATGACAACCAAGATAAGTCTACAATTATCTTTATAAAGTAGTTGGAGGAAATGATTTTGAGTGTCACCATTGGGCTTAATTTATGAGAGAGAGAGAGAGAGAGAGAGAGAGAGAGAGAGAGATGATATGATATGATATGATTGTATTAGCTATGTGCGACCCTTTAGGATCTATGGGACAAGTGATCATTGTTAACTTAGAGTGATCCCATACATCTAGTGAAGAGAAAAATCTTATAGATTTGTCATGTAGAGAGTGCCCAGCTTGTGAGCTAGACCCAATACGTGGTTGCGTTGTTCTAAAATCTCTTTAAAGTAGCTTCTTAGCTTTTTGGTTGGTTGCTCCAGTAGATTCTTTAGGTCTCTACTTCTCCCATAGCCTCCTTTGATGTGTGCATATGCTCTACATATCCCATAGCCTTCTCTCTGATGTGTGCATATGATCAACATATCAGGAGTACATGCTGCTCATTTTCTACTTCTCTTGTGGGGTAGATTTTACAGATTGTTTCCTCTCTGTGGATCTTGGGTCTTGCACATCTACCCTCTCTACCTCGAGATCATGTGAACTAGTTCTAATTTTGTGGATCAGATGTCTTTACCAAGGCATTTTTTGCACTCCATAACTGTCCATTGAATGTTGATATGACTTTACCAAGGCATTTTTTGCACTCCATAACTGTCCATTGAGTTAACTTAATTTTTATAGAATTGCATTTTTGTTCCTAGGTTTTGCCATAGTTTTTGTATCCTTTTCTCCATCACAACCTCTCTTATTTCACACGCATCTTCTGGTATATTAGCAGTTGTTATACCCCATGATTGCTTCCACTTCATCCCCTCTCTATGTTAACCTATGAATTGTGTAGCTTCCATCGCTTTGTGTGTGTGTGTGTGGGGGGGGAGAGAGAGAGACAGAGAGAGAGAGAGAGAGAGAGAGAGAGAGAGAGAGAGAGAGAGAGAGAGAGAGACCTTCATTCTATGCATTCGTTGACTAGGTTTTTATACAAGGATTTGGTAAAGGGTATTCATAGACATGGTGCACGAACATGAATCTTCTATAGCATTTGGTTATAACTGTGATTATTTTCAAAGTGTACTACTTAGCCTATTGCTCTATTATCCCATAGTCCCATAGTTCTATAGTATTCGATCGCATATCCCAGTTGTTTCATCAAGGTATACTTGAAATGTGTATTCTATGATGTTTGACTTGTCTTGGTAGCCATGTGTCTAGATTTTAGACATGAGCCACTACTATCCATTTGATTCACATCATGTTAAAACTTGTTTGATCTCTAGTTTCACCCATTCAATTAATTCAACTAGTCATCTATCGACCCACTATTCATCCCCTCTTCTATGCTGGGTAGTAGAATCAAACTATTGTGGACTCTGAGCATATATACAAAAGTTTACAACTAATGGAACTATCTGTACTAATAAAAGTTATTCATGTTAATAAAACTTATTCATGTGAATAGAAATTATTCATACAAATATTGAACAATGATGTGGAAAATTCTATAAAAATTGTGAGGAGCTAGCAAATTTTTATCGGATTTTTATCCCACATCAAATTATTCAACCAATTTGTCCATGTTTCTTAAATAAAAAATTTACATTTTCCCACTTTTTGAGTGTGTTTGTGTATGTGTGTGCATGTGTGCCACTGTGTGTGTGTGTGTGTGTAGATTTAATAATCCCATCAATAAATGAACAAAAAGATTAATTCAATCATTTGGACTATTACAAAAAGATACATATGAAAACTGGATTGAAATATTTGAGAAAACTAAATGGAGAGAAAGAGAGAGAGAGAGAGAGAGAGAGAGAGAGAGAGAGAGAGAGAGAGAGAGAGAGAGAGAGAGAGAGAGAGAGAGAGAGAGAGAGAGAGAAGGGGGGGGAGGGGGGGAGAGAGGGGCTACAAACATTGATGACCATGACTTAAGGATGGTCGTCATTTTTCATACTTTGATAAGTGATATTAAAGACAAAAAATGTAATACAAATAAGTTTGGTAAGGGTACAAAATCTTGGGGAAGCAAAATGGCCAAACTCATATACCTTGCTTTTGAAACCCCTCAATATTTTATTTCCTTAGCACTAAATATGAGGTCTGAATAACACAATGACTATGCATAAAAATCATGGAAATGTACCCTTGAAAGTTCCCATGCCTCAAAGTGCTTCAGTTGAGCTGGAACAGTGCCATTGTTAAATAGAAATAAACCGGCTACATTATCCAAAGCTATTGTTGGGTAAACTCTAGATGTGGCAACTGTTCTTCCTCCTTGAGCAAATGTCTCAATAATGGAATGATCCACCTATGCACATACACCATCCTCACTAAGTTAAAATATTTCCAATCTTTTATGGCTATGGAGTAATGCTTACATGTGATCGGGCGTTATATCTTTGAGATTTTCCAACATTTGATAATTGGGTAAACTTACAATAATGCGAAGGTATAGTTCATGCTCATCTTGTAGTACAGTAACAAGACCTCCATGAACACCATTGTCAAGATATGGCGCTAATGATGATCTGCAATGTAAAATTAGCAATTCATAAAACCAAGCTATTCTCTCCTTTCTCTTTGTCATTAGCCATTTGTTGGCTTGCTATGTCCTTTTCTTCCCATCCTAAGACACACTCTCTCTCTCTCATGCACATATACATGCTTGTGCACTCAAGTGTGCTCACACAACCACAACAAGCTGCACATACATTGATAAGCCTTCATTAATAGTAAACATAATATACATGCCTAGTGTTTCTTTCTTTTTTTTTGAATGAAATAAATAGATGATGAAAAAATTACCTCGTCAAGTCGTTACATATAAGAGTTTTCCAAAAGATGGATGGACTCTTTTCTCCTATTGTATGTGATGTATTTATCACAGGTGACATGTAGAAATAGATTGCAGTTTGCTCTTCCAAATCCTCTGTTGCCAAAACCAAGACACCAAATGGTCCAAGAGAGCCTCTATGTGCTGATCCATTTGAACTACACTCAGGAGTGGATAACTCATTTTCAAAATAAGGAGGAAATAAAGACTCTTCTACAGTGAGGTCACTGAGTGGATTGGCAAAGGTCAAAACAATGTCCCACTATACATGCATAAATGTAGACCTTGTTAGTAAACACAAGAATAATCCATCATCAATTAGACAACTTCAAAGATAATACGCATATTCTTATGTTATCTATAATCTAAGCATTGGTTGTAGTAATTTTAATATCCAATTTGTTTTTAAGAAGAGCATTCACAAGTCTCCTTGAATGCACATCTATGGGGACAACTCATGCCTTAAGAGAAATTTTATAAAGCATCTCTTGCATATATGTGTAATAGAATATAAAACAATGATTGATAAATATTTTAAAAAATTGGTTAGGACATTGAAGAGTGCAAATCATACTTGTGCACCTTGAGCTCCCAAAATTTGCACAACTGATCCACTTTCTAAACGAATATCTTGAAGTGTGATATTGTTTTCACGAAGACTTGCAAGCTCCTCGATAGGCCATTGAACCAGGTTCTCTCTTGTCTTATTGTCAAACCAAACTTGTCTTGGAATTGACTGAAACAAGCCACCCTAATTAACCATTTATGACCAACAAAAAGAATTGTATGCAATAAAGTTGTCAACAAATTCCAAACACACATAGTTGTGATGCATTAATGAATAGATAACATCTAAGACTATTCTTCACAAAAAATTATACAAGATGTTCAAATAGGTGCATCATTACAGATATCTTATATGCTAGCATTCATTATTGATAACATCTATGACAATTCTTCACAAAAATTTATACAGTGTTAAAATAATTGCATCCACTTAATTCATTAGAAAAAACAACCCTTTTATACAGGATTAAGGATGAATGTGAACCCTCAAAAGTTGATGAGCTAAACTTGGCCCTTCAACTCTATCAAATATGGATGTCAATGGGCATGTACACCCAAAGAGCATATTAGTTTGATAAATATTTGAATAATCTCCAAATCACAAGAGCATCCAAGCTAAGGAAATATTGCATGCACATGGTAACATTCTCCTTATATTGTCTCTAACATTGGAGTTTATTTTCAAGGCATAAAGGGCATGATGGAGAAATGATATGAGTCTATAGGCTTAGATCATTCTCAATAGGGAGAAGTATAGAGAAGGGGACAAAAAATGCATTTATTAGCTCCGAGGGTACAATTTTGCTTTGAAATATCTTCCCTAAAAGCATGTGATCAGGATATTGTCAAAGGTAATCATAGAACCCCTATTTACATATGGGCCTTGGCTTCTTTTCTATTTCTAGAAGACTTTTTAAAACAACTAACTTCAAAGGAAACCTAATGCATTTAAATTTTTGTGAGGTCTCTAGATTTAAAAAAGTGATGTCTTTTGAATCCTTGCCTTAATATATTTACACTTAGCTGGCCTTAGGTGTACATATATTTACACTTAATATATTTACACTTAGCTGGCCTTAGGTGTACATAACCTTAAGGTTCCCATCAAGCCAAGGTAGGGACATTGGATAGTTGCAATCTTTATGTGGGTATGTAGATTGTCAAGTGAATTGCAAGTGCTTGAATTCATGAATGGTCCCTCCCCACCATGCTTACCATGGGTTGGTATGCATCATGCTCACTTGTCATCCATGTGCAAAAATAGCCATAAGATCTTGCAAATGGTTGAGTTTGATACCCAAGGTTAGGATATATCAACTAGATCTAAAAAAAAAGAGGAGGAAGGAATCATTCAAGCCCCCATACCAAGAAAGGTACAACCCATTCATTATTTGGTTGGTTCGTTCAAAATACGAATGATGTCAAAAGGGTTTTGTGCATATGAAGAAAACTTCTAATTCTCCTCGCCATATTTAAATAAAGGAGGTATGGATAAAGCTCCAAAAGGCCAAAACTATTTTTAATCTATCCAATAAATCTAGCCCTTTGATGAATTGAAGGAAGGAAAAAACTAGTATAAGCTATAAGATTTAGAAGCCACTAGAGTTGGCAATGTAGTCAAAGGCTTCAGCTTAGCTCCTACAAGCATGGGTGGTGATAACATGGACAATCCACACTAATCCATGCCATATGTGTTAATTGTGTGACCCAATCTTAGACATGCCCCCATAAATATTGTTTGGCAACCTCTTCGATGTTCCCTTTATTTTTGAGGTGCCACATGGCACTCAAAGGGTAATGCCACATGGAACCTTCCTTGCTATGCTTGGCCCAACATGGCAAGCCCTATTGACAAGGAAGTGACCCAAGATTTTCATGACAAGGTGGGAATCCCTCTAGAGCCCTGCCTTTTGGAATGTTATTGTAGGTATGAGTGTAAAGTAGCTTGATAAATATTTGTAAATGTGAACAAAGGATGTAGATTGGAAGGAAAGGGAAAGAGGAAAAAAGCAAGTGAAGACGAATGAGTATGGAAAAAAGTAGATGAGTGAAAGAAGAGGGCAGAAAAGAGGTGAAAGATTGAATATGAGTGGGGATGTGGCCATTTTGGCAAGAGACCCTCATTTCAATAATACTTAATAAGGTGGTGTCATATGAGCTAAAAGACAAAATATTTCACTATGTAAGACAAAGACAAAGTCACGTAAGATCCTCACAAAGAGACAAAACCTTAAACTCAAAACTCAATACAATGATCTAAACTACCACTAATCCTAACACTAACCACCTATTAAATTGGTCAACTTGGTCAAGTACTAAGAGACAAAGAGAGCCACCATTTCTAGAGAGAAATACCTAAAAAAGGACAAAAGCACTTAGGATCTTCATAAGAGGAAAAAAACTGACCCTAACAACACATTAGAAAGCCCTAACCCTAACAACACATTAAAAAGCCCTAACAACCACTAATGCTAAGATAAACCAACATTTAAAATGGTCAACTTGACCAAATGAATAAAATTTGAAACTTAAACATGATTAGCAAAAAGGAAGCACATCATTCCTTAGGACCCTTACAGGGCCCAAAAACACTTTCCCCCCATCACATTCATGAAGCCATTAGTAAGTCCCCCTGGATGACAAACCCCTCTAAAAAATTCCTCCAAGGCCCCTAGCTCTCTTCGAAAACTCTTGCTTCTTCACTTTTTCCTATCTCCTGCACTTCTCCTTCCCCCTCCTCACCGTCAGTAGAATCAACGAAATCTTCGAAAGATTCCGGTCACCATCATAGCGCCATGTGGTAGCGAGGGAGGATATCTTATCCTCAACCTCACCACACATTGAGGTGTGGTCAGCCAAGTGACATGTGGCCCGTGTGCCACATCATCAGCTATTCCATCTTGTCACGTAAGCAGACTCCAGCATCTACCACATCATCACCTTATCCTTGTGCCATGCCATCTTGCCACATCAGCAAGTGCGCTTATCTACCACGTCACCATCCAACTCAACTACCATGTCATCAGTGCCACGTAGGTAGGCCACATCATTCTGCCACATCATCCAACCATGTCATCAGGCCACATCATCAAGCCATGTCATCACTGCCACGTCACCTCTACCACCTCAATAGTGCCACCTCAACTGTCCCAGTTAGCATTGACCTCTGCAGGCACAGTCCCTGGTCAAGCACAAAGCTTCACTGGCACACCTCTTGCTAAGCACATAGTTGCCACCTCAGCACAAAGCTTCACTGGCACACCTCTTGCTAAGCACAGTGCCACATCATCACTGCATGTGACTCATAGTGACACATCATCATTGAGCACCATTTGCACTCCTTTTGCCCCTCCACCTAGATCAAGTCATATCTCTTGATCCAGGAAGAATTTGAGGGTGCCCCAAAAAGGAAAGTCGCTCATTTTTTTGTGCTCTACGCGATCGTCTCATCACATGCATATTTCGGTGCAAGTTACACTCACATTTGAGCCTCGCCAACAAAACCACTTCCTTCATGCACATTTGCCTCTATATCGACGCATCTGACCCAGCACTTAAAAAGAACAAAAGAAAAGGAATTATTTACTGTTCTTTCATCGATCGATGGTGGTTGGTTTAGATCTAGATCAGAGTAGACTAGATCACCATAGAGGGGACGCTTTAAATTTCCCCAAGTTGCCAATCTAAGCCATGCCCGAAATTCCCGACTAGTACCTACTTGGAGTCAGTCCATATGCTCACATCCGGTTTCACATCATTACATTACCTGAAACCTTACGTTCATCAGTTCAGTGAGTAGACTTCAGAGTTCAGAGGCATTGCAGATTGATTCAATGGGTAGATAGCATTTGATTTCACACACACATGCCACCATTGTAAAGCCTATTCGACTATCTCACGGCATCGTGCACATCATTTTCAGCCTTGTAAAGCCTCTTGGCTATTCTCAGCATCATTGCCACAAGCCTTGTAATATAGATCAGATTTTATATACTATAATTCTATCTTCACCGACGGTACAAAGATTTCACTTGGCATATTCAGAGTATTTGCAGTTGATTCATATAGAGATCTTCACGACACTTCTGAGTTTAGGACAAATGGGAGTATGTCGATGGGTCTACACCTAGACCATTGGTCGATCCAGCCACCAGTAGCTCTACTCCATCTATTGTCACAACACCAGCAATGGAATCTACATCGGGATCTACATCTACACATATAGTTTCCACAGCAGTAGTAGATCCTGCCATTGCCCGACCTCAAGCATAATGGGATAAGAAAGACAAGTATGCCTATCACCTGATCAAGCAGAATGTGCAAGATGTCATGCTAGGACAACTCAACACAGTCAAGACATCAAAAGAAGCATGGGATATGTTTGTAGCTCTCTACAAGTCCAAGAACACATCCAGGATTCTCACCCTGAGAAACCAGATAAACCAGAGTTTTCGCAACAGCAGTGAAATCAGTCATGCTTATGTACTCCGCATAAAAGACTACAACAATTAACTTGAGACTATGAACCCTGCAGAAATGGTTCAAGTAATCTTGAATGGACTAGGAGAGGGATACGAGAATCTAGTCCAGAGTATTGCCATCCAACTGCAAATTCCGACACTGGAAGAACTTCAGTCAGTTCTACTTGGTGAAGAACTCAGGACTCAGGCCATTCAAGCACATAAAGGTCATTCTAATGATCAGGCATTCACAGCTTCAGACAGAAGCAGAGGCAAAGGCAGAAGCAGAGGTAGATCATACCAGAAAAGTGGTCATCATCATCATCAACAAAATCAAAGTCAGCATCAACATCAACATCAACATATCACTCTAGGACAAAGCACATTGATGTCAGAGAGCACTTCATCAGAGAAAGAGTGTTACTTGGTGACATCACACTGCAACATTGTGATAGCAAAGAAAATGTTACAGACATCTTTACCAAACCACTTGGTAAAGAGCTACTCGAGAAACACCGACTAGCTCTTAGTTTGATGCAGAGGAAGGACATTCCCATTAAAGGGGTGTGATGGAATGTAATGCTCAGTCCTTCTTCGATTCTCCAGAATCATCATCTTGAGGGAAGGCCTACTTCATGATGTTGATCTTGAGGGAAGGTATTGAGAGTTCACGCTCAACATCATGTGATCATGTGTGCATAGCACCATCACGTGATCATATGTGCATAGCACTAACCTTATAGAGTGCTATAAAGGAAAGGGTTAGATCCCCTAATCCTAACCCTAAAAGGGTTTATATAAATTCTATTTTTTGAACTAAATCTAGTGTATAGTTAGTCATTTGTGGTGTGCTCTCTAGCTGTGCCCTCTCTCCTCATCTCCACTCTTCTCCTCTCCCCTCTTCATATTTTGTCATGAGATGATCCATGCTAAGTTGAAAGAGTGGCCTTTGTGATGGTACTATGAACAACAGTGAGGGCATTGATGCTTGCATTCTAACCCAAGCTCCTCAAAGTGTCTTCTTGGGAGACCTGCAAATCCAAAAGTCTTGGTCTTTTTCCCCCGCAAAAGGAGGGTGAAAGGATATATGAATGCCCAAGCTATATCACCTTCCTATAATGTCCTGTGTTTCTTTAGATTTTGAGTCCACAAACAATTTTCTTTAGCTCCAAGCTATTATACGATTTGGCAAAAGTAGACTCTTCTAATATAAGACACGAAAAAATCGATTCAATGGCTCCAAATTAAACAACAGTTTGAGTACCAATACCTAAACCCTAAACCCTCGAATCCTCAACATCAATTAAGTAGCCATAATGATGCAAGGATACTCCTCTTCTACTTAAGCAAGATGGGTATAGTATTTTAGTAAGATCCTTGATAATCCTAAACATCAACTGAGTAGCCATAATGATGCAAGGATACCCCTCTTCTACTTAAGCAAGATGGGTATAGAATTTTAGTAAGATCCTTGATAGGACACTACAGGTATGTTCAAGCCATGAGTGCCATAGTTTGCATATACTCTATTGCTCAAGTGGCTCTGGGCTTGAGCTATTTGTGTGGAGAGACAACACTCATGCTAGAATCATTGGCACATTGGGCTTGTGTTGTCTGTGCTATTTGTGCAAGGGGACAACACTCATGCTAGAATTATTAGCACATTGGTTTGACTACGACTATGACCATGTTTACTGATCTCTCACAAATACACCTCTCTCTTTTATGTCCATGCATGAAAAGGCATAATTTTCAAGGTGATTCTAGATTAGGGGAGAAATGGGGTCTCAAAAGGGCCTCTAATTAGTGTTTCCTAATTTCAAGGGATTAGAGAGAGATTTGAGGTGTACCAATGAGAATGCTCCTTTGTGTGGGGCAATGGTGTGTTGAGGTGTACAAAAGGCCAGGTTGAGCATTTATGGATGGGGAGACCTCTCACCCATGGTTTAGACCCATGGTCCTCACTCCTAGCCATTGATCTGATTTGTAATCATCCAAGGGTCACATTCAAATTTGTGGTAGAGCATTCCTAGCCATTAGATCAAGGGGAGATCTAAGGGATACTATCAAAGTATTAGAGGGATCAAATATAAGCCCTTGATCAAGTAATGGATCCAAGAGATGAGATGAAGAAGGAAGTGCCACAATCTTAGCCATTGATTTGTAGGAGATCCAAGGGAGGACATGAAAGCAAAAGGCGCTTCAATCTAGGCCATTGATATGAAAGAGATCCAAGGGAGGAGATGGACCAAAAAGGTGCTTCAATCAGGGCCATCCATTTGTTTTGAAGGAGATCCAAGGGGAGAGATGCACCAAAAATGGCGCTCTAATATGATCCATTGATTATGTGCTTCAATCCTAGCCATCCAATTGCATAAATGCATCTCCACCCTCCAAAATGCGCCTCCATCTCCACCCTTCAATTGTATAATCCATCTCCACCATAGATCTACCCAAGATCTAATGGTCCAAAACTAAAGGCGCCTTCTCCCTCTTCAATACCCTTCCTATTTGTCAAAGTTTGCCAGTTTAGAGCCCGCTAAAGGCACCTCCCTTAAGTCTCCCACCATTTTAAGCATCCTAGGCCTTTGATCCATCCACCATCCACCTCCATCCAAAGGCCAAGTCTCCCAAATTCAAAATAAAGGTACCCATGTCAGTTGAGTCAATGCTATGGGGCCCTTAGACCATGGGTTACCATTTCGAATTAACTCAATCCATTCCTTATGAGGCCCTTTTGAGACCCCAAATCTCTTCTTCTACAAAGTAGCATTGATAAAACAAATTATATACATACATACATCTCTCTATGTGTGTGTGTGTGTGTGTGTACATGTATATGTATATGTATAGACATACATATACATACATATATACATAGTATGTATGTTTGTACATAGGAGCATCACCACACATGGGTTGCTCAATGCACTCAAAAAAGTGCACAACAAGGCTCAAACTTGTTGAGGAAGAGAAGGGGGGAGGGGGAATTTTAAGAAAGAACAATGGTCTCTAGCACAAAGAGTACTTAGATCAAAGCATGTTTTGGGTAAGTTAAAGAGGGCCGAGCTTGTAGGTGAGTCCTTGATTTTAGTACTTTGAAACATTGACTCAATATGCATAAATCTTGATTAAGGTTTTGAGCGATTGAATTTTTTTCTTTCACATTGGTTAATAGTCCTTAATAGTTTGTTGAAAGCAAGAGTGAACCTAGAAGGTGATGAGGAAAGTACATATATGATCACATGCTCGTATTCTTCTTTGCTTTATTGGCATACCATATCACATTGTTCCTTTGCTCTTGCTCCCTTTGATCTTCTCCTTTCTAGATGTTTCCAGATGTTGCTCCCTTATGTCATCTCCTTCTCAGATGTTTCCAACTCTAACCGAGCCATTTCCCTCGAGCCATGTCCCCTTATGCAAAAACTCTCCACTACTATGAGAAGAGGGGGGAGGGAGGTGGATCAAAGGTGAGGGGGTGATATAGTGAGGATATAGTAGCCCCTTATGAGGGGTCAAAGAGAGAATCTCCGAGGAGGGGTTGGTGGTGAGAGGAGAGCTATGGAGGGGTAACAACATGGGTAAATGAGGATGGGAGTGAGGGAGAGGGGAGGGAAGGTGAGTGGTGTGAAGAGAGTGGGAGAGAAGTAAGGAGTCTCACTTGCAGCTTTCTAACATACACAATGGGGGAATACACACAAAGGTGGAGGCTAAAAATAGTTTTCCTCTTCTTAGTTGTGAAAGCCAAAAGAACTCTCTCTCTAAGTACAAAAGGAATAGGTGAACCCTATATGTGGGTCTCAAACCAAACTCAACTAACCTAGGTGGCATACTAACTGAGCCACTAACTAGAGTACATAAAGATAACATAAAGATAGCTATCATCCAGCTATTATTCATGGGCGGTGTACCAACCGCATCTGCAGCTAACAAGTCGGTGACATAAATGCACAACGGTCACCTTGACATATCACGAGTGGAGCTTGATATCTCAACACTCCCCCTCGAGCTCAATCGCAATTCCTGCACACCAAGCAGGTCTCTGAACTTGCGTAGATTCTTTGCGCCCAATGCCTTCATGAATATGTCAGCTACCTAATCCTCTGTGCTGACATAAACTAGATCAATAAAACCTACTAGAACCTTCTCCCACACATTGTGATAATGCACCTCAATGTGCTTTGTTCTAGCATGATATACTGGGTTATTTGCCAAGTGTATACTACTCATGTTGTCATAATAAATGACAACTGACCCATCTGTAGACTGATGCATATCATAAAGTAGCTTACGCAACCAAGCTACCTCACATGCAGCCATTACTACACCCCTGTGCTCAGTCTCTGCACTCGACAAGGCAACTGTAGGCTATTTCTTATTGCTCCAAGTGACTGCACCACTCCTAAAAGAGAACACATATCCACTAGTAGATCGTCTATCAAAAATACTACCAGCCCAATCAGCATCAGTGTATCCACGCAACTGTATCTAAACCCCAGTCTCATAAAATAGTCCATACTACAAACCTCAGTATGCGTCTAGCCGCATCCAAATGCAGTTTCCTTGGAGCCTGCATAAACTGACTTACTAACCCAATAGCATAGCTCAAGTTTGGCTTGGTAATAGTCATATAAATCAAACTTCCTACTATGCGTCTGTACATAGTAGGGTCTTCTAGAAGCTCACTTGCATCTGCGCTCAACTTCACATTCTATGCCAAAGGAACTGAAATAGGCTTATAGCCTATCATCCCATATTTGGACAGCATGTCCAATCCATACTGCCTCTGCAAGAGCCATATCCCACTTGTGGATCTAATCACCTCAATGCCCAAGAAGTAACGCAGCTCTCCCAAATCTTTCATCTCAAACTTCTGCTTCAATAGCATTTTCACATGAAGGATATCTTCATCACTATCACCTGTGATGGTCAAATCATCAACATAAATGACAAGCAGCATAATGCCTTTCTCTGTTTTTCTCACAGAAAGTGAGAAATCTGCCCTGGAAATCTGAAAGCTAATAGTGACAAGATACTGTCCTATCTTGTCAGACCATGCTCTGAGTGCTTTCTTCAAGCCAAGTCAGGATGAACAGCATGCACATAACCTGGTGGCTACTCCATATAGACCTCTTCTTACAAATCACCATGCAAGAAGGCATTCTTTACATCCATCTGATGTAAAGACCATCCCTTTGATGCAACCATAGCAATGACTGCTCTTACGGTTGCCATCCTTGCAACTGGAGTGAATGTTTCTTCATAATCAATGCCATATGTCTGTGCATACCCCTTGACAACTAATCTTGCCTTGTATCTATTCACAGAACCATCTGCATTGTGCTTCACCTTATAAACCCACTTGCAGCCAATTGCATTCTTGTCTTTAGGCAAAGGCACCAATTCCCATGTAGCATTTGCTTCCAAGGCATCCATTTCTTCATCCATGGCTTTCTCCCATTTTTCTTTTCCCATGGCTTGCTCAAAAGAAGTGGGTTCTAGTTCATGTATCACTTTGACCATATAGGCATAGTGAATGGCTGTAAATCCATCATATTTCAGCCTATCCACAGGATACTTAACTTTGGTAGACCTACGCAAAATAGGCTCACTACCAGGTGCTCTCAAAACATCCCTTGCCTTCCTTACTCCAGGTGTAACAATAGAAGGAATACCCAACTCATCATCAAGGCTCTGTTCTGAGCCACTGGATTCACCATCCACATAAGAGTGACCTGCATTCACATCAAACATGGGCTGATCTACTTTCTCTTTTCCTTTTTGTGATACTTGCATACCACTATTTGCATTGATTTGAGGAGATCCTCCTGATCTCAATCTGCCTGTCCATGGCAAAGTATGGGAACCACTACTAGAGGACACTACAAGTCCACTAATATTTTGTGATTGCTACTGTGAATTCTGTGTAGCATTACCATTTTGTGCATCTACATCATTAATCACATTTACTAGTTTATACCAACTGCTCATCTCATAAAAAACAACATCTCTACTTACTATAAACTTACGAGTAGAAGGGTTATAAAATCCATACCCTTTCTGCTGCCAGAGAATAACCAATAAAGATGCACTTCTCAGCTTTTCGATCCGACTTGGATCTCAACTCATCTGGCACATGAACATAGGCAATGCAACCAAAAACTTTCAAATGAGAAATATATGGTTTCCTACTAGTATACCTCTCCTTTGGTGTCATGCCATGTATTGCTGCAGTGGGAGTCATGTTCATTATGTAGACTGCTGTAGCAACTACTTCAACCCAATAATAATATGGCAGGCCTTTTTCATTGAGCATGGCACGAGATACCTCTCTAATATGCTTGTTTTTCCTTTCTACAAGTCCATTTTGCTATGGGGTATGACTACATGAATATTGCTGCTTTATGCCATGCTCTTGTAGGAACCTTGTAAACTCATTTGAGAGGTACTCTCCCCTTCGATCTGATCTTAGGCATTTTATTTGCAGGCCTGTTTCTTTCTCAACCATAGCTTTAAAAGCTCTGAAATGCCCAAACACTTCACTTTTCTTTTTCATAAAATACACCCAAACTTTTCTGCTGTAGTCATCAATAAAAGTGACAAAATAATGATAGCCTCCAATAGATGTAGCTTTAGTAGCCCACACATTAGAGTGGATTAATTCCAATGGCCTCTTACTATCTTGAACATGTCTAGGAAATGGTTTCCTTGCCTGTTTTCCAAATTAACAGGCTTCACATACCTTATGCACTTCTACAACCTTGAACTTAGGCAATCCTGCAATAACATTTTGGGCCTGCATTAATTTAAGTTGCTGTACATTAACATGACCAATGCGTTTATGCCAGATATCAATATCTACAACTACATCGGTCCCATGTGCAAACATTGCTGCACTCAATTTAGGCATGTTCGCATCTAACGTAAACATCCTGCCCTTCTTCTTCCCTTTTGCTATGAAGCGACCTTTATTTTTCATATCCTCAACAAAGCATCCATGAGGATTAATAAATCTGACCTGCAAGCCCTGCTCAACCATTTGACCAACAGAAACCAGGTTCTTGGTGATATTCGGGACATGAAATACATCAGACAGGTATTTCTTTTTTCCATCCTGCATAGACAAAGGAATTTTACCAATCTGCACAATAGGATGTGCAGTATCATCACCAGTCTCCACAAATCCTAGTCTTTCCATTTCCCTTGCATCCTACATCCATTCTGCGTGACCTGTCATGTGGTTTGATGCACCTGAGTCAACATACCACACATCATTGCTTTCTTCTGCACTTGTCACAGAATTGGTCATGTGCTGCACCATAAACAAATGCTCATTTCAATCATCACCTTGTCTACTAGAGGATGCATAATTGCCTTGTTGCAATTTTCCAGTCATGATGTCAATTTGCTTTTTATAGTAGTCTTTAACCATATGACCCATTTTACCACAGTAGTAGCATTCAACATTGCTGTTTGCATTTTGGCCTCTCTGCCATCCACCACGACCTTTTTGGCTCCCTCTGCCTCTAAAGTTACCACGTCCTCCTCCATAGGACTGGTTTTCTTAAATTTGCTGCATATTTTAATTTCTACCATAGCCTCCAGATCGGCTTGCTCTGTTGGGATATCTCAAGCTGTATGCCCTACGCACACCTTGGTTTCTATGTGTGTGTGCTAGAGGCACAGTTAAGTGCCCATAAGCACTGTTAGGTGGTAGATGCCACATAGGATGATTGAGAGATTCTAGGAGCTGATTGAGAAGATGACTGTGGAGCTCAGAGGTCATCAGTGATGTCAATGATCATGTAAGAGGTGCCTACATATGGACCTCACCTTTCTTCATTCCATAATCAAGCATTCTCATTTTGTCTTCACTTCATGTTTTCCCTTTAGTTCCTCAACATGGTATCAGAGTACTATGATCCTCCTTGAGCCCATTTGTCTTTGCTCTAAAGAAGGAGATACAAGCCCTCCAATTTCAAGCCTCTGTTTTGGATAGTTTTGACAAGGTTGTGAGTTTAATGCTACATTAGATGCTACTTTAGCATTTTTGATGTTTTAAAGTGTTGAATAGCATCAGTATAACTATGGCTACAACTTTGCTTTAAGTTGCTATACCTGGATTTTTTTGGAATACTTTCATTTAGCCACTTCTATGAAGCATGGAAGATGAAGCATCATTTCCATTATGATTTTTAGTATGCAATTTTGTCACAAAATGCTTATACTTTGAAGCTTTTCAGCTTTTTTTTTTTCTAGCCTTGTAAGAGAGTAGACACTGCCCATTCTGGGTTAGACCCTCTCATGGCTACCATCTTGAATATGGATAAGTTCAATGGTAAAGGCTTTCACACATGGCAGATGAAGGTTAAGTTTGGATTGATGAGGGAAAACCTCTAGGGGCTTGTCAAACCGGCTTCAACTTCTTCTTCAACAGCCTCTAATGCTAGAGAATCCTCAGCTCTGACACACCCGGCAAGAGATCCTGCTAGAGAGGAGAAAGCCTATGGCATCATTGCTCTTGCCTTAGGAGATGACTATATTCATCACATCTCTGACTTAGAGTCTCCTTCAGAAGCTTGGCAGAAGCTTGACATTATTTTTGGTGCTAGCTCTCACATCTCAAAATTGTCACTTAAGATTGCTTTCTTTGAATTGAAGATGGTTAGTGGCACTCCTCTGGCTGCCCATGTCAATCTTATGCGGAGTCTCATGACTCAACTTGCTTCTATCAACTCTCCAATCACTACAAATGATGCAATGGTAGTATTTCTCAAAAGTATGCCTGAAGATTATGATCATGTTGTTACCACTTTGAAAAATCTTCCTAATGCTAATCTTGAAGGTCTTATTTCTGCTCTTCAAGAAGAAGAAAGGCACATGGAACTCCGGAGAGGCAATGACACAACATACCAGAGAGGCAATGACACAGCCTATGCCATAAAATTTCAAAAGAGCAAGTTTTCACCTTGCAAACATTGTGGGAAGACTAATCACCTCTCAAAAGACTGCTTCAAGATCAATCCATGCAAACACTGTGGCAAAAACAATCACCATGAAAAGTATTGTAGAGCAAAAAAGGAAGCAACTACAAAGTCAGAAACTACCAATCTACTTTCATTTGATGAGTCTCCACATGATGACGATTATGCTTTTTGAACCATCTTCATATATGCTCCAAATCTCTCTTTTTATGTTGAGTCATGGTACTCAGCCTGGATAGTCCTCCAAAATGAATGAAATAAACTATTGTGTTCTTTGTAAACACCTCTGGTCACCATATGATATAGGCCATGTGTATGTGTTTTAGTCCATGGTACCTCCTGCAGACATTGTGTGCATGTACATGTAGGGGAGATAACCATTGGAAGGTCTTATGTATCCCTTTTGTTTACCTCACACCCTTGGGAACCCCTTGCTAGCATGAGATCCTAGCCATAGATTAATCCTTGACCGCCATGAGATAGCATGAGAAACTATGAGACTAGATGAATCCTTGACATAGCCTGAGGCATTCCCTTGAGGGGGGTTTGTTGGGATACCTCAAGGTGTATGCCCCAGGCACACCTTGGTTTCTATGTGTGTGTGCTAGAGGCACAGTTAGGTGCCCATAAGCACTGTCAGGTGGTAGATGCCACAAAGGATGATTGAGAGATTCTAGGAGCTGATTGAGGAGCTGATTGAGGAGATGATTGTGGAGCTCAGAGGTCATCAGTGATGTCAGTGATCATGTAAGAGATGCCTACATATGGACCTCACCTTTCTTCATTCCATAGTCAAGCATTCTCATTTTGTGTTCACTTCATGCTTTCCCTTTAGTTCCTCAACATGCTCTACCTCTTCCAGCATTTGAGTAGAAGACAGTTTCTTTTGAAGTTCCTCCCGAAGAAGATGCACCACCATTTCTCTACTCTTCAGAAATTAGAAGAGCAATCAACTCCCCAAAATCAGGATAATTCTAACGGATGGCAATGGATGTACGAAATTATGCATAATCCTTTCCTAGACCATTCAAGGTCACAGAAACTATATTATCATCTTCCACTGGCGACCCAATAGAAGCAAGTGCATCTGCAATCTTCTTCACCTTCATATGGTAGTCATTGATGCTCATATTTTCTCTCTGCACATTATGCAACTCCTGCTTGAGCTGCATTTTCCTAGCTTGCATATTTGTGCTATACATTTTTGTCAAAGCATCCCATGCCTCCTTCGGCGTGCTTGCATCTTGAATATGCACAATCATAGAATCTGAAATACTGATAGACAGCTAGTACATAACTTTTTTGGCTCTCTCATGCCAGCCTTTAAATGGCTGCAACTCCTGTTGATTGGGAACATTAGGAATAACTGGTTCTTGTTCAGCTCTAGTAATGAACACCCAATAGCCTTTTCCCTTAAGGAAATTTGTCATTCTAAACTTCCATGCTTGGAAGGTGTTCTTGTCAAGCTTTTTAGTGACTATCTGTGAAAGAGTATCAGACGCCATTACAGAACACTGCAAAAATATTCTGTCACTGCAAAAAATACAACTGCTGCCTCACAAGGGCAAATCTGCAAAACTGATGAAAGTGGTATTTGACCACATAGTCACTTCCTAGTGACGATTTTGCATCAACAGGAAATAAGAATGATTCTGTCACTCCCAATATCTTTGCGCACAGGCATACGATGCAATTTCTACGATAACTTTTCATCGACCTGCGGAATAGTGGTCACACAACAAAAAACATGACACTTTTTTGAGTGCGTGCGGAAAACTTCCGCCACCAAAACGGGTCTCAAAATGGCCTCGAATCAAAAAAATAATGTCACCCAGGGCTTTGCCCTATCCGGTAGCATATACTGCCCTCTCGCCATGCCGCGAAGGGCGTCCCAATCTGTGCACTCTTGCACTTTCTGGCTGTGCTACCTGCAGAGATTTGCTCCCAAACTCAAAAAAAAGGAAAGCAACACTGATCCTCTTACCAAGACATTGCGAACTTGGTTTGCTTTGTTGAGCTCCTTACCACGAACTGAGTTCTGATACCATGTAAAGAGAGTGGGAGAGAAGTAAGGAGTCTCACTTGCAGCTTTCTCACATACACAATGGGGGAATACACACAAAGGTGGAGGCTGAAAACATATTTCCTCTTCTTAGTTGTGAAAGCCAAAAGAACTCTCTCTCTAAGTACAAAAGGAATAGGTGAACCCTATATGTGGGTCTCAAACCAAACTCAGCTAACCTAGGTCGCATAATAACTGAGCCACTAATTAGAGTACATAAAGATAGCTGTCATCCAGCTATTATTCATAGGTGGTGTACCAACCGCATCTGCAGCTAACAAGTCGGTGACATAAATGCACAACGGTCACCCTGACATATCACCTTGACATATTACGAGTGGAGCTCGATATCTCAACAAGTGGAGGTGAGGGGCTAAGGCAACAATGATAAGTAGAGGGAAGGGGAAGGTGGAAAGAAGGTGAGGGGGATGATAGAGTAACCATAAGGAAGGGTGGTAAGCAAGGCGAAGGGGGATGAGGGAGCAGCCAGAGGGGAGGTGTAGGGAAGGGGGAAAAAGAGAGTAGCTCATGAGGAGGGGGTGGTGAGGGGATGAGGGAGCAACCATACTATGAGGAGAGGGGACGAGGAGGTGGAGCACAGATGAGGGGGACCGAGAAAGCAATTGCAAGGAGAGGGATGAGGGAGGTAGGGGAAAAATAAGGGGGGGATGAGGGGAGCATAGCCCACAAAGAGAGGGGAGGGCAAGGTGAGTCAAAGGAGAGAGGGGCTAAGAGCATCCACATAAGGACAGGTGGTGAGAAAAGGTGAGAGGCTGAGGGAGGAGCCCACAAGGAGAGGGGGAGGAGGAGTAAGCAGCCATGAGGAGAGGGTAGGGGGAGGTGGAGCGAAGGTGAGGAGGGCTAAGAGTGTAGCCACCATGAGGGGTGGTGGTCATAGCAATGGGGGTTAAGAGAGAAGCAAAGGAGGGGTTCTAAGAGAGGAGGGGTTGTTTTGAGAGGAGAGGTGTGGAGATGTGGCAGAATGGGTGAGTGATGATGCAAGCAAGGGGGAGCAACCATGAGAATAGGGGGAGGGTAAGGCAAAGAAAAAGTGACGGGGCCCGAGACAATGCCCCTAGGAGGCAAGTTAGTGGAGGTGAAGGGCCAAGAGAGAAACCATACAGAGACGTGAGACAGAGGTGGAGTGAAGGTGAGGGGGCTGAGAGAGAAGCTACAAGGAAAGGATGGTGAGTAGAAGTGAGGGGGCTATGGGCACAACCATGAGGAAGAGGGAGGTGGAGGTGGAGAGAAGGTGAGGGAGGAGAGTAGCGCATGAGGAGTGGGTGGTGGAGGGCCGAGGGAGGAGCCACTCCACATGACAAGGGGAGAAAGAGGTGGAGAAAAGGTAAGGGGGGAATGAGAGAGCAGTTGTGAGGCAGAGGTGGAGGGGAGTTGAGGGGTGCCAGAGGGGAGGGGAAGTGAGGTGCTGAGGGAATAGCCATGAAGATAAGGGAGGTGAGGGAGTACCATGAGGAGAGGTGAGGTGACTCGATTGCAAGAGCAAGAGTAGCCACAAGGAGAGGGGATATGAGCAAGAGAGGGAAAGGTGGGGGGGATTAAGAGAGGAACTGTTGCAAGGAGACTGTTGTAGGGGGACCGTGAAGCTAGAGGGAATCGAGAGGAAGGGGTGGCAAGATAGAGAAAGTAGTGCCAAGGGAAAAACAAGCAAAGTCAAAGGTGGTGATGAGCTTTAAGGTCATGAGGGGTAGATATAGACTACACGTGCATCATCTTTCATGAAGATGAAGTATTTGAGAAAACAGTTTAGCCTAAGAGGAAGGAATGATCATGTATGAGATGATAATAAACCTTACCCCATGTATATCTAAGGTCCGTCAAAGATGAGTCATGTAGCTCATTGTATTTATGAGATTAGTATGAATATAATTGCCTCCAAGGTTTGATTGTGGGCCACAAGTCACAACCTTAAAGTTTTGGATATCTCAATAATACGAGTTTAGACTATGCATCAATGTTGTTGTCTTTTGCCCCATGGATGCTTCCCATCATATCTATGATGAGGTGTGTTGTGCTAATACAAGAATTACCTTGGGCCACAACAGATCACAACCTATTATCATTTTTAAATCTCAGTAGAAGCGCTAATTTATGAGTACTATTCCTATGGAACAAAGCTCTGGTTTATGAATACTATTCCATAATTCTGGTGAGGATGTACTAATGCAATCCTTGAAAACCATTTTAAATTTCTAAGAAGTTGGAAGGAATGCCCAAGGGAGGGGGCGCCTTGACCTTGACAAACAAGTAAGCCTGCTCATCAAGGTTAAGGCACATGCCATGACAACAACAAAGAATGATTCTGTTGGTGGTGAAAATGATAATGGATCTGTTTCTTAGGTAGCATTGACCTTGATGAGAAGAATCGGAGAGCATCCATGCATGATCTCGAGCACACATGGATGCATGAAAGAGGGAGACTTAGGGCCGGTGCACACGATCCATCTACTGTGAAGCTAGGGGTGCATTTTGAAGGCTCGCATGAAATTCAAGGAAAGGTTGAAGCGCCCTTGGTGCTCACATATGTAGCTCGAGTTTTGAGGGTGACGATTTGAGCACCAATGCACCATTCCTCTTATAGCAAATCATCCCGAGAGGGGGGGGGGGGACACTAAGAAATGTGTAGGATAGCACGTGCCATCAATGGAAGGGGTTTTATATTTTTAGAAACATACATGTACATAAGGGGTTTTTTAATTCAAAAAGTGAAAATTTTCATACATAAAGGATATTTTAATCATCTCAAAATTTACAAAAGGGTTGTATACAGGTTAACAAAATCTATAGGTAGGGGTTTACCCCTTGATTGCACGTGCTATATGCCATTGGGATTTTTAAATGGCCTTGAGAAAGACCTTCCTTGTGCAGCTTGGCTGCCCTGAGTTGGATTCAACCAATCATGATCACGATTTGGGTCCCCCCATCCGGGCACTCATTTTTACAAGAGGGTTTTGTACGTAGGCGGTGTGTAAAAGGAGTGCCCGTGGGCACTTATTTTTTTAGGGCGCTCATTCCATGCCACAATGTATAAGGAAAAAGCCCAAGGGAGGCTTTTCCCAAAGATGAAAATGGTGAGCGGCGCAGTCCCGCGAGCCATTTTCATCTTTGGGAAAAGCCAACCTTGGGCTTTTTCCCGTACGTCGAGGGCCCGCGGGAGGCCATGAAAATGACAGGAGAACTCACCTCCTTCATCTTCCATCTTGAAAACGACCCGTCTTTCATCTTCCAGCAGCCAACGAAGCAAAGCTAGAATCTCTGACAATGATTTGACTCGAGACTACGTGGATTTCAACTTCCTTATAGGAAGTGCAAAGGATCGGATGGCTGGAGTTAAATTCCAGCCGACCACGGCCCTTGACAGAGATGGGACATTCTTCGGGCTAGATAGATTCTTGGCTTGAGAAAATTTAGTTCATCTTAGTTTAGCATATGGGGAGGAAAGATTATGTATGAGGCCATCCATAGCTTCCGTGGGTGAAAAACAAAAAGGGGAATAAGAAAAATCTACCCATACCCGTCGGGAGACGGGTCACGATACTTGTAATATAAATTGCGGGCTACACTCTAAGAACAACATACGACGTACGTACCTGAACTCCGGCCCAGCCTTTCACGATATCGTCTGCCTGAGGATCGGACTCATTGATCCAACCATACAAAATCCGTCGTTGCGCCGCCTGATCAAAGAACGTTTTCGAGGCGTAGTAGCGCCCATAATCGTACCGGAATCCATACGTTATATCCAGCGCAGGATCGTCCGGCGTGAATGTCATCTTGACCGGATCATAGCTTCCAATCGTGTAGTAATCCAGTCTTGTGTCGTCCATGCTTGCCTTGATTACGTGCTTCACGCCTTCCCCTAACGTGGAGGTGTCTAACCCCTGCCGATCTCCTGATGCTGCTATCGGATAGAAATCTACGCATTCCCACATCCCCGTCCCATTCACGCGATGCAACACATTTCCTTGTAGATCCCATTCTATGAAATCCGAGCTCCTGTACAGTAGAGCTATGCCTGCCCTTTCAATCTGTGATCCTATCGTCAGCGTCCACAGACCATCGCTCCCCAGCCATGCCGTCGTTGGATCCCTGAAATCGGTGTAGTTTATCCATTTCGGAGGGCTCAGCACTGGATTCTGGGCAATTTTGGTCCAGTTTTGGAGCAACGGATCGGATGGGTCCTCCGGAAATGCCATGTTCTGCAGCTGCACGGATTCGTTTGTGGAGCCAGTGTACATTACCGCAGGGACCCCGTTTTGTAGAAGCGTTGCTGACCCCGTCCAAACGCCATTGTAGTCATACCAGTGGTCTGGTACCATGGCGAGGTCGAGATACAGCCAGTGGATCAGGTCCCGAGAGACGACATGCCCCCAGGAGATGAGGCCCCAGTAAGCTTCCCGCGGATTGTACTGGTAGAAGAGGTGATACCATCCTTGGTAGTACAGTGGAGCTGCAGGCAATACAAAGTTGCATCAATAAGCTTCTGCTGGAAACAGCAGTTAGGACAGTTTCTTTTGGCTAAGAGTGCTTGTGTAGCTCACCGTCTGGATCTGAATCGCCGTTCCATCAGGGCATTTTCGAGCATTTTTGTCCGGCGGCAACAGAAGGAAGTTTTCGTAAGACGGGGAGCTAAAGTAGCCAGACCGTGCTTCAAAATATCACGCTATTCTAGTAGGTTATTGCATTAGAAAAAACCTCAGAGAAAAACAAACAGTGATTTGGCGTCGCTCAAACCGGAGTATTTACAAGGACTAGTATTTTCGACTAACGTCGAAGAAAATACAACAAGCTGAGAGACACACGAAATCAACGTAGCGCAATACCGTTCATCCAATGGCTTCTGGGTTGAAAATGGAAAGCAGTTCGGAGTGATTCCTGGGCAGATTCATTCCATGGATATGAGTCTCTTACAATCATGTCAAAATCTGTGAGCTCCTTGCTTTTCGGCCTGTATGGCGAGTAACTATAAATCTTCGCTCCCGCCCCATGACCGTCGCTCATTGTCTTCTTGTGTTCATGTTGCGATCGGATCCCTCTCCGGATCGGTTTTGTGGAGAGCACCGCCGTGGAAACAACAATCAAGAGAACGCAAAGCATAACCCAGACGAATGCTTTGCCCAAGTCTGTGAATGCAGAATCCCCCACGGAACCAGCTTGATCTCCGGCCTTCCCTTCCTCAGGAATGGGAATGTACTCTTCCTCGTTATTTTTACAAACTTTGAAGTTCGCCATTCAGCTAGTCTGGAGACGGACGATCCGTGCTCCAGTTGCTTGTCTCTCAAGGGCGTCCATCGTTATGAAGGCGCTGGGGGCCGCTTTCTTTCGGCCCATTATTGAAGGTGGACACGAGAACCATGTCTTGGGGTGATCAAAGCTTGATCAAACATGCCTGATGATCCAAGATTTAACGAAATTATTGTCAGTACGCACTTCATTCATCTTGAACTATAGTCGGGGAATAGCTAGCTCCGAAATGTTTAAAACTCCTCCCGCAGCTAGAAAGTTTGTGTGGATGCAGACACCTCAACGTCCCGACTTCAATTATTTACTACAGTAACTAATTCAGAGTTCATCGGAACCTTGTGATAAAGGAAGACCGCGAACGGACGTTTCTGTGAATTTTGTCACATATGGAAAGAGATCGCCTCTGAGATGAGTGTCGGAGATCATGCAACGGTGACTGCCAATTAATGTCCCCCTTATAAGTGTACGTCGATGATCAGCAGAGCTGGGTGATGCAGACATCCCAGCGATTTCCTTAAAAATCTCTTGGTGGTAAGGTAGAAGACAAGTCAAGCGCGAAGTGCATGAAGGGGGCAATCGCTCGATCATTGAGATTGCGCATAGCTTGCAAAAACAATCCAATGGAAGGTCAAAGATATAAATCTGCTGAGATTGTAGATTATGGAAGAAGAGTTCACTTGAGAATAAATACTAAGCTAATATTTGCATATAGTTTAAAGTCTTTCCCTTCTTCACAAAATTAACATGAAAAAGGTGTCCTTTAGGTCCTCCCATGAAAGGATTAAAAATGTATTAATTAGTAGACAATCTAATCGGGAGGGGGTGGTCAAAGTAAGAATGGAGTAAGGGGGGTTATGAAGAGCAAGAGTGAATAAATGAGGACTTCTCTTTATTTATTAAATATAAGGGTCCCACTCCCCCTATTTATGAGGGCTAGAATTTAAATTCCTAAATTAACACTAAACTTTTAACAACGTCTGTTATTTATGGATGAAGGGCCCCCTCCCTTCTTAGTTTATGAGGGTAAGGATTTATATTCCTTTTAGAATAAGCTTTTCACAACATCTAGTGGAAAGACATTATGAGTGGGTCAAGGATGAGGAAAATGATATAAAAGCTCAAACCATAACTATTAAAGGGAAACACTCGAGTTCAAGTTATCCCTCTTATCTTTAGCTTAATTGAGCAATGTCCACCTTTTCTACTAAGAAATCATTTGAGTTTCACCATTTTGAAAAAAAGGCCTTTAACTTAGGTTTTGCCTTGGGTTAAGTTATATGTATGGAATAATTTATTCATATTAAATCCTCAAAATAGGTACATGGGAAGTGTAGGTCAACAAACTAATGAAGAAATGAGGTGGGAGTTAGGGGGGTGACAATAGGGAAAGCAGAATAGTCCATCCATGTAGGCCAAGTGGTCTAAACTCTTGGGGGATACACTACTAAGAAACCCTAGGTATCACATGCGTTCAAGGGATATTTAGAGAACCCCTCAACTTAAAAACTTTCCCCAATAAAACAACCCCTCTTTACTTATGAACTAATGGTTTGAAAAAAAAACTTGAATTAAAAAAACACTCGAGTTATTGTAATCCTATTAGAATTTTTCCAAAAGTGGGGTTAAAATATCCCTCCTTTTGAATGCATGTAGTACACTGAATTTTTTGGAGGTGAACCCTCGAGTCTAAACTCTTGCTCTTTTGGTTGAGAACACCTAACTATATTACAAATTATGTGGATATTGATATGTCTATATGTGCATGTAGGGCCCATATTAATGGGTTCATCAATGTATATTGCATAGTGCTTTCGCCTTTCCACCACCACCTTTGCTAATTGTTACCCAATGACTTACAATCTCCATTAACACCTTGTCAAAAAGTTTCTAATGAATCTTAGTATCAAACACATAGAGGCTTGATGACTCATTCCTAGAAAATAATTATACTATGTAGTAATAGATTGCCATGATTTTATGAGTTACATAAAATCCCCTTTCAAAGATAATCTCAATTATATGTGTACACCTTCCTCTAAACTCATAAATTTCATTTCTCCATTGTATTTGTTGTGTATTTGGCCCACTAGCCTAAATATTTTGTTCCCCATCAAACTTTGGATCTCTAGTTCATATTTTGATTCATGTTTTTGTGTGGAATCTTTATGTTGCCTAGTGCCCTTTGTACATTGAAGGGGATGTCACCCTTCAAATGAAAGCCCTTAAGACGATTGAGATGTACTATATTCACAAGTAGGCTCCCTTTTTTACACTACTTTGAAAATATTGCAACATCTAATTCAAGAACTGTTACTCAAAATGAGAATTCTAGAAAAATATTTGAAAGATTCCCTTTTTTAATGTGAATTCTATATATTTTACAAAAAGATGCTCGTTTTGCACAAAGTTTGGTAAAAGACAAAAAACATGATTTTTGGGTATTTTACTTATCAAATTCCAGAAAAGATTCATGAAAACCTTTCCTTGGAATTGGAAAATTGTATAAAATATAACAATTTTACAAAACCCTTATATTATAGATCTATGCATCTAATACAAATAAAAGGGCCACACATATCAAAATCCAAACAAGATTTCTCACATATTATACATCCAACAATCCTACAAAGAATCCTGGTATCCTGTAAAAACAACTCCCCTGGTGCTAGCCTAGTGCCAAAGCGTTGTGGAGTACAAGTGATATTTCTTAGCTTCAGGGTCTGCATTATCTCTTCTGAACACTTTCGCAACTAACACACTTGTGTTAATTGAAAAGCATATTTAAGTATTGTACGTTTAAAATCGTGACACTACATCAAAACAACAACTAGAAGGTACATCTTCTAAAAAGTTTCCAAAGAATGTTGAAAGATCAAGCTATTTTTACAAATGTGCAAACTTTTGCATACCAAGATTCCCAAGTCACAAACCATCTAGTTTTGAGACACAAAGTTTTTTTCCATTCGAGAAGTCCCATTAAAACCTCTTATTTATTATGTATCAACAATGTTTGAGAAAACACAAAAAAAGACATAGTTTGAAGGAGTCAATACAAATTGATTTTCCAAACTATGAACTCAATATACTTATGGCACCAGGGTCCACTATTGCAAATCAACCTCCTCATTTGAGGGACCAAACCCTCAACATCCTTACTTCTAGTGCTCTCTAGTGTAAATAGCATTAATCCCTCCTCTTCCTTACTATTTACGTCCATGCCATCTAAATCGACTTCTCCAAATGATGGCTCTAGCTCCTTGTGGAAGGATTGTCCTACTATATTCCTCCAGATAAGCACCTCCCATAGAGAGTTGGTTAGTTTTTGATAAATTATATCTTGTGTGTTCTTGGATAAAATTTTGGATCTGGTCAACTCATGCATGGACTAGAATGTCAGTGTCCTCCTCATGTCCTCCAGTACTAAAGTATTAACTCGTGGTGTGTTCTTTGTAAGCCTCTTGCATTTGATGCCTTTGTTTGCGGATACCACCATCTCTAGATTGTAATGACTAGTAAAAGCATCACCGACTTTTTAAAATACCAATGCACCTCAATGTTGATTGTTCTCTCATTCTCCTAATCCACTTTTGACACTTTTGCAATGCAAAATGGCAACTCATTGAGTCACTTAATGCCAAAGCTATAACCATATTTCCAACCTTAAGACTCTTAATTCAGCCACTCCACATTTCCACAACTTCTTCCCTTCTCCTCACCATCCTTCTTGTCCCAAGTTATAGTGTGCTTTTCTCTCCATTAATGCTAAACTGCTAGGCATTATAGATATTGAGTAGATACTGAAGCATTGGGATCAACTTTATAGATACTGAGTAGACATTGAAGCATTGGGATCAACATTATAGGTCCTATTATGCCACTTCCATGCCACATGGCCATTCGAAAATGCAAGCATCTATTTCTTATCCCATACTTCCCACTATAAGATTCAGTTTTGCAAAGAATAGGTGCCATCAAGTCCACATTAGATTAGAAAATACTAGGCAACACTAGTCTCCTAGATCTTAGCCACCCTTTGTATTTATTTCCTAGATTCTTCCACAAGGATTTAAATGGTAATTTCTTCAATGTAAAGCCCCCGAGCTAGCCTATGAACTTTAAGAATGGGAGGCCATGAGCAATCAACCATGTGGAACTGAACGAATATAGTTTTTCCTATAATAAAGTTTTTCATTTCTTATTCTAAACTTATGTTGGAACCTTTGACTATTCACCTTTGCAATGTAATGATCAATATTTCTATCACTAGATGCAAAATGCTAAAGTTGAGACAACCCTATAACAAAGTTTTTCATTTCTTATTCTAAACTTATGCTGGAAGTTTTGACTATTCAACTTTGCAATGCAATGATCAATATTTCTATCACCAAATGCAAAATGCTAAAGTTGATTGGTCCTTAAACATAGGTAGAACTCAAAATTTTTGGAAGGTCCCATGTCTTATTTGTCATAACCTAGTAAAAAAGTTACTAAATGTTTCATTGATATGATCATGTATGTGACCAACCGATAAGAATCCAAGATTTACCAATTTAAAAATCCCCTAATTTTTACTCTCTCTAGCTACACACATATAGAACAAGTGGAAAAGTTCTTGAATGGCTTGATAAAACTTCATTCATTATGGTTATCATCAAGTTTGGATCAAGTTTCTCAAATTTGAAGTATTCACAAACACCTTTGCTATTAACACCGCATGATAAAACATCCAACCTAGACCACATGGTACTACATGAAATCTCTCTCTTAGGACTTTTGGAACATAATAAAAATGTGAAAGATTAGTCTTCGTTTGGTCCATGTATACCATCAATGATAATGGACATATAGCTCTCATCATGCTCATACCTTTTCTTCCTATGGTTTGCCATTGTTTGCCTTTCTTTTGCTTGCATTTCTTTATGTGATATGTAGATATTTTATTTTGGAAGCTGTAAAATGCACCAAACATCCAGTTTCAAGGTCATTCTTTCATGTACACACATTGTTAGTTCATGGCTTAGCTTCTATTAAACATGGTTACCTTTCTCTATGATGGGCCTTCAAATTTGCACAAGTCATACATACACCAAATTTGGTTTACTAGGGTATAGTTTACATTGTTGAATTTATTATTCCATATTCTAGTAAAATGCATGTATGAGTGGCTTGGTATGTGGCGTTAGTGTGACAGTCGAGAACCTGCCCACGGGTTGTCGAGTTGCCGTTCTGCTCACAGGCCATGCTTCAGAGTATACTAGAAAGACTCACGCAGGAATACTATCTCTGTTCAAAGGACTGTTGAGCTAAAAGAATAATTCATAGTTAGTAAAGTATTCATGTGTGTGTGTGTGTGTGTGTAAAGAAACAAGTGTTTGTGTGTGTGAGATACATTTACTAATCTCGTGTGTGTGTGTCTGTGTGTTTGTGTGGCCCACCACCCCCAACCCAAAGGGTAAGACCACATGGTGGGGAGTAAGCCCACCATGTGGAACTTACTCCCCACCTACTAATAATAATTGAATAAAAGTGTATCTGTATGATAAGTGTCAAAATGAAAAAATAATTCCAATAGTACATGCATAAACCACTTCTGCAACATAGATACAAAAGTTAGTAAAAAATAAGGTGGATCACAACATGACTAGGGATTATCCATGCTAAAGAATTATCCAATGGATGTGAATGAATTGTACGGCACTAGCCCGACCAAAGGCTAGTTGGGAAATCAAAGTGTGTGTTTAGATTAAAAAGTCCCATCAATAATTGAGCCATACAATTAATTCCATCAATTAAAAAAAAAAGTTAAAAAAGAGAAACATGTAAGGAAAAAATGTTTGAGACATCTAAGTTGAAAAATGCAACTAGAGTTTGCAAAAATTTCAATCAAAATTAATTTTTTTAAATAATATTGAGTTTGACAAACAATATTGAAAAAAGATGTCGAATCCTCAGACAGTCCAGATTCTGAGGTCGGGGTCCACTTACCCACCATCCAAACAAACTTAGTGTTAGAACATCATAGTTATGTTTGGGTGGACAGGTAATGCCTATTTTCCCTAGCTTGTTATCGCTTTACCTAGGATTATAGACAATCGTATGAATTCTTAGATAATTAAAAAAACAATTTAGCCACAAGTGCAAATTAAGTCACAAGTGGAGTAAGGAGCGAATGAGTGCATGGGTTAAGAAGGGATTAGAGGAGGTATGGGATGATTAGTTGCATTGGTATGTGGGGTGGTTAAAAAGAAAGTGTAAAGGGAAGATTTCACGAGCGTACATAAAAGAATAATTCATAGTTAGGAAAGTATTCATGTGTGTGTGTGTGTGTGTGTGTGTGTGTGTGTGGGCAACCCCCAACCGAGAGGGTAAGACCACATGGTGTAGAGTAAGCCCACCATGTGGAACTTACTCCCCACCTACTAATAATAAGTGAATAAAAGGGGATCTGTATGGTAAGTGTTAAAATAAAAAAACAATTCCAATAGTAAATGTGTAAACCACTTCTGCAAAATAGATACAAAGGCTAGTAAAAAATAAGGGGGATCACAAAATGATGGGATTATCCATGCTAAAGAATTATCCAATAGATGTGAATTAACTCCCTACTGTAGCATCATACACTTTCCATGCCTGTTGAGAAGAGTTGTGCCAACAACAACATCTGATTGCCATCCATTGTACCATGAAATGTTCATGATTAAAAGAAACCCAACCATGTTGAAGTGGCATATTTTACTCAAAGTCTCAAGCATGCATTTGAAAAAATAATTGCAAGGTCTCCCTACCATGCCCATTCTAGGAACATGCAATGAATGTTGCATTCTAAGATGCCCCATCTAGCTGTAGAATCTCTACAAATACTGCCTTCACATTCACAAACAACAAAGAAAGAGATGACCTTGTCAGGCTAAAAACCTTCAACCTCTATTTGAGCAAATAGTTGTAAGGCCTCCTTTTCATGTCCATTCTAAGTACACATAGACACAATGATATTCCGATAGACCACATTGCCATACATATTTGCAATTGCTATCCCCACAACATCCAATTTCCATCCATTGTTAGCAACAATAGCATGAATGATTTGACCCTCTACTAGGACCGCTGCATTAGGACATGTATCTAGAATGCAGATTCAAGTTATCTTAACTAGCTCAAATCCTTCAACCTACGTTTGTTTACATAGTTACAGTGCCTCTTTGCTCTACCAATTTTGGGCATACGCATTGATAATGGTATTCTATGAAACCACATTTTGATGTGACATCTACACAAACACTTCTAGGCTCCCACACTTGCCATACACGTTGACAAGGGCATTCCCCACTATAACATTTGACTCACATCCATTGCCAACAACAGTGGTGGTTGAATCATTGGACTTTCTTCTAAGGCTTCCACATCTAGTCACATAGTTTCTCATGCCATCTCATGGTGGTCAAGGATAAATCTATGGCTAGGATCTCATGCTAGCAAAGGTGCCCAAGGGTCAAGGTTTACAAAAATGGGATAGACCAAACACACATATCACATGGCCTACATCATATGGCGACCAGAGTTGATTTACAAAAGACAAAACACATAACATTCTTTTTGGAATACTACTCCAGGCAGAGAACCTCAAAATTTGATCAAGTGATGATAAACAAAATTTCAAAGACAAAGTGCTCAAAAGGCAAAGTTCTTGTCTTCTTCACAAAGTTTGATTCTTTATTTCTTGATGAAGTTCTCTCTTCAACCAAATTTGTCATATTTTTCTTTTTCTCATTGCAAAACTTCTCTGAATGATTGTTCTTGCCACAATAAGTGCAAGTGTTGATTTTATAACAATCCTTCTCAAGATGATTATTTTTCCCAAAATGCTTGCATGCCTTGTACCTGCTCTTTGATGAAAACTTTACAGCAAGTGCTTCTATGTGTACTTTACCCATTCTTGAAGTGTTCTTTCTTTCCTCCTCTTGTAAAGCACTAATGATGCCCTCCAGTGTGGGTCGGGGAAGATTCTTCAAAGTAGTCACAACATAATCATAGTCTTGAGGCATACTCTTCAAGAGCACAAACATAGCATCATCTTCAGTAACTAGAGAGTTAATTGAGGCCAATTGTGTCATAAGACTCCTCAAAGTATTAACATGAGCTGCAACATTGTCTCCATCCATCTTAAGTTCAAAGAACTTAATTTTCAAATTCAATTTAGAAGTATGAGAGATAGCACCAAATAATACATCTATCTTATGCCATGCCTCAAAAGGGGATTCCAAATCTAAAATGTGATGCACATAATCATCTCCTAAACCTAATGCAATTATTACATAAGCGTTCTCTATCCTTTTGCATCTACAGGTGTAGAAGAAGAGTCAGTTGCCTTCCCTTTACCTTTGGTTGTGGTTGATTCACCTTCTTGAGAGGATTGAGCTCCTGACTTGTCCAAGTCCCACAAATTCTCTTTCATAAGCACAAACTTTATCTTCATTTGCCAAGTGTGAAAGCCTTGGCCATTGAACTTGTCAATTTTATAGGTAGCCATGAGAGGGTCTTACCTCTATCAGGCAGTGTTTACTCTCTTACAAAATGACTAATCTTGTTGAATAAAAAAATCTCCCTCACCATACAAATGTAGATTGCTAGAGATAAATTCACAAAAGCCTAGTTGTTTAGCATATGTATACCCAATTGGCTTCTCCCAAAGCTTCTTGGCTAGGGTCTTCTTTACCTTGAACTTTGTCCTTCTTGTAGTCTTCTTCAAGTGCTTTAGCATTATAAAAACATTGAGAGCTTGGCATCTTGACAAGAGCTTAGTCCCAACTAAACTACAAACTGACATTGCATTCTCTGAACTATAGTTTAGCACCACTTCATACCTCAAGCATCATCTTAGCATTTGCTCTAGCATCAAATTTCAAAAAACTATCAAAAATGCTTGCAAGGAAACAGAGTAATCTTGAAGGCTTGAATTCTCACTCCACATATCTTCAAATTTGAGGCTTTGTAAGCTGGAATGAAGTCTTTATCCCAGAGAGTAAGCACAGAAGAGGAGGGGCGAAATAGTGTGCCACATTGCCTGTGAGAGTCTCTCCAAAGTCGACTGTTCTTTTGATGAATTCTCTATAACCAGTGGACTATATGAGCTCATATTTCACCAGCAACAAGCTCTAGGCATTGCCTAACTTGTGCTTGAAGGGCAGGATGTCTTCTACTCTGTAGGCATGCAATTTAATGAACAATCGGTGCACTCTGTTTGGGTCAGCACTGGCGACAAAGTCCAAATCTAGAAGATTGCTCTAAGCCAGAGGTGTGCCCTAGGGGGTAGAAGCTTTAGTTCAAAGGGTTTTGTAAATGGCGCACAGGATGAAGAGAATGGAGCTTAGCAAATTTTGAAGAGGACGGGAGAGAGAGCTTCAAAATGGAGGTGATGGAGAAGATGATGAGGTGGCACTACCAAAGTGGATTCTCTAGACCCTACCAGCTCTAATACCAAATGAAGAAGTGAGTGGGATAAAAGAGATGCATGATGACACAAAGAGAGACCTCAAATGAGGCAAAATCAAAGTGTATTAAGATGAAGGAAGATCCTCCATTATATAGAGTGAGAGAAAGGTGTAGGCCCCTCCCCTACATCAGTGGCAATCAGCCCCTACATCAGTGGAACTCCCTAAATCAAAGGAATACTTACATCATCACTTATATCATAGATTAGACACCTCATAGCACTAGGTGTCTTTCTACTACACACACACACACACACACACACACTCACTCATATGTGACTCCCTTAGGTGCACACATTCACCTTAGAGCAAGCCCTTGATCACACTTATCCCAATAGAACAACTGCTAAGCTCTATCTCACGGTTTCAAATGACCAACCATAGCATCCCCTATGACCTAACAAGCGGCGTCTCCTTCACCTCTACAAGCCACGTGAGCTCTCCACGGCTAGCTATGATGCTACACTCCAAATTCCATCCACAAGAAACCTCTTCAACCGCGCTCCTAATAGCTATGCTCTAGCCTTGTCTTCAAAGCTCTAGTAAGCTTCCAATGGCGGGCAGCCATGAATAGCCACCATAGTCCAACAATCGGCAACCACGAATAGCCGTCATAGCTAAATGACTGTGCCAGTCTGGTTGCCTTCTGCAGCCTACAAACGAGCGACTCAAAGTGGTGAGGCATCTACTATGCAAGCCAGTCCCAACCTCATAGCACATCACGTGCGACAACAGTCAACTAGTAGCTAGTGCCTCTTTACAGCAACGTCAACCTCCATGACATGCACTGGATGACCAGATCCGACTTATCCTCCTACAGCTCCCAGCACCCTTCTTTACCTACCCACAACCATCGACCAGTACCCACAACGCTTGGTACTCTACCAACGGACCATTCGACTAGGGAGCTCCTTCTATGGACCTTTGTTAAGTGCCCACCACGACAAGAATGCACCAACTACAGCGGCTCTTCCAACACATCTCTCCAAATGGAACAGTCCAATGCTCCATCACGACTACACACACATAGCTCGCCAACGAGCCCCATGAACTCAATGGAGAAGATAACAGAATCTTTGAGATTTCATCAGAATCTTGAAGATTCTGGTCGCCCTCATTCAGACATGTGGCAAGATAAGGTAACCCTATCTATAGCTACCACGTCAATAGTCACATCAGCACAACTCATCCATAGTGCCACATCACCCAAAGTGCCACATCAGCAAGGCTCTGTCACATCGTCCTTGCCACCTCAATTAACACATGGCAGACACATCACTAGTCTACCATGTCATCGGGCCACCTCAACTGCCACATCATCATCCACATCAGCTACCACGTGGCACTCTGACCCCCTTGTTGACATCATCAGACCTTGGGGTTAGTTAACTAGACCATGGTTAGGTCAATCTGACCTTGGTTTAGGTCAGCTAGTGCCACCTCAACTATCCAGTCAGCTTCACACTCATTGCATGTGACCACTCCTGCCACCTCAGCATAGGGCTTCATAGGCACTCCTCTTGCTAGGCACAGTGCCACATCATCACTACATGTGACCCATAGTGACACATCATCATTGAGCACATTTGCACTTCTTTTGCCCCTCCACCTAGATCAAGTCGTATCTCTTAATCCAGGAAGAATTTGAGGGGGCTCCAAAAGAGAAAATCGATCAATTTTTTGAGCTCTACGTGTCGTCACATCACGCACACATTTTGGTGCAAGTATCACTCACTTTTGAGCTTTAACGACAAATCCACTTTCTACATGCACATTTGTCTCTACATCGATGCATTTGACCCAACACATAAAAAGAACAAAGAAAATGAATTATTTGTTGTTCTTTCATCAATTGACAGTTGGTATAGATCAAGATCAAAGTAGACTAGATCGCCATAGAGGGGACGCTTTGAATCTCCCCAAGTTGCCAATCTAAGCCATGCCCAAAATTCTTGACTAGTACCTACTCGGAGTTAGCAGTCCATACGCTCACACATGGTTTCACATCATCACATTACCTGAAACCTGATATTCATCAGTTCAGTGAGTAGACTTCAGAGTGTTCAAAGGCATTGCCGATTGTTCAGTGGGCAGATAGCACATGATTTGATTTCACACACACATGCCATCATTGTAAAGCCTACTTGGCTATTTCACAGCATTGTGCACATCATTTCAGCCTTGTAAAGCCTCTTGGCTATTCCCACCATCATTTGCCATAAGCCTTGTAATTCAGATCATATTTTATATATTACAGTTCTATCTTCACCGACAGTTCAGATTTCACTTACCACAGTTAGTGTTTTGCAGTTGATTCATATAGTGATTTTCATAACACTTTGAGTACATTTCCTGCAACATGTCTATGACTAGCAACCTCAATCTCGAGGCATCTGCTAAGCTAGACAACTCCAATTACAGCACATAGAAATATCGAATGGAGACCATTCTTGTACTTCAGGACAAATGGGAGTATGTCGATGGATCTACACCTAGACCATTGGACGATCCAGCCACCAGTAGCTCTACTCCACATGTGATCACAACACCAGCAACAACGGGATCTACAACAAGATCTGTAGCTACACAAATAGTTTATGCACCCATAGTAGCATATCTTGCCATTGCCCAAGCAAAGGCAAAATGGGATAAAGACAAGTACGAATATCATCTGATCAAGCAGAATGTGCAAGATGTCACGCTAGGACAGCTCAACACTGTCAAGACATCAAAAGAAGCATGTGATATGTTTGCAACTCTCTAAGAGTCCAAGAACACTTCTAGGATTTTCACACTGAGAAACCACATCAACCAGAGTTTTTGCAATAGCAGAGCAAAACCAGTCATGCTTATGTACTCCGGATCAAAGACTACAACAATCAACTCCTAGCAACAGGAGAGACTATGAACCCCATAGAAATGGTTCAAGTCATCCTGAATAGACTAAGAGAGGGATCGAGAATCTAGTCCAGAGTATTGCCATTCAATGGCAAATTTTGACACTGGAAGAACTTCAGTCAGTCCTACTTGGTGAAGAAATCAGGATGCAAGCCATTCAAGCACAAAAAGGTCATTCTAATGATCAGGCATTCACAGCTTCAGACAGAAGCAGAGGTAGAGGCAGATCATTCTAGAAAAGTGGTCATCATCAGCAACAAAATCAAAGTCAGCATCAGCATCAGAATCATCCTGAGCAACATTAGAATCATCAAAGAGGAAATCATTCCAATCGAGGAAGATTCCAAGGATGAGGGAATGCATCCACTAACGTGTCAAACATCAAATGCAACTATTGTCACAAGTTTGGAGACTATGAAAGAGATTGCCATCGCAAGAAGCTGTACGACCAAGACGGTCAATCCAGTAGCAATCGAGGGAATTTCTACGGTAGAGGAAATCATTGTGGTGGACATTCTAGTCATAGTCATTTTGCAAATGAACATGGGAATATGTTTCTTGCAAACGAGGAAATGCAACAAACTGATACAATGTATGTAGACACTGATTGCAATCCCAAAGAGAATTTCAGCTATCAAGTTGACCAAGCAAAATAGGATCCTTGGTACATCAACAGTGGTGCATCATCTCACATGACAAATCATCAAGAATGGTTCACAAAGATGAAACCATTAGAAGGTCAGAAAATAATCATCTACACAGTAGATAATACACTGAATCTAGTTCAAGGGACAGGTGTTATCCCTATGAAAAATTTCACTGGTACGAAAGGATTAGTGAAAGATGTACTCTACATTCCGAAGCTCAACAAGAACCTCTTGTCAGTAGGTCAAATGATGGAACACAACTATCGAGTCATCTTTGACGGAGATGAATGCACTATCAGAGACAAATCTAGAAGATGTCAGCTACTAGTAGCAAAAGGTGTCAAGGAAGGACGCTTGTACAAAATGCTAGCTACAGTAGCAGAGAAGCATGCCATGTCAGCTCAACCACAACAGATGCCACTATCTGCAAAATGGCACAAGAGATATGGTCATGTCAATTTCAAGTACTTGTTAGATCTTAGGGATCAGAATATGGCGATTGGGATTCCTAAGTTACAGTTTCTTAAAAAAGTTTGCGAAGCATGCTACTTCAACAAACAAAAGCAAACAAATCTTGGCAGAAGTACCTCTCGAGCATGAGGTATTCTTGATACAGATGTATGGGGTTATAGCATCAATGGTTTATGGTCAATTTGTTGCATTGGTAAGATTAGTCAAAGGTTAAGAGTAAATCATTAGGGAAGGATATCTTTGTAGTAACAAAGAAACATGGGTTTTGTTCCAAGAGTGAATAGAGTTAAAAAAGATAAGCATTTACATATGCATGGAATCTAGAGTAATACATGCAAGGAGTCCTTGGAAAGACCCCATTGTGTGGGAGGTTGCATTGATGATATCAATCACTCTAATGGAAATAGAGAACTTGATTATAGTAGGGTTTGTCTGTGATACAAACAATGACTTGTAAATTAAACATACAAATTGTCTCATGGATGATGTGAAATTAGTGTTAATGACTTTAAAGTTATATGCATATTTAACCTTCTAGCATTGAGGAAACATATGGACTTTTGAATAAGTGATTTTTTTTGCTACTAAAATGGGGGATTTATAAATCTTTTATTGCTCGCTTCTTTTGGCCCGCTTGCTTTTTAGTAATCCTCGGCAGAAGCAATAGCCACTGCAAACTATTTGCTTAATCGGCTTCCTACCAAACTAATATAGGGTATGACTCCTTATGAAGCATTCACTGGACATAAGCCACACATTGGGCATCTCCGCATATTTGGTTGCATAGCATATGCCCACATACATGATGATCATCGCATGAAATTGGATGCGTAGTCACGCAAATGCATCATGGTTGGCTATAGTGAAGAAAGCAAAGCATACAAGTTGTATGATCCCATCAACCGCAAGGTCATTATCTCCAGAGATGTAATCTTTGATGAGGAATCAGAATGGAAAACCTCAAACACATAGGAGATAGAAGCATCGACTTCACAGTCATCTATAGAACAAGTTGATGAAGAAGAGAAAGAATTGCCAGAAACACCCTAAGTAGAGCCACAGCATCTCAGATGGTCTACTAGGGAAAGCAGACCACCAGCCAAATTGACATATGCTAAAAAAGGCAAAGCAATTCAGGTTGAAACAACCAACTATGCTCTTATGACTACCATCATGGCTATAGAAGAGCCAGTGTACTTTGAAGATGTAGTATACAAGCTAGAATGGCAAACTGCTATGAATGAAGAAATAGATTCTTTGTATAAGAATAATACTTATGAATTATGCGACCTTCCACCAGGAGAGAAGGCCATAGCAAACAAATGGGTATACAAAGTGAAGTACAATCCAAATGGAAGTATTTAAAGATACAAAGCGAGACTAATTGCAAAAGGATTTGCACAGCAATATGGTCAAGATTATGATGAGACTTATGCTCCAGTAGCAAAGATGGATTCCATATAGTTCTTCATATCACTAGTGACTCTCAGCAGATGATATGTTTATCAGCTCGATGTCAAGAATGCATTTCTCAATGGTTATCTAGACGAGGAAGTCTACATGCAACAACCAGCAGATTATGTTGAGCCAGGAAAGGAGAATAAGGTTTGCCATCTCAAGAAAAGTCTCAACAACTTAAAGCAGGCACCCAGAAGTTGGTACAATAGAATCGACAAGTATTTTGCTGATTTGGGATACATGAAGTCCAATGCAAATCATACTCTCTACTACAAAGTTCAAGGGGAAGACATTACTATTGCACTTTTTACGTAGATGATCTGATTGTGATCGGAAGCAAGGATAGCTTCATCAAAAAACTAAAACAAGACTTATCTGTAGAGTTTGACATGAAAGATCTTGCACTTATTCACTATTGTCTTGGAATTGAGTTCTACAAAGATTCAGATAGCACATTCATGAGTCAACTCAAGTATGTTGACAGTCTCCTGAAGAAGTTTCATATGGCAGATTGCAAGATTGCACCCACTCCCATGGAACAGAGTTTGAAACTTACTAAAGATTCAGAAAAGCCTATAGTCAATGACAGATACTATAGGTAGCTCATCGGATCTCTTATATATCTGACTATCACACGGCCAGATATTTGTTATGCAGTAAGCTCACTAGCACAGTTTATGGAAAATCCAAAACAGTCTCACTGGAATGCAGCCAAAAGAGTCTTGAGATACATCAGAGGTATAAGACAATTTAGGATAGAATATAGAGGAAGTCATCCACGGTTGCATGGATACTGTGACAGTGACTATGTCGAAGATCATGAGACCAGGAGATCAACACAGGGATATGCATTTTTCCTTGGTCAAGGTGCTATATCATGGTTGTCAACAAATAGCCAACTATTTCTTTGTCTTTGACTGAAGTAGAATATAGGGCACTCACTATAGGTGCATGTGAGGCTATATGGCTCAGAAGACTATTGTCGAAAACAGACTACTTTGATAAATCAAAGCCAACAACAATATTATGTGATAATCAATCGGCTCAAGCATCGGCCAAGAATCTAGTATATCACTTCAGGACAAAGCACATTGATGTCAAAGAGCACTTCATTAGAGAAAGAGTGTTACTTGGTGACATCACACTGTAGCATTCTAATAGCAAATAGAATGTTGCAGACATATTTAGCAAACTACTCGGTAAAGAGCTTTTTGAGAAACACCAACTAGCTCTTGGTTTGACATAGAGGAAGGACATTCCCATTAAAGGGGTGTGATGGAATGTAATGCTCAGTCCTTCTTCAATTCCCCAGAATCATCATCTTGAGGGAAGGCCTACTGCATGATGTCGATCTTGAGGGAAGGTGTTGAGAGTTCATGCTCAACATCATGTGATCATGTGTGCATAGCACCATCATGTGATCATATGTGCATAGCACTAACCCAATAGAGTGCTATAAAGGAAAGGGTTAGATGCCCTAACCCTAACCCTAAATGGGTTTGTATATATTCTACATTTTCAACTAAATCTAGTGTATAGTTAGTCATTTGTGGTGTGCTCTCTAGCTGTTCCCTCTCTCCTCATCTCCACTCTTCTCCTCTCTACTCCATATTTTGTCAGGATGACCCACCACTCACATATCCTTTTGCTTCTACCTTATAAAGCCACATGAACAGTATCTCCTAATTATTTGCAAACAATCGAGTGAAAGACTCATATGCATAAAATGCAAGAACAATATCAAAATAATTGGAAGATGTTTGACTGCAAATTTAAGAAGAATTCTGTCACAAACAATGGAGTGAAAGGCACATATGCATACATGCAAGAACAATATTGAAATAATTGGAAGATGTTTGACTGCAAGTTTAAGAAGAATTGTGTCACAAACGATGTAGATAAAGATCTAATGGCACAAAGCATTACAATACAACCTGAAGAGTCCTATAAACATTCAAATTTACTTTCCCCTAAAGGCCACACCATGTCAAACACTGGCTAGTCTTCTTATTGTTGAGTGTTGAGTGTTGAATGTTTGTAGCTTGCAATATGGCAATTTTAAGCTTCTACAATAGGGACTTTTGAAGGAAATATGATGAGATAAGGATCCTGGTAAGGTGTCTAGCAACTGGCAGCTTGTCCATTGCAAGTGTACAAAGTAACTTCTCCAAGGTTACAACCTTAAATAGCATCGAAAGTAACACTCCATTAATAATCATTGACCCTAGAAGACATGGGGCACACACCATGCACACTCATTCATCACCTTGAGAAATGGAATTGCCAAATGCCTTTGATTGCCAATAGCATATCTACCAATGTTATCCTCACTGTCAGGTTGCAATCAATCAAAAAGTGTCCTAATTTTGGAAGCAACACTCTCAATACTTCATGACTAGCATGATTTTCAAGCAAGTAAGTCACCCCTTGCAAGAATGCACCTCTTACAGTAGTGACGGATTTATCTTGACTAGTTTCAGCTACAATTCTAGGGAGAAACCTCATAGTTGTAGCAAATAAAACAACAACTCAAAATAGCCAGAGAACCCAACAAACACCTTCAAGGCTATAATTTTCATGCAAACTGAAGACAAGAAAGGAGTCCCAAGAGAACATAATTTGTGAAATGTTTCAAATAGATAAAGTAGAGATAGAGGGACACAATTCTCCCTTCCATGACTTATCACCTAGTAGCTTATATAGCTTTTTTGTCAACTAACCAAACAATGAGGCTCTTTTTTTTGCCTTTACCCAAGAGAGAAATTCTGACCAAAATGTTGAAATATAGGATAAGATCCTGTGAGAACCTCATACAAGAACCATGCAAAAAAGAAACAGCTAAAATCCAAGAAAGTTTGGAACATCAATATATAAATATTATATAAATATATAAACTAATTTTTCCGCCCAAAAAAAGAAACAAAGGCAAATTTGGAAATCAAACAGCTAGGTTCTTACTTGAAGAAGATACCCAAAAGAAGATATATGGTGCACGATTTGTCTACACAAGTCCCACAAAGGTCTTGGCCATTAAAAGATATATCTGCCCATAATGGGTGGCTGCCTATCACCACATTGATGCAAGGCCTTTTCAAAACTAGAGAAGTTTACCATGGTGCTACAAATTTATCATGTACTTGAAATTAATATAAAAAGGTTTGGTAGTCTATTTGATTTCAACATGACCATCAAAACATATCTACCAATAGAAGTAAAGATTCTATTGTATATTACAATTTGCTACCTGCCCATCATCGAAACACTCCATGTTAGAACCAAACGTTTTTAGGAGGTGAATGGTTTTAGAATAAATTTTCCAACACTAAACATCACAAGCCTTATATAAATTTAAATTGTAGTTAGTGGCATGTGTAATGCAAAAGCCATGCTATTAGCAGCTGGTGAGCATGCTTTGCATGTATCCAACAATGGGACTACAAGGGTCTCTTTGGATGGTCTCATAGGACACTTGCAAATGAACACCATTACTTGAAGGGGATTCTGCAAGCTGGGCAACAAAACATTGCATCAAAGTCCATAAATATGACCTCTAACTTGCCAAGGAGAGAGCAATAATTTTTTGATGCTCGATAAGATCTAGCCATGCTCTTTGAGAACCATTGGACACCCATAGCATTATGTGGCATTTGAATTCAAAGAGGAAGCAAGCATACAATATAACAGGGACTGCACCCTAATGACAACGTTCAGATTTTTTAGTAATTACAAAAGGATGAAATCAAATTAATCAATCCAGTTTTCATAGATGAGTTATTGTAATTGATGATTCAAGTACAATCACCTAGCCCTGGAGACTTTCCCCAATGAATTACTCTGCCTAATGCAACAAAATTGGTGCAGCATATGAGGCAGCAAGCTATTAATGAAGCTCAAGGAAAGTCATGGCTTGTGGGTGCAAGGATTTGGGAGAGCTCATAGTGCTTTCTTTTGAGGAGGATTTAGTGACCAAAATTCATGATAGCAATGGAGAGTGATTTTTGACATATGAATGGTGTTAGAAGTGTTCATATGGATTTTCAATTAGATATGTACATGTGGATCACAGAGAGCTCAACATTTCATTTCATGGCACATAGGTACCTGCATAATAAGGCCAACACTTATTCCTATACCGGATCATGTGCGATTTTGATTAAGAAAGTAAGTGTGTGTGTGTGTGGGGGGGGGGGAGGAGACCAGAAAAAACCCCTTTGCATAGTGAAATGACAAAAGAGTAAAGACAATGGAATAGGGATAGAAACTTATTGAATTAAAGGAATGGTTTAAACAAGTAGGTGAACCCCTACTAATAATTATAAAGAGATAACAAGAGGTAGGTAATATTTTCAAAATGATTTTGCAAAAGATGCAAAAAGTTGAGCTTGGGTAATTCCTGGCAAGCATCATTTTTATTGAAGAGGAGAGTCTACATTCCTAACACCATCCAACAAGGAAAACGTGGTGAGAACACACCTTAACCTTATTGTTATCAGGGTCACAAAAGAAATTAGCACTTAACCACAAACCTATCAATCTTGATTTAAACTTATGAGTAAATTCGTAAGTTTTGTTGATCCGTCTAAAAAGTATTTTAGTGCCGGTGGTGGGCTCATGTTTGCCAGTCAAAATTCACTCACACTTAGATACTAATTGGATAGTTAGTACTTAGATACTAATAGGAAAATAAGTTTGTCAGTTGCATGAAACATTTTAGGTGTCTTTGGAAAGGCTTAGGATTTTAATTTGAGTTGCATGAAATATTTTAGGTGTCTTTGGAAAGACTTAGAATTTTAATTTGTTATTTACATGAAATACTTTATATTGGAAAGACTTAGGTATCACTTGGAAAGATGTAGGATTTAAATTTTAGTTGCATAAAATATTTTAGGTATTTTTGGAAAGAGTTGATATTTTAACTTTAGTTGCATGATATATTTTAGGTGTCTTTGGAAAGATTTAGGATTTTTATATGTTAGAACATAGTTGCATGAAATATTTTACTTTGGAAAGACTTAGGATTTTAATTTAGTCACATGAAATATTTTAGGTGTCATTGGAAAGACCTAGGATGTGAATTTGTTAGTTGCATGAAATATTTTACTTTGGAAAGACTTAGGATTGTACTTTTAGTTGCATGAATTTGTTAGTTGCATGAAATACTTTACTTTGGAAAGACTTAGGATTGTAATTTTAGTTGCATGAAATATTTTACGTGTCTTTTCAGGCATATTCATTTATTTATAAATATATAGCTACAACTTTATTTAAGAAAAAATCAATGGGCCAGTTGGAGGTTTGCATAAGCAAAACTATAACAACTCGCTCATTGATGAAGAATATTAGTCCTTGTGCCAATTTGGGGTTCACTTAGGCTGACCCGTAACATCTCGCATGTGTATATAAAATTAATATTATATACTACTAGTATTGTATAAGGTAGGACTCAAGAGAGGAGGGAGAATACTTAACTTTAAGCTAGTTGTGGGATGCCGGCCATTCTCATCTCGCGCAAAGTCTAGCCATTTGTGGAGCTCATAATTGCCGACTTGTAGCAACTTGTACAATTATGGTACAGGTGTGTGGATAGATTATAGTATACATAGTTTCACAATCCTTCATTTTTAGATGTTATCAGGTGGGAAAATATAGATATGATTATGTTGCATTTATTACAATTTTAAATCTCATGATGCTACACTTATATACAAATGATATATTGAGGTTTAAAAAGTTTAAACAGTGCTTATATATGCTTGTATAAGTAACCTAGCCTACTGCACACCAAGATGATCTATGCAATCACACATCTGGTTGGGAAGGTCATCATCGAGATGAATCTGGCCGATCGAAGCGAGCCATCATCTGGACAACAACCGGCTCTACTGACACCTATATATGATATATATAAGTATATAATACTAGACCAAAGTAAGGTGTGAATCCGACCAGCCTAAGTGAGCCATCTCCCAGTTTCAATCATCGTACTACCAAAAACACATCACTCGAGACGAGATGAATTCGACCGGCCAAAGTAAGTCATCAACTGGCCCTGAATGATAAACACATCACACACGCATGCGTGCACATGCGCACACACACACACACACACACACAAGAAAGCAAAAATACACATATCTCCCTCTCTCACTCCCTCACTTGCCTTCCCTCTCTCAGCTCTAGGATGAGGTGAATCTGGCCAATCGCCACCATCACCTAGCCCCCACTGAAAAAAAAGAGTAGGAAATTCACCAGAAGCAAGCTACAAAGGCATTTGATAGTGAAGGCATTGGGTAGAATCTTGGGAACATGGCAGGAACCTCCCCCTTTTATAAATCTTGCTTATATAAACTGTGTAATGTAATCGTACACCGTACGGTATGTTTAGACTAATAAAATTATGCCACCTAGTGTGCATGCATTCGGCAACTGAATCCCACATGGTAATACTCCAATTACACCATGGGGTGTAGTGTTTTACCATGCAATTTTTTTATACTATGCGAGGTCTGTAGACGCCGCGTGGTGTATTCTATTGATACTGTGTGGTGTGAGGTGATCAACCAGTACACGTTGACTGGTCTTTTAAAATGTTTTTGTGCATTTTTCACCTTCCCATACAATTTTAAAACAAAAAGCATGTTCTTTTCTTTTCAAAAACATACTTAAAAAATCCTAGTCCATAGAGATATCCATATCAAGTGATAGACCATCCACAAGGTCATGTTCCTGATTCAAGATTCATATGTCCAAATCCTTGATGTCATAATATGCTTGATGCATGTCCTTTGCTTGTGATAGCATTTATAAACTCATCATTTAGCATTGTGTTCTCTTGGTGCAAGATTCATATGTCCAAATCCTTGATGTCATAATATGCTTGATGCATGTCCTTTGTTTGTGATAGGATTTATAAACTCATCATTTAGCATTGTGTTCTCTTGGTGCCACCCCAAGAATGCAACCTTATTATATCAACTCATATAAATTACCTTCTCTTGGTGCCACCCCAAGAATAATACAACCTTATCATTTATCAACTCATACAAGCTATCTTCTCTTCAAATCAAACAACACAAAAATTCCACTATCTGTAAGCCTAGATATTGAATTTCTCTTGGTGCCACCCCAAGAATATAATTATGAATCAAACAACACAAAAATTCCACAATTCATAAGTCTAGAAACTAAAATCTGATTGTAATGGACGCTTTGAGCATCGTCCAAATAAACAAGCTTTCTTATAAGAATAGGAAAAAAAAATTATCAACCATTGATTATAATGTATCATAAGTTAAGAGGCTCCAAAATCTAACATCAATAAGCAAAATCACAAATTGGTCAATTCTTGTTCTATGGAGACATCACCATAGCCAATCTCGTGCACCAAATAAGCTTCATCACTAGCTCCATTCTGCTCAGTATGTCTCTTAAAATAACACGAAACCTCATCATGACTAGTTTTACCACAAAAAGTACATACAGTGACAAATGTATTTGAATAAGCATGTCCAGCATGGTGCCCACGATCGAAAAAGTTTGGCTTCCATGACCAGCTTGATAAGCTTGGCTTCCATGGCCACCTTGATAATCTTGGCTTCCATGGCCGACTTGATAAGCTTGGATTCCACATCCAGCTTGATAAGGGTGGCTTCCATGACCAGCTTGATGAGCTTAGTATCCACGACTAGCTTGAAAAATGTGTTTGTCCAATATTTCCATGAAAGCGCTTTGATGCTACATAGAGCTTTGTCATTATATAAAGAGGAATCAAACAAAATTATTTTACTTACAACCTTGAGGCTTTCTCTTGAAGGTGTTCCATTGTCTTAATCTTTTGAGCAACCTTTAAAGAATCACAAGCTCATTCAAATGTAACATTGTCCTTATTTGCTAACACTGTGATGATTTTATCGAATTCAAGAGCTTCCATAGTCTCCAAATGCTTAGCAACATGTTGATCCTTTAGAACACGTGCACCTACAGTAGACGTGTTTTAAAATATATTTGAACTTCTCAATGTGCTCATCAAGAGAGTTAGTAATTTTATAATCCAAATTTGATAAAGAATTTCGAAGATGAATCACTTCTTAAGTAGTCCTCCTAAGAAAAGATTTTTCTAAATGATTCCAAACCTCATGTGAATGTTGTAGACTTTCCATATCCATCAAAATCGAATCCTTGAGAGCATATAGAATTAATCCTCGAGCAGCTTGCTGTATTTGTGTGTCATATTCACAATTCATAGTGTTTGCAATTCGCCAGCTACCCAGGTCTTTATAGGATTAAACCATATCATTGTCGAAACCATCAGGATCAAGCAGCATCACTGCTTGGTTGGCGGAGAGAAGAAAATGCACAGTTTGTGGAGGATCAAGTGCTTCTATTTTGTCCCCTTCACTTGGAATCCACCACGATATAGGCAACTTGGGTCAGAGAGCTGTGTGATGGGCAACCACCTCCCACGATTTGGAGAGCTCTTCATAAATGTTCCAACTTCCAAGCATATGAGGCTTTGTTGCAATTTGTCGCGTGCTCTATCAGTGCCATAGGTTGCAATTGCCCTACTAGCGTGTGTGCTGAAGTAAAAGTTGACAAAGGATGAGTCTACCCTATTCGCTTTGTAGAACAAATTCATGTGAATATGTGCCCTTCTTGGAAATGCTCCTACTTTTGGAGGAACTTTCCGCCATGTAGGATCCTGGGCAGTAGAGCACGTGAACGGAAAGAAGTCAAGCCAAAAGATGCAACCGGATCCCAAAGCTGAAATGGATGGTTCCAACGTAACAAGTCTTGTTCAAGCAATGTGTCGATAAGTAGAAAACAAGAGAGTACATTGCCTCTTTCTTCTAGCTCATGGATGTAGTGGTATCTCCCCTTCAATGAGAGAATTCAACATATGATGAATGGATTGTACTTTCCCAAGTACAAGAAATGCATTGTAATTTGCCAAAGCCTGCAAACTTCTTACGCTGCTCCCATGTCATGCAATACAATACGTCCGTCAAACTACATTCTTCAAATTGATCATAGATTGTGGAAGCTCAAATGGTCTTCAAGTGATCATGATTGTAGCTTAGAAGTGCTCTGATACCATGTTAATGAATTGATAGTAAGTAAACACATAGATAACCCCCGAAAGAAGAATTGTATTCAATGAACGGCTGTTTACAATTGACCTTCTTTTATAAGAGATGGAGGGAGAAAGCATATTATGCTTTCATTACACAAATAAAACAAGTTGAATGACTTTTTTCATTCATAAGGCCTGTTGCCCAAAAGGCGTTGGAGCAAGGGTGCAGCTTCTAGGCTACATCATGATAATGTGGGCTTGGAGATTGAGAGTGGGGGGGAGACTTGAGAGAGAGAGAGAGAGAGAGAGAGAGAGAGAGAGAGAGAGAGAGAGAGAGAGAGAGAGAGATGAGAAGAAGTGGGAGAAAATGGTGGAATTGCCAAGTACCCTCCCGAAAAATAAAATAAATACAAAAATAAGCAATTTCGCTTTCAAGGGCCACATCTCAACTTAAGCCTTCCTGAGGGCAAGCCAAAAAGCAAAGCATATAGCCTTTACAAAAGCTAAGGCTACAATTTGCTAACAGTCAAGAACAATTTGATAACTATATGCGAACTCATCTACAACTTCATACATTTTCCGTCGCTATACGGATAGATCAAGCAAAAGTATTGGTAGATTTGAAATAGTTTGCTTTTGACAATGTTGTTACTCTAAATTTAGAAAGGTAGTTGTGTGATCCTTTGCGATTGAAAAAAAATATGGAGTCAAAATAATGTGCTTTGGAACGCGTTTGTGCAATCATAGCTCACTTGCCTTTGTTGCGTTGTGATGTTAACATTTTCTTTTCTTCAATTTGAGATGACGGGAAGCTAGTGCATCACTAATAATTCCTTGTTCGATATTGTAAATGTAATGCAAGTTCAGCATCCTCAACCGTCGACTTATAACACATATCTACTCATGCCGACTCCTTAAAATGGTTATTTCTCATTTTTAATGCAAAGCACGGAATTCATCTATCCTATAATGGCTTTCAAGGGATCAAATTCAAGCTTTTGCAAGGCTTTTGTTGAGTAGGAGTGATATGCACTTACCTTTTGAAGCGTGCCCACCCCACCACTAATGTTTTCTTTGAGTCGACATACTTGGAAAACCTTTATGTTGAGTATAACCACAAATACAAGCTCCTACACTTTTATCCCGCCTTTTGCTTAGGCAGGACAACTTCCACCTTGAAGGTAGGAGGACCACACTTTGAGTTTCCAATAGGTCATCTAAACCTCCTCCTCCAACGTCGAGATGCCTCTTTTTCTCTGCTCTTTCTCATTGTGCTTGCCTTCTACCATCCAAATTCTTCATCTCTCTTTTCCCTAAATACTTTCACCTAGTCAAGGAAGCGCAGAGATAAAGATCATAAAAGACTTTCTAATCATTTAATTTTCTCCCACCTCAAATTCATTGCATATCACAAGCCTCTCTTTCAAAGTATTGAGAACATTATCGGTGTTGTTTCCAACCCAAAAATTACAATGCCAATTGTGTGGGAGAGGAGAGCACACACAAAGGGTTAAGGAGACACCAAAAGTGGTGGAGCAAAAGCTACTCCAGCTTATTCCTCTATCATATATATATGAGTATACATGGGCACTATACAGTGGGTGGGCACACTGCCCTTTACCCCAACAACCTCCCACTTAAAGGCAGTGTGCCTTTAAGGGAGTATAGTGTACATATCATACAATCAGCCATAGGCCTAAAAACAAGATGACCAGACTGTCATCCTATGCCCATCGGCACTTTACAATGTGCGAAGTGCATAGAGGATAAGCTGCTAGCAGACATCAGATTTGCAGGATAGAAAATGACAAGCTATAGATGCCTATCAACCAAGATCTCATGCCAGATCTCACTTGGAGAGTGCACTCTCACCACCACGTGCTCCTGTGCTAAGTCCATAGCACCCGAACTGTCACTGTGCAGAGAAAATGTCTCTGAATCCAACCCGTGATCCCCTAGCCATAATCAGATTGCCTCTAGCAATCTTCCATGCATGATCACCCAAAGAGACATGATAACCTGCCTCAACCAACTGTCCAGTACTGATCTTGCTCGTAGCAAGTCTTGGTATATGTCTAACCCTCTGTAGAACAAGAATAGAGCCACTAGGCATAACAAGGTGGATATCCCCATAACCATAGACATCCATAGAATGATCGTTGCCCATCAAACCACTCTCCACAATGCATTCCTGATATGCATTGAACCATGACCTATGAGGGGTCATATGACATGAAGCACATGGATCTAACATCCAATCACCAAGAATGGGTACATCAGTGGCCAAGAAGGAGGTGTCAGACATAGACAAAAGAATGCCTTCATCACTGCTACTGTCAGTGGAAACCCTGGCATCCACGCCTTGAAGCTCAACATGCTTCTTCTCCTTCTTCCTGTCATTCTTAACCTTGCTCTTCTTCTTGTATTTTCTCAGCCATTTCCAGCAATACTTTTTCACGTGGCCATACTTGCCACAATAGAAACATCTAACACAAGTCCGAGAGCTAGACTTGCTCTTGGAATTCCCCCTTGCACATGACCTATTTCTACCAATTGATCTACCTCTGGAGTGCATATCAAGGCTATATTTCAGCACATCAGGGCATTTCAACCCATCATGCTGTAACATAACACTATCATGGTCATACATCTGGCATATACGAGTATAGAACTCATATGCATGGTAGTCTACACCCTGTACACCATCATGTACCTGCAAGTAGACTGACTTCGAGAGTGATGACTGAATGTTAGAGCATGCTTGCTCATCCATGTCATCCCAATCACTCTGTTTAATGCTATTAGGCTTGACACCTTTGCATTGAATGGGCTTATGCTGCCTCTTTTGCACTAACACATCATAAATCTGCTCTTTCCAATGCTGAAAGTTTGATCCATCCAACCTCTCAATATCAAAGAGGGCACTACCAGCTGTAGATGCCATATCTGTGGCACAATAGGTCACAACCAAAGAGCAGTATAGTGCAACAGGCAACCCAAATGACCAAAAAGTATAGTGTTGTCCAGACCAATCAGGTAAATTGGCTGATCCAATGCTCAAAAGCACTCAACCATAAAGAGGCATAAACAAGAATATATGCAGCCTAGTAACCTGCCAATGCCTGGCAATCCAAGTAAGAAACGCACTAAACCAAATGAGCAATGCCTGCTCAACCAATGGCAATAGGAGCCCAGCTCAACTATCCATAAACATCAGTGCGGCATCCACCAATGCAAATCCATAATGCATCGAAATGGCATTTACTGCATCACTAATGCATCACCTCAAGTGTGCAATCCTTTGGCAACAAAATCAAGCATTCACCACCTGCCAAATGTGCCAAAGTGACTTGCCAAAATGCCAATAATGCCCTTGGACTGAAGTAAGATCCCAATCACTTTTTGTAATTTACTATTGTGCAAGAGAAATCACATCCACTTTGGGCAAGATAACATGCTGTCCTTGTTTTTGAACGGTGATATCTTTTCACTGAAAGACCGGATGCCAAAGCTGTAAACAGCAAAGTTGTAGATGGTAGAAAGATCTACAATGTATCAGTTGACCTCAAGAGCCAAATCCTTGTGGATTCTCAGATATTCTCACCTGAAAAACAGCTTCCTGCACATTGGTCACAAATAGACAGTAGACTGTAACTTTTTGTGGTCTTGCAGAGGCTGTAGCTCCTGCAGCTTATACTGGATCAACTTGCTTCCAAAAGCAAAGTTGTAGTATGTTCTATGAACTACAACTTTCCAGTTTGGCATAAAGTGCAATTCCGCACCAGGAAAGAGATATTTAGTCCTGAAAATGACTGTTTTGTCATAAAAACAGCAACAGCAGCAATTGTAATGTCGACCAATGGCAAACACAATGCCATAAAATCAGCCACGAATACGGTAACAAATCATCCCCAAAATGCTGACAAAATACATCCAGCAGATCACCCCGTATGTCAAATGCAACACCAGCAAAATGGCAATTACAATGCCCAACCAAATTAGCCCTGAGAATGCTCACAGATTAGCAATAAAATAGCCCAAAAGCACTGGCAAAACAGCCCCGAAATGTGCTCCAAACAACGGCAAATCACTGATAATATATCCTCCTCATCTGTTCAATGAACTTACATAAACACCACCATACATGTAGGTGTAAAACCGTCAAAATGTCCATTAAATCACTATCAAAATGACCTCAAAGCATGTGTCCTCAGTCGACAAAAGTATTTGCAATGGCCTCTGACAAGAGAACTCCTAACCTGAGTCTCCGTTAGCCTACTGTCACTCGGGGAGACCTACACCTGTCCCCAAGCCAAGCCAAGACCAACTGAAAGAAACTCACGCTGTCTAATGCCCAGCACGGACAAGATGCAGCAAATTATGTCCAACAGGACCCAAATGCACAGGAAAACACGAGCTAACAAAGCTCAATTGCAACCGAAAGAAGCTACATAATGCACAAGCACATATCCCACACAATGTCCACAAGGCGTACTTCTACAAAATGTCCCACAAAGAGACCAAAATCAGCCAATTCTCAGCTCCAAGACCTCAAATGCAACACCGGCTATCTCCCAAGCATACAACTGCATCAAACATGCAATCCACAAGCTCCCCAACAGCTCATCTTCTCCAAAGTGGATGTGGAAAGAAAGAGAGAAGAAGAGGGAAAGGAAGGAGAGATTGGAAAAGAGGAAAGAGGGAGAGAAAGAGAGAAGTTGCTATCACTGGGCTGCTCTTCCTTTGCTCACGGGATGGAGTTGCTGCTAGTGCTGGGATGCTCTTGTTCCTTTGCTCACATCTCTTCCTTTTGAAATAGCCTGTTTCGTGCCATCCTCTCAAGGGCACCTCTAGTGTCCACGGCTCCATCAGCCCTTACAAGTGCCTCAGACTTGAAATACTCTCCTGCTCACGAGCCATCTGCAGCAGCTGCATCTACAAAGAGCTTCCCTACAGCCCTCCATGCAACGCCTCACCTCCAATGACGAGCAAGATTCACTTGCAAGGGGATCTATGGCTGCTCCACGGCTCCATAAGCTGGCAACACACGACACCATCGATGATCTCCATCGACGGTCTCCTTCCAACGCTAGGTGATCGACTCCACAACCCTTCTCATAAACGAGCTCAAGGGCTCACAGGCAATCCGAAATGCCACCACCAGCTGCTCAACAAGCTCCTGGACGGCTTCCGAACAAGCTCCGCAAAATGGCAAAGATATATGTCTAGATGATGTCTACCCAAACTCTCTCCGTGAATGAGAGAATCGAGCTCTCCAAAGCTCCCGGTAGATCTCTCGAAGCAGTGCCCGTTCTCCTCTCACCGAGCTCCTCGTAGATCGAACGCCATGGGCTCTGATACCAGTTGTGGGAGAGGAGAGCACACACAAAGGGTCAAAGAGACACCAAAAGTGGTGGAGCAAAAGCTACTCCAGCTTATTCCTCTATCATATATATATGAGTATACATGGGCACTATACAGTGGGTGGGCACACTGCCCTTTACCCCAACAAATTGGCAAAGAGGAAACATTGACTGAGAAGGCTCCCCTTAGCAACGAATCCCTTCCTCTACCAATATTGATAGAGAGAGAGATATATATATATTATATCTCATGTCTTGTTCAAGATGCAAAGAAACTAGAGAAGGAGAGTGACATCTCCAAATCTTGTCATCTTGTTAAGATGCCAAAAAAATCCTTTGGGTTCCTGTAATAGGTATGCTTGAACTGATCCACAATTTCTAATTTAGTTTGCATCTCATCTTACAAAAAATGAGCTAAAAACAAGGACGTACTCAAAAATGTATTGTGAAGTATCCTTATTTGGAAATCTTGATTAAATTTAACGTCTAGCTCGATGTTTTGCATCGTGTTGGGAAGTTAACTTTATGCAAAATTTTGTATTTTGAGTGACATTAACCTTCAACTTCGTGTGTTAGCACCAAGTTGAAGACTTGGCCTTATATCTTTTGCTAGTGCAAGGCTACTTTTACGTTCATGGACTTCATGCTTTTCAAAGCCTTGAGTCAAGAGCTCAAACCATGAAGAGTTGCTCCCCTACATCACTATCCAACTCCCTTATACATGATGTATTATAGCATTAAATTGAGCACAAGAACAAGGTAAGAAGGCTTTTTTTCAAGAATAAGTATCATCTTTCTATTGAATGCTCTTATTTGCTAAAACCCTAAAAATAGTGATTTTTTTAACAATGTGTTTCTCGCATCCAAGAGCGACATGTTTTAGTGGCCACTTTTTTATACACTCTTTTTTACAGCATCTTTAAGAAGAAACATTTGCAATTACCCAAACAATTCGCAATAGTGTTATACATGTGTGTGTGGGAGGGGAGGGTGAGTGAAAAAAGAAGAGAGCACATGATGTGCTTGACAACACTCTTTCATTATTTCAAATTTTTTAGCTTTATGGAGTGTTGGAGTGTACCGATAGAGGAGGATGATGTTGATGAGTTGATTGGGGAGATGGGGAGGAAGGGGGAGAGGGAGAGGGAGAGGGAGAGGGAGAGCGAGCAAGAGCGAGAGCAGGAGTGGGAGGAAGGGAGGGACGGAAGGAGAGAGAGAACGAGAGAGAGGGGGGGAGGGGGGGGGGAGAGAGAGAGAGAGAGAGAGAGAGAGAGAGAGAGAGACAGCGTAAGAGAAAAACTAAAATAGACTGCGGTTAAATAAAATGGGTGTCCAAAATCTATTGGGAGGACACTTTTTTGCAAGTGTCTCAGTAGAGCACTGCCTTGCAAGGTAACAAAAGAGAAGAAGGGTGTGGGGGTGCGTGGGTGGGTGGGTAGGTGAGAAGGGGGGTGCGTGGGTGGGTGAGAAGGGGGGTGGGGGTGGGTGTGCACAAGGGGGGGGAGGGGGGACGCGTGCATGGGTTGGCGTGCATGCGCGTGCGGGTGCGTGCGCACATGTGGGTTCTTGTGGACGTGCATTAGTGTGTACATGTTGCACAAGTGGAGATACTCATAAATACATTGTAAAGATGCTTGCAATATACAAAATTGTAAAATCGTTTATATGCAACCCTAACCTTTGTAGCCCCAACCAATCCCTTAGTTTTTTTTCCTCCAAGAACCTAGTGGCTGCAATGGCTAAAAGGTAAGGACTTCCACAAAGTTTCAAAACCAAACCCACTCTATACAAGCTCCTTTGTTGGCGAAGAACTTGATTAAGCCAACATGTGTTTCCATCCGAAAGAATATAATCTATGCTTTCTTCGAGGTGACTGGGAACTCCTCAATAGTGACCTCAAGGGGATTTAGAAGTAAGGCCTCAGAGTTAAGGAGCACTTTGTTCATGGAATTGGAAAGAGTATGAGCTATTTCTCTACTCGCTTCAATCCTCCTCAACGCAATGAAGGAAGGATTGTCTTTCATGGCTTCACCGATGAGTTGGGCACTTATGGCCTCCCCCTGCCCACAAAGACACAAATGTAACAAAACCACCCTTGGCTTTCAAGAAGTAAGAGACCTAAGACCTTTTCAATTGTGTGGAAGGACGCTCCAAAACCCCTCCTAGCCCTCACTGAAAATAAAAGCCCTCCTTAGCCCAGCTGTACTAGGTATCCAATGTGAAATCACCACAATAACAGAATGTCGTCGCTATGGAAGGATATTGCTACCACTAAAAAGGTCACCACCTATTAGGCGTCACCACCTACCTGAGCTCGAAGAATCGCGCTCTTTTTGTCTTGCTCGGCCTTTTCCACGAGAAACTTTGCTCTCTCGGCTTCTTGTGCAGCCACTTGCTTCGCCTCGATGGCAGCAGTGAACTCCTTGCCAAACGTGAGATTTATAATCGACACATCATCCATAGAAATGTGGAATTTTGTAGCTCGCTCGGTTAAGATCCTCCTGATTTCTCGGCTCACAATCTGCCATGCATTCCACCACCACAGATCAAGCAATGAGCACCGATCACTACATTCCCCATCTTACACATCAAGCAATGAGCATTGAGTATGCGGAGCCTTGGACTCGCAAAAAATGGATCAAACAGAAAGACTTTTACCTCACGTTGTGTTATCAGCTGGCTTGCATTATACTGAGCTACGACGGCCTTAAGTGTCTCATGTATGATAGAAGGTAGCACTCTGTCATTGTAGTTTAAGCCCAATTGCCTGTAAACCGTGGGAAGTCTGTCTACTATAGGTCTGGTCAACACACGAAGACCAATACGCACCTGCAAAGTACATTCTTGAGATTACAGCCACGCCAATATCCAATGCTTAGCCATGCTGGCCTGGCAGTAATTCCCACCCTTTCTTTTGAAACTTACGATGTGAACAGGCTTTTTGCAATTTTCATGGTCTGTATGTCACAAAGAGATTTCACATTTTTATCAGCTTGTCCCCCCGTGATGGATGAACATGCAAGAATGAGTAATCAACTAATCGTGAAAAACAGCCATAGCTCTGTGCATGGGCTCTGGCTTGGTAAATCTTACGGTTTGCAAATCTCTGCTCCCAGAAGTACTGTCCACCACATGTGGTGTAGCCCTCACGTCGAAAATTACCGGTCTCTCAAACCACGGTATCTTAAAATGCGTCCCTTCAGGGTAGACCTACACAAAGTGGGCAAAATCAGCATCGCACTCCAGCCGTAAAATTCGGAGACGCGAGATCCACAGGAATACCAAACGTCCGACGAATGGAAGCTCTTGAAGTCTTTACGGATTAGCAACTACGCTGGCAGACCTGCCCACTAAGGACAAGGGTGCCCTCCCTCGCATCTTCCTTTATTAGCCTGCCTTCGTTTACAAGAGACTTCTTAGTTTTTCAAGCGGTACCCAAAGCAGGGACAAACCTTGTCTTTGATACCGACGATGCGGTTGAATACGATAGCACGGTGGCCAGCCTCTACGTTGTACAAACTGTGGTAAGCCGTAAGGGCGGTAAGCCCTGCGAAAGCGGCCACCCTGACGAAGGTCAATATAGGTCCGGCGTTGGGAAGCTTCACATTTCTCGAACTGCCGAAGTCCATGATGAGACGATTGAGAGAGGCGAAGCAGGATCCAGAAGCAGCTTATGATCCGGCGATTACGAAGTTTCTATTTGAAAACTGATGTATCTTTGCCCTTGCCCACATTATTAGAGATTGTAATTTAGCCGTCAACGGCTACGGTCGGAAGATTTGTATCCAAAATAGCTTTACTTCTCACGGGTTCAATCCCCAATGATCCCAAGTAGACACCCGGTCACAATGGCCTAGGAAAGCGATGAGTTTTGCACCGTTGATTTCTATCTTGATCCTACCGTGCACAAATTACGCTTCTTGTGTGATGTCCGATCAGATCTTTGATCTTGTGGCTAGAAACAAAAATTGCACGCATGCCTTTCGACTGACTCCCGGTGCATGCCACGTGTCCATCCACCTCCCCAATCCGTTGATGGTCAAAAATCGACTCCAATTGCCAGTTTCCTCCTTGGGAATCTGGCTCCCACCGTCAATTCCCTACTTCTTAAAGGTTGCTTGAGGCAATTAGATTTACCACACTAGCAAGGGGGTGGGTATAGCCCAGAATAGAATGCCCACACCACTCATGGAGCAAAGTTAATTTGTTGGAACATATCATTAGCCTATAGTCAAATTTTCCTTCTATTTTTTGGATTTTTCGTTTCTACTTAGAAATTAAATACCTTCATGTGGATTGTGGACTTGTGTTCATTTTTGCCATCAATTTGCTCTAGCAATCTAGTTTGTGGGTTTTTGTGCAAGGACTCAGTTTGTTGCCCTACCTCGTCGTTGCCTTCATTTTCTACCAAATCTCATGCATGCTCCAAGGGTAGTTCCAAGTCTCACATAAAAATATGATTGAAGAAGTCGACTAAGCCCCTTCTTTTGGTTTCTCTCAAACATGAGACCAAGGAATCCGTGCCCTGTATTATCAAGAAATTGGAAATAAGGGCCAGATTCAAGGAAGATTGGTGAGAGTTTGGATGCTCCATCAATCTCAACCACAAAAATAAAGCATAAACCCAAAACATGTTGAAAAAGAGAAGCATAAAAGCTCCTCCCATGAATCATTCAGAAATTGGATGCTACAAAACCTCCCAAAGGCTATGAATGTGCTTGCAAATAATTAAAGCCTCAAAGAAAGAAGGAGTGGAAGAAAGGAGGGGAGAAAGAGGGGACAATGCAAAAGAAGGGAGAAAGAGGGATGGACAAGAGATGAAGAGGGGGATATGGATGCATAAGAGGGCTGAGTTTATGAGGGTAATGGACAAGAGATAGAAAGGATGGATGCATGAGAGGAGATGAATGATACATACAGGAGGGGCTGAATAGGAAAGGATGGTCTGAGTTTACAAGGGGGATAGGAGATGAGATGGATGCAAAATTTATCATCACAAAACTCACCTTAGAGAAGATAGGATTCAATTTTGAAAGGTAGGAGCCATCTGCTAGAAGGATACAGCTTGAAAGTTTGAGAGTGATGGATCATTGACATAAAATTTTTTCTTTTTCCCACCACAACATTGCTATTTTTGTTGGTATTTTTATCAAAATGCCTTGGGATACAAAAAATAGCAATGTTGTTATATTTTGACTAATTTTTAATTGAATTTTGAAGAAATATATCCATTTGTCACTTCCATCTGAAAGATTTACAAAACTAATCCATGGCATGCATTGGATTGTGGAATTTCGGCACGTGCTTTGAATGTTCAATCTTGTCATTTGAATGACGTGTGTGGGTTCACAAGGTTGGTACTATGTGGGGAGGTTGGTCATTGGCGGCGGCTAGAATGGGACCAAAAATTACTAGCCCCTAAATCACAATGGGATGGACTAGTGCGAGGCCTTGCTTTAGGGTACGCATGTTTTTGTTTACGGCACATGTGGCTGATGGATTTTTGGTATAGGGATCCATGTCTTGCAATGGGACAAGAGTTTGTGCGACTCTAAACCACTATGATACCAACCACTATGCCAATTCTTGTCCCATAAATAGGTTTTCACATGCACATTTTTGTTATGCCACTTGGGGCATGCACCTAGACACATGTGGGTAAGAAATAAGGAAATATGCATGTCTAACCATGCAAATGATATCCGATATGTATGATAATTTGTATAGGAATTAATGTGAGTAATATTAAAGCTTGTGAAATGTATCACATCCATCACACACACATAGGCTAGGATCACACTGATGCATCTTTTTTAACACATGCATGATGCATGGTAAGAAACAAGGAATATGCATGCACAACGATGGATGTGATACTTTTAACAAGGCTTGACATTACTCACATTAAGGCCTATGCAAAGTATCATACCCATTGGAGACACACACATCGGCTTCACAGGGATGCCTGTTTTTGTACACTTATGCATGATGCATAGTAAGAAACAAGGAAATATGCATGCCCAACCATGAAAATAATATTCGACAAGTATGATACCTTTGAAAAACCCTTAATTTGAATAGGATTAAGACCTATGCAATGTATCATACCCATCAAAGGCACACACATAGGCTATAAGCACACCAATGCATAATTTTCAACACTCACGAATGATGAGTCATAAGAAATAAGGATTTAAATATGCATGCCCAACCATGAAATGATATTTGATGTGTATGATACTTTGCACAGGCCTTAATCTGAGTTAATGTTAAGGCATCTACAAAGTATCACACCCTTCAAAGTTACACACTTACAGTAGTGCATAGACACTCTCTCCCATTGCTCTCTCTTTCAAATTCTACAAGAAAGTGGAGGCCTATGGAGCTATTTCAAGATTTAAGTGAACCTATTTGGGATTACTTTCAAGAAATAGGGAGGTCTATTAGTCTAAACTACATTGAGAGAGAGAGAGAGAGAGAGAGAGAGAGAGAGAGAGAGAGAGAGAGAGAGAATCACCATTTGTTTAGCATGCTCTCGTCTATGAGAGTGTGGTATGAGCTGTCACTCGTTGTAGAGATTCACTTGCTCGATATGTTGGATCCATTGAGGAGCTTCAGTGCATCACGTTTCAATCTTTTGATTTGTAAGAAAAACTTGAGAATGCATAAGATGCAAACACATTTCAGACTTGCACTACCAATCACTCTCATGGTGATTGGTGATGCTGAGGACTAAGAGAACATGAGAGTTTTGAGGGAGGCTGAGAGAATGAGAGAAAGATATTAAGAGAGCAAGAGGATGAGTGAGAGTATGAGAGAGTATAAATGATTAAGAGGTTGAGAAAATGACAAAGAGAGTGAGTTAGACTAAAAGGTTAAGTGAATTACTAAGAGGTTGAGCTAAGTTGACAGAGAGCGAGGCTGAGAGATAAGTTTTATGCCTAGAGAGAGGCTAAGAGAGGTTGAGCAAGGCTAAGCAAGGCTACGAGAGAGAGAGAAGAAAGAGGGGGGGTCAAGCAATTATAGGGATGTCGCCAAGGCTATGCAAGTCCTCTTCATTGCCCTTTTTAGCAAGGGTGATTTGCATGCATGACTTACATGTAGTTCACCCTTGCTTTTCTATTTTGCAATGCTTTTTGTGATTTAGTAGCCTCTCTCTCTCTCTCTCTCTCTCTCTCTCTCTCTCTCTCTCTCTTTCTTCTTTTTCCTTCTTGTTTTCCCTCCCTCCCTCACTCTCTCTCTCTCTCTCTCTCTCTCTCTCTCTCTCTCTCTCTCTCTCTCTCTCTGTTTTCTTTTTCCTTCTTCTTTTCTTTAATGACACTAGGAAATCAACCACCTTCAAGGACACATATCTTTCAAATGGTGAAGAATCTTTCTACCCTCTTAGATTCTCTATGATTTTTATCTTCATGTCGCTTAAAAGTCTACACAACATCTATCAATCGCTTCTGAACCAATGCTAATTTGAAAACTCAAATTGTTCTAAAGTGCCTCCCTATATCCTATAAATGGGGCTAGGAAAGCCCCAGCAGTAGCTACTTTGAACTGTCACATGGTGGTTGTACCGTTGCAGTCTATTTTTCTCAGCTCTGTAATACTATTCCAATAGCTTTGTATGAATGGCTCGCTAGCACAACATTGCAATGCACAAGCATCTTGATTGCTCTAGAGACTTTGATCTCCAATTTTTTGATAGGCCTCATTAATAGCACATTCCCACAAATGTGATATCTTGGGATGTCACAAGCATCCTTGTGTTTTACTGATCAAGTTTTATGAAGTAAATTTTTTAATTCAAATTATATTCAACAATAATGTATTTAATTATCTTAATTTATTACATCAAATATCAAATTGCTAATCAACTACATCAATGAAGCTAGATAAAGCATTTAAAAAATAGGAACTCGTTGTAGACATCACATAACAACTTTATGCATGCAACAATTTGCAATGGAAACACCTATCACACACATTCAATATATAGCAGATCATAAACATGGAAACTAACCACAAAAAGATCTACAAGAGTAAGTAGCATGCAACCCAAATTGACCTTAGCTCATTTGAATGCACGAAAATGCCTTTAGCTTAAATTAGATGGAAACATTCGATAAATCAAGACAAAACATGCAAGAAGTTGCTAACATAAAAACATAAAAGTTGAGAATTTCAAGCAAGATTCACTGAACAAAATAGATATAAAAGGGCACTCCTGCTAAACCAATTTACAGAGTTCCAAATTCATAAAATTTTCCCACTTTTCCTAATATGGTCTTCTCTATCTCAATCATGGATTGTGACTTTTTCATTGCACAAGAGTGAGTGCTCAATAATAGAGAGAGAACATAACTCTCAACAATAGAGTTTCACAAAACACCTGAAATAGAACGAAACAAAGCTTGTAAGCACTCACACAAAAACAAGAGGCTACTTATAAATGAGTCTATACTTTACCAAAAACATTGACAAAGGTTGAACACAATAGATGGCTAAACAACAAGAACAAAGTCAAAGCACTACAAAAAACACAAGAACCTACAATAAAATCTAGCTTTGTTATTTCACAAACACACATAATGTAGAGAAAATCAAAATTCATAGTTGTCATCTAGAGTTTTAGGCATCTCTATCACAATGCATGCCACCTCACATTCTTGATCTCTTGAAGTAGAGTGATCACACAATTTGCTTGCCCATCCTTTTATGTGTTGCCTTTCTTCTTGAAGCAATATGCCTCTATGTGGGCGGCCCATTCTTACCACAACATCCACACTTCCAAACGTTTTGTAGTTAATTCTTTGATCCCTTGGACTTCATAGTAGTAGATTTCTTACTAAAAATTGTTTTCTCCTAGCCTTCCAATTAATAGAATTGTGTGTGAACGTCATCATTCTTCATCCAATTCACACCTTGACTTATGCACAGTATTTTGGCAATATCTCCATAATGCATTGTTAGACTTGACAATAGGATAGCTTCAACAATACCAAATTTTTGGACTCCAAAAATGGCCTTGTAAGAGAGTCCTTGTGGAGATATGGCAAGGTAAGGTGAATAAATTTGAATATGAAGTTGGCTTGTGGAGGCTAGGATGTGACATGATTCTCCCCTATTTTTTACCAAATGGCATAAGATGCAACTCTTCACTTTTGTCCACACCTCCCTATCATTCTTCCTCAGCTGCAATGGGGAGAATGGCACTAGTGCCATTGCCCACAACCTCCTATGAGCTTCTAGGGAAAGTACCTAGTGCCATTCACATATGTGTTAAAATCTGGCCTTCTATACTAATGACAATTGGGATCCATATGAGATGACTAGTGCCATTCTCCTCAGTTGCAATCAGAAAAATGTCACTAGTTGCAATCAGGAGAATGGCACTAGTGCCATTCCTCACTATCTTATATACTAATGCCAATTGGGATCCTCATGAGACCTTGTTGGATTGGACATCATGAGGAGGGAAAGTGGATTTGAGTAGGGGCCACTCCTTCTAGAACTCCACTCCCTCTAAATAGCATCATTAAATTGGTTTCTAGGTTTGGATTCCCTAGTCACACCAAATAGAATCTTTAGATTGGTTTCTAGATCTAGTTCCATTGATATTGATCCATGCATCTATCCTTACATCCAAACCCTTGGAGATTGGGCCCATTATTTCCCGTGAGATGGTTAAAACTTGAGCTAGATGCATGAAGGTCCCTTATTGCATTGTGATATGAGGTGTTGTGCTTAGTCTCCCTATTTTAAACAAACGCAATCAAAAACCATGCAAGGAAGCATAGTTAGTTAAGGATCCCTAGAACAAAAGAAACACAACAAACTTTTAAGTAAAATCTAGGGCAATAGCATTCCTAAAACAATATTAAAAATATTAAAGGACATTACAATCAATATCTCAATGCTATGGGATAACCAATGGACAATTTGATATACAACCAAGCCAAGAAAGAAAATGAGTTAAGGTTCTCTATTAAGAAAGAAATTTGAATGAAGTTTCAGTAAGCACTGTGATATATCTCCTCAAGTTGATTTGAGTAGGGGATTGTCCTTCTGAAACTCCACTTTCTCCAAATAAAATCTTTAGATTGGTTCCTAAATCATATTCCATTAATTTGGACCCATGCATCTATCCTTGGACCTTGGGCCAATAGGGACCCCCAGTTAATAGATGTACATTAATTTGCTTGGGCCAGGGCGAGAGGGGGGGTGGAGAGATGGATTAATCTAAGGTTTTGTGAATAGGGAGAATGCACCACATGTAAACTACAAAAAGTCTATAGAGTTCCATATATTTTTGTCACCGCCTTTTGTGAGCTATAAACGGGAATATGCAGTGGTCCCGGTGAGGGAAGAGGGAGGCAAAAGCGAGAAAGGGGGGGGAGAGAAAGAGAGAGAGAGAGAGAGAGAGAGAGGATAGAGAGAGAGAGAGAGAGAGAGAGGAGAGCTGGGCTGAGGGAGAGGAGATTGAGAGAGGAGTGGGTGAGGGGGATGTGAGAGAGTGCAATAGACCAACGAGGTGGAGGAGGGAGAGAGAGGCTCAAAGGGGAGGAAGTGGGGGGATGGAGAGACTGAGAGACAAGGAGAGAACGAAGACCTAGGGAGGGACGTGCAAACACACTGAGGGAGAGGGATGGAGCTTAGCTTAATTGAGAATATGCAAAAAATAAAATGCATGAATAGGCCATAGCTTAGGTTAATTAAGGCCGTGTAACACGAATGCTAATTAATTAATGTGTTTAGACACGAATGCGAATAGGTACATTATTTCCTATGAGATGGTTGAAAGTTGAGATAGATGCATGAAGGTCCCTCGTTGGATTGTGATATCAAGTGGAGGGCAAGTTGATTTGAGTAGGGGCTTGTCCTTTTGAAACTCCACTCCTTGCCATGGAAGATTCCCCCAAGGGTCAATCTTGGGATCCCCCTTGCAAGATCTTCTTGAACCTTACCAAATGCTTTGATCCATTGGACAAAAAAATCACTTCACTTTTAGTGTACTTTGGCCAATTCGGATCCATATGAGATACCACATGAAACTTGAGATAGATACATGAAGGTCCCTAGTTGGATTTTGACTCAGGTTGAGGGGAAATAGATCTTCTTAAATCTCAACAAATGCCTTGATCCTTTGGACACATGGAGCACTTCACTTTCAGTGTACTTTGCACTTCTATACTAATGCCAATTATGATCCCTATGAGATGGTTGAAACTTGATATAGATGCATGAAGGCCCCTAGTTGGATTGTGATCTCAAACGAAGGAGAAGTAGATTTGAGTAGGGGATAATCCTGAAAATCCACTCCATTCCCATTGACGGTGGTATGTGACATATATCTCCCTCATTATTCTTAATGAAGAGTGACCTCCCTTCATGAAGATTCCCCAGAAGTCATCCTTGGTTTGGATCCTAAGTCACACCAAATAGAATCTTTGGATTTGGATTTCTAGATTTGGATTCCCAAGTCACACCAAATAGAATCTTTGGATTGATTCCTAGATTTGGATTTCCAAGTCACTCCCTCTCAGATTTGTTGGTACTTTATAGTAGTGATCTAGATTCATGGTTTAGCTCTTCACAAACACTAGTGTTCTATATAAAGGTCCTCTCATAATGTGAAGCCCATGTTCTCATAAAGGTCTTGGAGAATGGCATTCTCCTAAGTTGCAATGGGGAGATTGGCACAAGTGCCATTCCCCACAACCTCCTATTAGATTCTTAGGAAAGGCCCTAGTGTCATTCTCCTATGAGGTTTTGGGGAATGGCACTAGTGCCATTCCCCACAATCTCATTATTTCCTATGAGATGGACCTCTTTGGTGGATTAAAGTCCGATTCTTTTTAGGCTTTCACATTCATTTTCTATTCAGATCCCTCCACTTCAATTGGCACAAAATTTTGCCAACATCTGGCACTTTTTATATGGTCAAGGTCTTCTTGAACCTTAACCTTAACCAATGCCTTGATCCATTGGACACAAGGATCAGTTCACTTTTAGAGTGCTTTGGGGTGTAAGCATGATTGAGTGGACCAAAAAGCAGTGTCCATGGACACTGCTATGAGGGATTAATTTAGGGTGCCCAAAGCATAGGTGGACAAACCTATTGTGCTTTTAATCCTTCTTATATTTAAAAAGCACTAAAAGCACTACTCTTTTTGCCAATGGAATTTGTAAAAGCAATATTAGGGGTGCTTTTTGACTACTAGCAAAGTAGTAAAAGCATATCAACCAATCATGCCTACAACCTTTTTCCTTCTATACTAATTTCAATTGGGGTCCCTATGAGATCAATTCACTTTTAGAGTAATTTGGCCTTCTATATAGCTAGGGTCCCTATGAGATGGTTGAAACTTGATATATATGCATGAAGGCCCGTAGTTGGATTGTGAACTCAGGTTGAGGGAAGTACATTTGAGTAGGGGTTTCTCCTTCTAAAAACCCACTCCCGTCTCGTTAAAGGTTCTCAAAAAATGGAACTAGTGATATTCTCCTTAGCTGTAATGGGGAGAATGACACTAGTGCCATTCTACACAATCTCATATGAGGTTCTAGAGAAAGTCCCTAATTCCATTTTCTATGAGGTTTTGGAGAATGGCACTAGTGCCACTGCTCTCAACCTCTTATGAGCCTTAACATGGAGGAAAATTTTGGTCATCAATTGGATTCACTCTGCATGGACTTGGGCTATGACATTGCTACTATTGGATTTGCTCTCGAATAGCTACCTTCATGAAAGACCCAATCCCATTCTCCACATCCTTACCGGAGGTTGTGCAGATAAAGATAATGAAAAATTGCACTAGTGCAATTCTGTCCAGAGTAGTTGGATAATGGTGTCAATGCCATTTTGCCCATTGCTTAAGATGGAGAATAATCTAGCCCTGATTGCATGGAATAAGACAAGAATGAGTCTTGACATGGAGGATAAATTGGTCTTGAATTCTTGGCATAAGGCAAGAATAAGGCATGATATAGTGGCACTAGTGCCAATCCCCCTAAACTCCTATAATATAGTGGCACTAGTGCCATTCCCTTGAACATCATTATCATGGCATTAGTGCTTTTGACTATATTATGAGGCAGTAGTGCCATTCTCCAAATAATTATAGGAGGTTTTGGAGAATGATACTATTACCATTCTACCCATTGGATTGGGAGAATAGCACCATTCCCATTATACACATTGTTTATGCCCACTACAAGGGGATAATGGTACTAGTGCCATTCCTTTGACCATCATATGGATAATGGTAGTAGTGCTACTCTCCCCTATGCTATAGGAGGAATGGCACCGGTTGAGGAGGACAATGCTATGCCATCCTATCCGTTGCATCGGAAGAATGGTGCAAGTGCCATCCTACCCATTTCTTATGCCCATTGCAAGGGGGTAACAACCTTACTTCCATTCCCATGAACCTCCTATGAGGTTTTGGGTAGTGTGGCAACAGTGCCATTATTCCCATTGCTGTGGGCGAATGGCACTATTCTCATTCCATTGAACCTCTTATGAGGTTAAGGAGAATGGTAGTAGTGCAATTCCCCACATCCTTCTAGGAGGTTCCGGAGAATGATACTACTTCCAATCCACCCTTTGCATTGGGAGAATGGCATCATCCCCACATCCTTATAGGAGGTTATGACGAATGATACTACTTCAATTGTTTATGCCCATCGTGAGGGGATAGTGTCATTAGTTCCATTCCCTTGAGAATTATGTGAGGTTGTTGAAATTGCAATTAAATACATTTCAAATAGCATTCTAACATGGAAGAATGGCATTGGTTGCTAATAGAAAACAAAGCTATTTTTGCAAAGCTAGCTTTCATGAAAGCATCCATAAAAAAGGGAGATTGAAACTAATGTCATTCCCATGAACCTCCTGTAAGGTTTGAGGGGACACTAGTGCCATTATTTTGATTGCAATAGGGAAGGAGCTACTTCACCTTAGATTAGTTTAAAATATATCAAGGTTATTTAGATTTTGTTTTGAATCAAACTAGTCGAAAGGTTTGCTCAATTTACATTACATTCTATCATATCTAGGGCTAAACTTCCCATTGGATGAGGAGAATGGCATCAATGCCATCCTATCCATTGTTTATGCCCACTACAAGGGGATAGTGGCACTAGTTCCATTCCGTTGAGACTTATGTGAGCTTGTTGAAATTGCAATTAAATACATTTTAAATAGTGTTCTAACATGAGGGGATGGGATTGCTAGGGAATAGAAAACAAATTTGTGTTTGCAAAGCTAGATTTCATGAAATCGTCCATAGAAAAGGAAGATTGACACTAATGCCATTCCCATAGACCTCCTGTGAGGTTTTGGGGGAATGGCACTGGTGCCATTCTTCTAATTGCAATAGGGAAGTAGCTAATTCACCTTAGTTTGCTTATATTTATTTTAAAATATATCAATTTTATTTAGATTTAGGCTTGTATTAAATTAGTTGGAAGATTAACTTAGTTTACATTACCTTTTATCATATCCCTCCCCATCACAATGGAGAGAACGGCACTAGTGCCACTTCCCACAACCTACTATGAGGTTCTAGAAAATGATATCATGTAGACTTAGTAAACCACTTAGTAAACAAAATGATATGATATGGACTTAGTACACCACTAAGTAGGTAAAATGATGTGTCATATATTCAATGCCATTTGTGGTTCAAATGTTTTAGATAACCATACAAGCACACCCTTTGTAACCTTTTTTATGGACACAATCTATCAACCAAACTCATCCCAACCCTGGGAAAGAAAGACCTTCTTGGTACTTTCGAGTTCCCACCATCACGGGATGGGTTGGGGGTCATCGCATTAGGCGATGCCTAGGGTGGTTCAAATGAGTTACACAACGACACAATCAAACCCTTCTTGGACTTTTTGATGGACAAGATCCAATCCTTCCCATTACAATAGGGATAATGGCACTAGTGCCATTTCCCATAGCATACTATGAGGTTCTAGAAAATGATATCATATAGACTTAGTAGACTATTTACTAAGCAAAATGATATGATATTGACTTGGTAGACGACTAAGCAAGAAAAATGATATGACACATTCAATGACATTCATGGCTCAAATGTTTTAGATAACCATACAATCACACCCTTTGTAGCCTTTTTGATGGACATGATCTATCAACAAAACTCATCCTAGCCCTTGGGAACAAAGACTTTTCTGGTACTTCTGGGTTCCCACCACCATAGCATAGAAGTCATCGTATTAGGTGATGCATGTGGTTGTTCAAATGTTTTAAACAACCACACAATCCAACCCTTCCTTGCCTTTTTGAGGAACACGATCCAACCCTCTACATTGCATTGGGGGGAATGGCACTAGTGCCATTCTCCCACAAAGTTCTTGAGAATGGATGCAGTGACATTCTCCCAAATTTTATCATAGATAGTATTCTTATACTAACAAGTATGTTTCTAGGTCTTTACTCTAAGGAATGGCACTAGTGCCATTCTTCCTATTGCATGAAATAATGGCATGAGTGTCATTCCCATGCTAGGAAAGAATGATACTGGTACTTCTTTTTCCTATTTAATGGGGATAATTCTTTTAAAATGTTTTGAGTATTCATTTTCTTGACATTTAATCCTTATTAAATAGGACTTGCAACAATGTCTAGTAAGGGAAAAAGAAAGTCCAATGAGGTGTCTATTCTTTATGGTGTAACCTTTGGAAAAGGATGGTATTTGGACTTGCTCAATAATGAACTCTAGAGGCTCCATAAAGTGTGTTTTATGAATCTTCACGGAGAAAATTTTGAAGATGTTGGGCAAGTCAAAGTAATTAAAGAGGGAAAAGTTGATGAGAAGGATATGATCCCTTTCCTTAGCATTCATACAACAGCAAGTTATCATATATATCAGTTGGATTCAGCTTGCTATGAGCATGCTAAAATGAAAACCATTGGAGACGATACAATAGCATCTAGGGGCTGGAATGTTAATCCATAGAATTGTGCCGGACAACAAATATTGGATGGCTTTTGTTTTGTGACCAAAAAGCTAAAAGAAGATACCACAAAGGGTAGAAAAGTATCTAAGAGAACTAAGATGACCAAAGAAGAGGGAACAAGCTCACGAGTATCGAAAGACACAAGGAAAGAGAAGGAAATAGAGGCAAGTGGGAAGGTTACAGGGCCAGGTGGGGAGAATACGAGGGCATGTGAGAAGGAAACAAAGATAGGGGGAAGAATTCAAGGGAAGGTGGAGATAGTGCACAAGCAAGTATTGCAATTGCTGATAGAGGACAAACGTGGGGCATAAAGAGAGTGGAGATAAAGAGACATAAATAACTAAAGGAGAAAAAGAAGCACGTGCAGAAATAGGCAATGTTGGGGAAAAGAAGGAAGAAGAGTGTGACACGTCTAGAACTGCAATTACACTATATAACAAGACACCATACAAACTTGTCAACTTCAAGACAATACAAAAAAATTTAGCAAAGGACATCGGTATTATAGGGCTAGGGGAGTACACACAGTACTTTCCATTTGGACTCAAATATGAGGTGTTGAATCCTATTATAAATTGTTTTAGTACACCAATAGAAAATTGACCATTAGTTATGTCAATGAGTTGGTGCATAGTTTCATCTTGATGTCAAGGCATCCTACTACTGTGCCTACCTAATACCATTTCACAAAGACACAAACACTCCCATGATCAAGGAAGAGATACATAAAAACAAGTTAACGGATTACACATATTGGATCCTTGCAGGTCAGCATTCTACATATGCTACAAAACTTTTCATAACTCAAGCACAAGGGAAAACCTTTGTATAGAGAAAGAGTTTTTATGCATAGAGGAAGGCAAGAATTGTAGTCAATATGCCATCAGATGCAGGTTGCAAGACAATATGGAGGCCCAACCAATCTTAAAGAATCAACCATATATTGATATCTTGCAACATTTAAGGGCTCAATAGAATGCATTTAGACGACCAAAAAGGCCACAACCCAAGGCCTTTTCAAATGACATAAAGATCACAAAATTTGGGATATGAGTAATCAACTATACGTTCCTCTTTATATTCAAGTTCTCATCTATTTTCACCATTGTTTATTTAAAAAATATTTTTGTGATCTATGAGGAATGGCACTAGTGCCATTCATTGCATAATGGAAATTATGACTTTGTAATTGTGAAGAATTGTCATTATACACAACTTCATTGGATGAGAGGCCAAACATACTACTCTTACCAAATGTGTGTGTGCATCAATTTCATTTGGTGAAAATAGTATGTGTGCATGCCTGCACGTACATATGTGTGCATGCATGCAAGCGCACATGCATCTAAATGCACATGTGTGTGTGTATGTGCACACATGCACATGCATGTGTGCGTGCACGAGCATGCGCACGCACGTGTGTGTGTGTGTGTTTTAGTGCACACGCATGCTCATGCTTGCATGCATGTGTGCATGATCCATGTGTGATTCATTAGATGAGAGTGTATGTGATTGACTAGGATAGTGGATGATGTGTGACTGTGATCATGGCCATGATGGCAAAGTGATAGCCCATGAGCCTACATAAGGAAGTTCTTGGCAATGGAATAAGGTAGAGGATTTTGTTCTGCCAAATCATGTTTTCTTTACAGTGTCTTTTGATGCTTTCCACTCCTTCCATACACAAATTTTCATGCTTTTTAAAATGAATTTCAAAGCCTTTAGTTCCACCTATAGGTTCAATGGATCACGTGTTGCCCTTCTCTTTTGGCATGTTATGCATCTGATTTGCAACTTCTTGTGTGTATAGTTGCTTCTGTTAGCTATCACAACATGCATGAGAAATCATAATAGATACAATAATTGCCTCTAGTTATTTGAGTGTTGTTGTAGCTAATGATGTTGCCTTCTCTTGCTTCTACAAAGTAAGGCCCTCCTAGCTATGTCTTGGAGGTTATGATGGCCATTGTTTCAAGATTGCTATGATGGAGATAGCCCGTAGTACATTGATAGAGCTCTTTTTTGGAACTTTGCACAATCATTAAATCCCTTTTCAAGCCAAATAGATTTCTTTCAAGTCATTCCTTCATTATTGTTGTATTGTTGAAGAGTTCATATGCTCATCAATATTTGCCATGAAGGTTATTTTAAGAGCAACTTTCGTGTGCTACCCTCCTCTAATTCGCATTGGATTCTATGGAGGTGGACCTCATAAATTTAGAGGCACAATATTGACCTACTAGACTCACTTTTGGAGCTACTGAAGGTTTGATTGTGTGAATGTTGCAGACAAATTCAACACGTTTGGTGAGAGACAATTTGTCCTTCAAAATGTTGGGTGCAAGAGCACTACCATGCTTTTGCACCCTTGAAGTACTTATCTGTCTCGAGTTACCTGTCTAAAGTTTTATTGACCCATATCCAATAGATTGGATATGGAAACTAGGCATGGCATGCTTTCCCTACTTTGGTGGTAAACACTTCCTCATGTTGGATTCTTTGGTGACTCTACTCATGATAACATCTTATATACAAGGTTCCTTGCCCTTTGTAGGTCAATGGAACTCTCACAATTATAGGGATACCACATTATATGAATCAGTTTGCAGCATCTACAAGGAGAACAAGATATGTAGGTAGCTTGACAAAGTGTTTTGCATGGCATGCAACAAAGCACTATTCTTGAGAAAATAACAAAATTGAAAGCCCTCATCACCACATTGGAAGGAGTGGAGATAAAGGTAATTTTAAAGGAAAACTAGGTTGAAAAAGTCCTTCGGCTACCATCTCCATTTGTCCAACTCTTTAATGAAAGCACTTTGGCATCATAGCTCTATGGTGCCAAAGTAGAGGGACACTTTCTTACAAATATGATTTATTCCAACCAAATCAAAAGATATGTAGAGAACATTGAATAGAGATATTAGCATTTGCCATTGACAAATAATTGTTGTACATGCTGGACTCTTTTGTCATTTGGAATGCAACTATTTATGAGTTTTAGAATTTTAGTTTTTCCAATTATTGCAAAATCTTTACCACCTTCTCTCTTTTGACTTTGTTGTGATGTTTTTGCATTTAAAATACTTTCACATATCCTTCTATTAGAAAAGATCTGAAATATTTAATGGTGTATGTAAACTTCCAACATTATGGTCTTACTATTAGTCCTGGGAATTTAAATTCATATGCCCTATACAAAATCTATGCCCACAGATATGTGTACCTCTAAGTTTGAGTAGTAAATTTAAGTGAAATATTGACCAATTCATTGTCAAAGAAAAGTTATTGTACATATTTTTTTGATTCATGATTGGGTTGACATACTGAGATAGCTTTCATGAGATTTATTTCTCTATAAAATTTTGATTGCAGGTAATATGCTACCTTGATAATATACTGCTTATGCTTCAAAAATTTTCATGTACATATGGGACTCAAAGTTGAAATAATAATTCAAGGCAACTAACATGCTGCCTTGATAATATATAGCATGATCTTCAAAATTTTCATGTACATATGGGACTCAGGGCTGAAATAATAATTCAAGGCAACCTACTATAGTCGTGCTCTCTTATGGCAGAAAGGCATATTTTTGTAGTAAGAAGAATCTACTAAGGAATATATTGTGTATGGCATCTATGTAAGAATTATTAATTTCTATATTGGAATCCATTACTCATTGAAATGATTTCCCATTTTACTCATTATGATGTTGTTTAATTCTTATATAGTAGAGTGGCTTTGTCTTCACCATTGACAAAAGCATTGACAGCAACTTCTAAATGGATAATACAATCATCATGATATGCTGATGGAGCATATGTACTCTTGATCCATATTGCAATTACAAATTATTGTCTAAATCCACTCTTACACACACAAAAGTTACAAACTTGGACAGAGAAATTTTCTACTTGTATTGAAAGTTTCATATGGGTGAAAGGGAATATATTTTTTACTTCAAAGAAGCTACTGCTATCTAGTGTTGTAAACCAACATCATAATTTTAAGAGTGGGTCATTGATGCTGTTATTCCTTATATTGAAGACTGGTAATTGACAACAACCTCTTGGTAGATAACAAACAATATGCTTTGTTGCTGATGCAGCATTTCCACGTGGTTGGGTTACTAATTTTCGCTCCAGCACGTGTTGCTATTGCAAAATGCTTGATAGATCCAATGTAACTTACTCAAAATAAAATTTTATATTTGTAATGAGCATTCACCATGGTTAATTGGGAGACATTTTTTGTTTGAGAATTGTGAAACTCGGTGCTATCCACTCTTATAAGCCACTATCGTAGGTCACTTCTCCAAAAAATCAATATGGAAGATTCATTAGATACTATTATTAATTGAGCTAAAAGATTACTCAAGTCTCTACATGTCATTGCAGCAATTTGATATTGAAAGTTAAAAATTCATTTTCCTATGGAGGAGCATTTACATGACATGAAAGTTTATTAGTGGCTATCCTTCCATTCATGCATGAATATCATAGATTTTTAAGATGCCATTGTAGGTGATTCTAAGTCATTTCCTCTTTGTATTTCAAATATTTCCTTGGTATTGGTGTCAACATCTCTTGCCTTATTTATTTTAATGCATTCTTGATGTCTTACATAACCAAAAGTATGGAGTACGTTATAGATGAAAACTTTAAAGAATTGTTTCCTTTAAATATATGTGTTTGCATGTGTTTGTCTTAGAAGCTTGATTTCCATGTATCTCCTAATGCACTACAAAAATTTATTACAAGGGAGTAGAGTGTGTGTCCTAAAATGTCTTGCACAAGACCAAAAGACATGGCACAAATTCTCAAGAGATGAAGCTATTATGAAATATATCAAAACATATCAAGCATGGAAGAGTATATAATGAGATTAGGAGAATTAAACTTCTATATCTCTCCTTTTGGTCCTCTCATTTACAAAATGTTTTTTCAAGCTTTCAATTTTAGAGAGTTCAACTATATTGTGAAGAATGGAGGATAAAGTACCAAAAGTTTGACTACTCAGATGCAGTCACTAAAGCAATGGCCATGGAATTTGTAATTAGAGGCATTGAGACAACCATTTATCCATGCAAAATTTGCAAGGAATTCAACAAAAAGAAAATATGGAACGATTTCTCATACATAAAATTGATACACAAAGCAGCCAAACAATATTAGATATTGTTTCATCATTCAAAGGACAATTCAACATACCAAAGAGACATTACTGCTCTAAAGCAAAACATATATGAACTAAAGAGAATAAGAAAGCAAGTATCTAACCTTTCAATCCAACAACTTGATAAAAATTTACAATACAAAGGTGAATGAAAAGTATAATAGAAAAGAGATATCCAAAAAGAGGAAGCAAGAAATCACAATGAAAAACACATTTCCATCCAAAAATACACAACAATGTTTGATGATCATTCAAAACATTTCAAGTAATATTTGAAGACAAACCAATGCACGATTGCCTTTCATGTCAGAGATTGGTGTCCAAAAAGCAAAGAAATTATGTTAAGAAAGTTGTGTATGAGTGGATTGCAGCCAAAAGAACACATGTACACTCAAATTTTGACAAGGAGCATAGAATTTATAAAGAATGCAAGGCTACAATAAGAAAGAATGTAGTAACTAAATTCTTTTCACCTTCACACATAAGATTAAATGATATGGTGAAACCTACAAACATGTTAAATGAGATTGAGGAAAGATTAATTGCCCCAAGAATTGCTTTCACCCAAATCAGGGAGAGCTTACGCATACTGGTCAATATGGTATAATTGGAAGTGTTGTCAATGTCAGCTCTAACACAACCACTATCATAAAAAGTTTTGCCAAGTTTCTTGGATGATGAATCAACACTTTAAATTGGCATTAAATAAATTCAGAGTACAAACCAACATACCTTATTGGAAAGGTTTGTCCATATATTCTTATGTGAAAGCTTTGAATGCCCTTATAAAGACACCACTATACATATGCAACAATGTCACTAGTAATGACAAATGGTGTAAACATTTTAAAACCATGCAAAAGAAGTGGACTTCAAAGAGAATCTTGAAAATGAGAATGAGGATGTTGACACTAACACTCTAACCCACAATTTGATATATATTGGACAAATAATGGATCTCAAAGCACAAGCAACATATGTTGCTCTCTATGAAAACCAAATGCCTTTATGTATGTTTCAAGATTGTGAAGAGCTACATCTCCCAACTTAATACTATGGATCTTAAAGAAATATTGAAAATACAAAGTTCACTTACTTGGATATTATGAAATGGGAACTAACACCCAATCTAGGAATTTTGCACAGCAGATTCCAAACTTATTTCAAAGCCATCAAAGCCTTAATACAATAAGTCATGTAGTCAATATGGGTGCATTAAGGAAAGGAATGTTGCAAAATAAAACCTTGGTAGAAAAGGATGTGAAATATGATACTAATGTAGAAAGAATATAGAGATTTCCAAAACTTACAAACTTTGCCCAACCACAAGGAGAAATGAAGAAAGGAGGCATTCACCATGATGTGATAGTTAGGCCACCAACTTACTTCATTACTTTTTCTTGTGCTGAAATATTATGGGAGCCTTTGATTGATTGTCTATAAACCTCTTATAACAACAACAATAATGTGACCACCCTAGCTTTAATGCCATCTTAAGACAATGAATTAGAGAAAATCCCATAGTGTGTGCTAGATATTATGTACATAAGTTAGAACACATGTTGGGTCATAGGGCATGTTATGAATTACTTTTTTGGTGACTAAATTCCAGAGTAGAGGAAGCCAACATGAGCATGGAATAATGTGGGTGGAAAATGCACGTATATACAACTTGAATAGCAATGAAGAGGTGGAACAATTTATAGATGAGAACATTACATGTGATAAGAACTTGCTAAATGATAACATGAAAGAAATACAAACACGTAAACATACTTCAACTTGCATAAACAATTGTAGGATTCCATTATCCTAGGCTCCCATTACTCAAAATAATGATACTAACTCCTCTGACATGTAATAAAAGAGAACATACTTCAAGTTGCATAAAATATTGTAGATTCCATTATCCTAGGCTACCATTACCCAAAACAATGATACTAACTTCTTTGACATGTAATAAAAGAGAAAATTTCCAAAAAATATACAACATTAATACAAATTTAAAAAATTTGCCATCTGACAATAACATTACAATGGAAGAGTGGCTTGATCAATAGTCTTTTGACTTGATCAATGGAAGAGTGGCTTAATCAATCGTGGACTTGCCAACATACATTTTAGCCATAAGGTCTAAAATCACTAAACCAACTCTTTTTATCCAAATAATGCCAAAAGGCATATTTACCAATGCCTTTAACAAGAAAATTAGCTTTCTATGGCAATCGAACATGAATATGAAGTTTGCCATGGCGCAGCGGCCTCCTATTGCACTTTGTACATTACAAAGATGGACAACATTATAACTTAGAGTCTCGAAGAAACAATGAAGACGTGCTGTGAAGACAATTCAAGCACACAAGAGAGGCTATAGATGTTGGGCAACATATTTTTGCATGCTCAACAAATTAGTGCACAACTAGCCTCATTTATTGCAATCTCTTTATCTCTACACAGGAGCATGTGAGAATTTCAATTTATTAACACAAATGAGAAAAACAATTGCGTATTCATACTAAAGAGGAAATACCAGTTGCAAATTCTTGATGAATCTTGCATAAACATAGCGTTCAAAACAAAAATTGACAAGTATGAAAAGCGGCATAATATGGAGGAAATATGTCTTTAGAGTTCATTGTAGAATACAACCACAACAACAACAAATATGTCTTGCAGAGTTCATCATAGAATACACCACAACAACAACTCCATCTAGAAAAGAAAGTGACCAAAAGTTCTTAGGTTTGTTAAGCTCAACAAAATAAAGGATCTAGAAAATTATTACCATGAGCAATTACTCGTTTATAGCCCATTTTCCAATGATGAGAATGAAAAGCTCAAGATGCATGGCTCATAGCAAAAAGCCAATATGGCATTTGAAAATATTACAGAGATGAAAAAACTAAAATATAATTTTAATTATGATTTATTAGAATCAAATTTTTATGAGTATGATGAAATCCATAATGAAGAAGACTCACACAATGGCATTTTGAAGGAACATACAACCACTCATGAGATGCTGTATGACATTCATCTTGACATGCCACTCCTCCAAAAAGAGCAAAGCAATAAAAATGTTGTGATGTCATTAAAGAAGAACATACTCTCACCTAAAGAAGGATACTTCAAACAATTGCAATCATTAAATGACCAACAAAGAAATTTGTTCAACAACATCATGCTATGCAAAAGACTAGCTCCCACAGAGCAAATCCACCTTTTCATAATAGGTAGGGTGGGAACATGGAAAACCTATCTCCTTCTACTTCTCGTGCAAGGTTTTCTTAGGGCATTACCACCATAACATTTTAGACATTGATTTGGAACTCCCAAAAGCCCTAATCTTTGCATACACTAGCAAACATTAATCGGACCACAATTCACTTTGCATTGCACCTCCCTACTCATACTTAAACCTTGACTTCTTGGATAACTCCATAAGCAAGTAGAGTTACTTGTTTCCTTGTTAGTGGGGAAAATAACTATGTCCTTTCCCAATTTGCGTATGCACACCTTCTAGAGAAACCACACCGATTACTTTGGCGGGACATATGTTTTCACATGTGGAGAATTCTATCAAGCAAAACCTGTAAAAGATTGGATATTCAAAAAAGGCAATGATCCACTTGAAAGTATGGCATCTCCATATTGGTATGCAAAGCCAAAGTGTTATGACTTACTACTACAATGAGCCAAAACAATACCTCTTTTGTGAATGCATTAAACTCTTTTAGAAAATGCACACACATGCAAGACCAATTTGACTACATCAATAAGCGATCTTTGTGAAGTCCCACAACATCATACATTCTCCTTTACTTATTTTAGATAAGTTCAAAATTTGAATAAACACAACCAAAAAGTCCTTGACATAGCAAAAGGTAAGAAGTATGCTTTAAAAGCAACGAACCACTTTTCTCAATGGATTCCTAAAACTCTAAACTATTTGAGGATCCTAGGGGCACAAGTGGGCTCCACACCAAAATACAAATTAAAGAGGGTATGCTAGTGGAATTCTGTTATGGAAATATAAACTAGCAAGATGGTCTTGTGAATGGAGCCAATCACATATTAGTGACCATGTCATCTTATAACAACAAGGACATAGTTTGGATATTATTTTAACAACCAAGAATAGGAGCACAAACAAGGAACCTCAACGTTAATGGTTACATGTCACACATTGACAAGATGGACACCAATCATAAAATCATAAAAGAAGTGCAAATAGGCCCCTTAAAAACAAGCATTCTCACCCACGAACAATTCGCAATTCAACCTACTAGAGCAAGGACAATACACAAGGCACAAGGATTAACCTTGAAAAGCTAGCCTTCTCATCCAAAGGGGTGCATATTCATGGGCTCACTTACACCGCGCTCTCTCAAGTCAATGAGATTGAAAACCTCTACGTCATTGACCATTCCCAAATGACAACTTTGTCCTAAACAAGGACATTAAATTAGAAATGAATGGGTTAAATATAACATCAAGATGGATAACTTTAGAAGAAAAGAAATTCAATACCCACAAATCACATAGCAAACTCGTGAAATCATCAATACAAGATCACTACCTAAGTACAAAATAGACATAATCAAAACAACCAAATTTATTAACTTAGATATTATATGCATTCAATAAATAAGGACCTCCACAACAATAAAGCACATTCCTTCATACTTTCATGTTGTTTTAAATAATGCAAAGCAGTGGAGCTTGTACAATGATTAAAAAATCAATTAAAATCATAAAATTATGTTGTTTCAAATTATGCAAGCAGCAGAGCTTGTAAAATGATTAAAAAACCAATTCAAATCATAAAATATGCTGTGCACAAATACCAACGAATAGAACTTACGACTATTATCATAGTTAAATAGCAATATAACTATATTGTCTTCAACATATATAGGTCCCCATCACTTAAATACAGTATGTTTATTTCATATCTCCAAAAAATAATTACATAAACAATACAACAAAATACAATAATTATACTTATGGGTGATTTCAACATTGACATATCATAGCAAACTCTTCAAGCAACAAATTTATACAAAATGATGCAGAGCTTAAACTTACAACTACAATTCCATGAGCCTACAACATTATATGGATCCCAATTAGATCATAGACAGGCACCAGATTCCCCTATTGGACTTATATATACATTTAGATAACAATAAATAGTTTCTAGGTATAACTTTTCTAGTTTTTGAGAGCTTTTCTTTGCAAGATACAGTTTTTGTTTGTTAATTAATTTCTAGCCCCCTATGATGTGTTGCCTTTACAAAATATGGCGGTGGACAGAAGAGAGTACGAGCTTAAATATGAATTGGAAAAAGCTACATATAAAGGCAGCAGAAACTACTCCCCCTATCGTCACAACCAAGCCTAAGAAAGAAGATCGATCGGCTTGGGGAGGGGAAGGGGGGGTCCCAAGGGGTGTTTCGAACCATACAATTAGAAGAGATCTCTCAAAACCAAACACACGGATAATGAAAGAGCTTACTTGCAGCATAATTGACACGGAAAACTTTGAGACGATGTTGAAAGAAGCAAGCACAGTTTGGCTCAGCAGAAAGAAAACTTCGAGAGGATGTTCAAGAGAACCGGACAAAGTTAAGAACAAGTGAGGCTAGCCCGGCTACTTTGAAGAGGCAGAGGAGGCAACATAGTTATGTCCAGTAGCGGACCCTTAGACACTAGTCCCACATAGATATATAAATTAGTGAAGGAATGATCGTAAGAAGAGCAAAGATTTGGTTTCCGCATCGAGGATGCAAGATTGAGACTGGTAGAAGCAGAACCACCAATAGTGAGCTCATTAATGGATTGTGTGAAGCCTAATGGAACTTTCTTTCCCCACTTGCACCTTGGCAATTCAATTTACGAAGCTTGTTCCTCCAACTAGATTTTATCTGCACCACCCATATCACAGGTAATTATAGGAGGGCCGATAGTAGTTGCCTATATAGAGTTTTTGGCTTGCTCTAAAAGTTGTAGGTGGTTGATCTCAATTGGAAAGCAGTTTTGCTTGCTCCAGGGATTGTGGGTGTTTAAGAGGTGGTCAATTTTTGGATTCATGAGGTGGTGGTTTGTTATAGTGAGGTTGCAGGTGTGTCCACCATTTTACTCATTCACTTTTTATTGATAAAATGCTAGGATTCATGTTTTAAAAGGCTGCTGCCACAAATCTACAAGAGCTCTACCCTCATCCGATTTTTTACTCCCTTCTTGTTAACCCTTGGCTCTCTTGTAATCTCCTTACAAGTTATTAAGTATAGAATTCTCCTGAATTCTGCTGTCGTTGACAGTGGTGCTTCTTCTGTCACAACTTCCAACTCAGGCTTGATGTTGGAAACGGTTTGAGTCTCGCTGATTTGATTCAATATGCGCGGCAACCGTTCCTTTTCTCCGCTCTCTGTGTCCTCGGGGGGTTCCGAGGGAGTGGAGGCCTCCAGCGACGTCGATGCCAATGCTGATCTTAGTATGGGCATCGTTGCGAAAGCTAGTAGTCGTGACTTTGATAAGACTCAAGGTCAATCTTCCATCCATCCGGGTACCGCCCTTCTTAATGTAATAGATTTGGATTCGGAGGAGGAGATTCTGAAGAGCAACGACTTGGAGGTGATCGAGAAGGGCTTCGACGCACGTGGGGAGAACGGGGCTGCAATAATTGCAAATCCTGAAGAGACATGTGGGACTGATATTGTACCGGTCGCCACTTCCAGAGGGGATGAGCAAACCACGAAGGTGGACCGAATCGAACGACCCCAGAAAAATGGGAAAAATAAGAAAAAGAAGAAGAAGGAAAAGGAGGTATACTTCCTACTGTTGAAAAGTTATTTGTTTTAAAGGTTGAGTCTTGTTCCGTAGATTCTCTTTCAGTGTTCGAAAGAGAGAGAGGAGGGTAATGTAGACGACAACCAGGAAACACAACTCCACAAATTGCGAAGGCTGAATACGAAAGTTCTCAGTGATTGACTCTATCCCTTTTCCTATTTCCACTTCTAAGTCTGAGCGTGAATCTCCTTCTGTATATTCTGTTAAGTTAGATGTATCATCTTTGCGGTAAGTTTGCTTCACCTGGGATTTATTCCCTTCTGCAAAACCTTATTTTAAATCTTGGTGTACGTCATGTATCTCGTATTGGTGCACCTCACATCCACGTGCCTAGTTCCAAAACTCTTCGTTGCTACCTGGCTTCGTCACGTATCTGACCATGCTCTTCATGGCAACCTAGCATCGGATAATTGTACTGTAACCCCAGCGATTCTCTATCTTTCAATATATGTTAACGGCCTTTCATGATTTTCTTGCTAGACCCTTTCAGAAAAGAGTCATGCTTTCTTTACATGAGGCAGTTACGCAGGCAGCTGTGCAGGAGGGCTGCCATGCTAGCGGCAGCTATCCAGGTCACGACAGCAAAGGGGTAGGCAAAGGCCTGCAAACAGCAGCGGAAGGCAGCACGTGCCATCAGCATGCGGGCCATGTCAGGGCTGCAAGTGGCCAGGTCAACATACGATCAGAAAAAGACAAGACTGGGTCAGTCCAGTCACAGGTTGGCTGACAGACTGTGTTGGTGTTGTTAATGCCCCACCTGTAAGAGGAGAACTCAGGGGATTTACATCTCAGCATACTTGAGGGTAGAGAACCTGTCGGGGGAAGGGGTGAGGCTGCCATAGTCCTTAGGGTTTATTTGGGGCAGCCCAAAGGGCCACCACATGCCTACGTTGGCTTGCTGTGGTGCTTGAAAGAGCCCAGCCATGAGCCCAAGAACAAGGGCTGGAACAGTGCACGTAAGCAGCAGTAGGAAAGAAGAGCTGCGCCAGTACGTGATCAGCGGTATGGAAGGTACTGTAGGTGGTATTGGCTACTGCAGCATCAGGTACAGCATGGGCAAGACAGTACAAAAGGTCTTCAGCAGGCTGGCAGTGGCAGGACAGATCTGCAAAGGACCAGAACTGGTCGGCAGCACAGCAGACCTGCATACAAGAAAGGGCCAGAGGCTGCACAGGTACATAGGCCTAAAATACGCTGGTAAACAGGTTGGCGGAACAGGCAGTAGACAGACTGGGTCGGGCCAGTCTGTGGCCTGACTGATTGCTTGAGTGTCCAGTCAGCCTAACCCTAACAGGTTGGCCAGATTAGGGGGCCAGTCGGCCCATTTTGGTATACGGAACCCCTTTTGGGGGAGTCCACAATGGGGCTGTTCCAAGTAAAGAACTGCTGGAGAGTGATTTGACATCGTAGTACCTGCTAAAATGTCGGTGGAGCCGCCACGGAGTAGAGACCAATCACCGATATAATAAAATCTGTCCAGGCGCTCCAACAGCACATCATGCCGTCACTAGCCAAAGGAGAGCTGCAGGCTGCCCGGGCGTTTGGTAAACTCAGGCTCGCGCCATGGATCCCTGCCGCTGATCGCAAAAATGAACTGCTCCCAGGTACTCTCCCTAGCTGGCATCTCTGCGAAAGAGGCTCCTCCTGCTTATCCTCCATGAACTCTAGTTTGTTGAAGTTTCCTCCAACAATCCATGAGTCCACCTCTGGAAGGCAATCTGTGAGCTGCCACCGACACTGTTGTCTGCAAGCGGGTGCATACTCATTCAAGATACCGATCCGGGCCTCTCTCGCCTGCAGGCCCACCCACACTGTGCAGCTTGGAAGGAGCTCGCCCTGTGCAAATACCTCTGGGGCCATCGCCTGGGATATCGAATACATGCCCCTCCGCTCCTACCAATTGCTGGGGACCAAACGTCTGGGCCCCTCCTAGGGAGAAGGTAGTGTCGGCGCCGAAGCCTTTGCCTTGCCGTTACTTGCAAATGAGAAGTCTATTGCCGAAACTAGCGGTGTGCGCGAGGAAGAGGCCCCAGGCGAGGCTGCTGCTGTTTGAAGGGAAGGAGAGGTGGTTGGAGGGGGCTTGGGTGGTGAGGGTAATCACCGTGGGAGGAGTAGGCGGTGGAGGGGAGGCATGGAAGGGGGGCCTGGGGGGTCTGAGGGAGACGGGGAAGCTGGCTGTGTGGATCTGCTGCTGTCATAGTAGAAAGTCGCTGCAGCAGCGGCACCTGTGGCCTCCGAGGCTCCTCCTCTGAACTCTGAGGAGGGTGAGACAAGGGGGCCGTGGGTGCTGGTGCTCTGTGAGTCTCTGGTGCCTGCTCCTGCTGCTGTGGGGTTCTTGTAGCGGGCAAGAAGTTTGTCCTCCGGAGGGGCCTGAAGAATGTCCTAAGATCGAGGGTCCTCTCTCCGAATCTCATGGTACGCTTACTTGTGGGCCACCAACCTAATCTCCCTGTGACTTTGCAGCTGCCTGTACTCGCCTCTTATAATTGGCGAGCTATCATTGGTTCTTTCTAGTCCATTTACTTGGCTTCTTTTTCCCAACCTTCCCTTCGAAGGCTCAACCCATGGGGTCTGGGACTCTGCCTGTTGTCGATGAAACTACTGTTGTGTCTTCGTGGGTGGCCTTCGAGTCCCATCCTCTCTCGTGTCACTATGTTGTCCCTGTGCCTTTTGTGGGGAGGGGTGCGCTCTGTTCAAGCCTCTCGTACAATCTCTAGCTAGGTGCCCCTTCTGCCTACACCTCAAGCACTAACTTGGTAAATCAGAGACCTCCATCGGTGGCAAAGAGTACCTCCTCCAAGGTCTCCAAGAGAATCACCTCTAGGAGGGTCTCGTCATGTGTCACCAATGCCGCCTCCGACTTTGAAGGGTACTCTAAAACTGTGCCAAAAGCTCGTTGGATGGACTTATATTCCCTCAGGAGCCTTGGGAAGCGGAGTGTCGCTAGAAAGCGAGGAACATGGTGAATCAAGTCCATGTCCTCCACCGTGAATCCATGGTACCAAGGGATAAGATACACCAAATGAGGGCCTAGGAGAATCGGGCTTCTCCCCACGAGAGCCAGAGCAATATCTGGGAAGCCAAGCTGGAGGAGGAAAACACCACGTCCATAGATAGGGACCTCCTGGATGTGGTCACCATCTAGTTCCAAGCTGGCCTGGATCCAGTTTCCTAATTCCATGAGATGAACTTGCATAGAAATGCTTTGGCTACCAACAAGTAGTAAATAGTTAAAGATGAACTTTCATAGAAATGCTTTGGCTACCAACAACTTGCATAGAAATGCTTTGGCTACCAACAAGCATTTCTATGAACTTGCATAGAAATGCTTTGGCTACCAACAAAGGGTTGAAACTGTGACAGGAGAGTCTGCGGGAGTTCTCCACTTGCCATCGTTTGATCGATGGGAGGAATGCCATGACATGAGCTCTGCAGCCCCCGAGCTGGCGACCGCGGCCGCTAGCCCCCCCGCCCCCCCTCTCAGCCCTCCACCCCCTTCACCCCTCCCACCCCCTTCCCCCCCACCCACCCCCCTCCTCGCCCCCGAGCTGGCGACCGCGGCCGCCAGCCCCCCAGCCCCCCCGCCCCCCCTCTCAGCCCTCCACCCCCTTCACCCCTCCCACCCGGCTCCTCAACCTGGAGATAATACATCTGGACACACTCATATGTTGGCATTTGAAAGAGATCATTGGTCTCAGCTCTTGCTTCACCTCCGTTTGACTGACTTATGGAAAGAATCTCTACCTTTTATGCCAAGTTTCACATTTCAGCACAATGCAGTTTCCTCCTATTAGGCATGCCTGGATTGTTGGTACAGGGTTAAACCATAGCACTATGACAATATTACTTCAAAAATGTTAGTGGATTATACCTTTGTATATTCGGATCATGCTCCTGTCTAGCTGAGAATATCTTTGCATGATATACCAGATGATTGATTATTTCATAGAAGGCTGCTCATTGTAAACAACAGTTACCACCTGCCTCCTTCTCCGTAGATATACAAATTTGCATCAGATGGGCTCCTCCTGAACCCGTTTTGTAGAAAGTAGGCATCAATCCATTGGTACCACGCTCGTGGGGCCTATTTCAGCCCGTAAAGTGCCTTCTTCAGTTTACAGACTTTACCTTTTGAACCGGGGATTACAAAACCTGGTGGTTGTTCCACGTATACCTCCTCCTTGAGATCTCCATCCAGAAAGGCGGATTTTACATCCATCTGAAACACAGGCCAACTTTCCTGTGCTGCTAAAGCCAAAACACTGCGAATTGTGGTTAGTCGAGCTGTGGGAGCAAAAGTATCCTGATAATCAAAACCATATACCTGTGCGAATCCTTTTGCCACGAGCCGAGCCTTGTACTTATCCACCGTGCCGTCGGACTTGTACTTGGTCCCGATGACCTTGCGTTTTGGTGGTCGATCCACAAGGTCCCAAGTGTTGTTCTTCATTATGGAGCCATACTCCGACTGCATAGCCTCCATCCACCTATCATCACCTTGTGCCTCTTCAAGACACTTGGGTTCTTCAACACGAATCACCTCTGTCATCAAAGCGTAGTTGACCAAGTGTTCTTGCGTCCTTCTTTGCTTCTCTAATCTCTTGGACCAGCGGTGTTTGGATGATTCCTCCTCAATGGCTGGAGGTTCTCTGCCGTCCAAAAGCTGCTTTACCTACTTCAGGAATGGCCGTTGTCGTTGTGGTTTCTGCAGGCTCTTCTTCCTCTTCTTTATCTTGAATCCTCCCAAGCACCGTTGGGGGAGTTCGGTCTGCTGTTGGTGGTTGTATTGGATGGATATCTTGGTCCTGGTTGTCTGGGAAGGAAACATCCTCCTCCAATTGATGCGGCTGTTCTGAGAAGACCACATCGCGACTTACTATTACCTTCTTGGTAATATGATTATAGAGGCGGTAACCCTTCGCCTCTTCACTGTAGCCCAAGAAAATACACTTCCGGCTCTTCGGTTCCCATTTGGTCCTGTTAGCATCAGGGACATGCACAAAACAGTAACATCCAAAAACTCTGAAATTTGCAGCTGAAGGTTTCTTACCAGAAAAGGCCTGCAGTGGAGTCATCCCATTCACAGCCTTCGTGTAGCTACGATTCAGAATGTAAACTGCCGTGTTACATGCTTCAACCCAGAAAGTCTTTGGCAAATGTTTCCCTTTCATCATACTCCTGTCTATTTCGCAGATGACGCGCATCTTGTGCTCTGCTACTCCATTTGATGTATGTGGCGGGGGTTTCTGCCTCTTGATCCCGTGACTTTTGCAGTAACTTTTGAATTCACTTGATGCGAACTCACCACCTTTGTCTGATCTCAACTTCTTCACCTTCTCCCCGTTTCTTTCTCGACCATTACATGCCATTCTTTGAACTTACTAAAAGCCTCATCTTTAGTCTTCAGGAAGTATATCCATATTCTTCTACTGAGTCGTCGATCAGCGTCATGAAGTAGTAGGAACCACCCAAAGCTTCCGTCTCCATCTTTTCATAGAGGTTCGTGTGAACGAGCTCTAGAGGAGCCTTTGCCCTGCTGGCCTCTTTAGGAAAGGGCTGCCGATGCTGCTTGCCCATCATGCAAGCTTCACATGCATCGGGCAGATGTGTTATTTCTTGTAGGTCTGCAATCATTCCACTTTTATGCATCTCCTTTAAAGAACTAAGGTTTAGATGACCAAACCTCTCATGCCACAACTTAGTGTTGCTCACATCGGCTCGAGCACTGAAAGCTGAGAGTTCGTAGATGTTGTTGCGCCGTGTACCTTTACCAATGACCTTCCCTTGAAGATCCAAAATCTGTGCGCCATTCTTATCGAAGTGAACTTTGAGGTCCCGATTCGTGATCGCAGAAACGGATAACAAGCTCCTCTTGATATCTGGCACATAAAGAACATCGGACAACTGTTTTACAACTCCATCTAACTTGAGAGCAATCGTACCTTTTCCTTTTGCTGGACATTTTGCATCATTGCCGACTGCTACCAGGATGTCATTCCCTACCGGATGTAGAAGGTATACTAATCCTTACGACTGGTCATGTGGCGCGATGCACCACTGTCAATAATCCAAGATTCATCCGCAGGTATATGAACTGCCTCCGTGCAAATCTCCTCAATTGCTACGAACAGCTCTACTGGTACTGCTTGTGCGCTGTTGCTGGACTCTTTCTTTACTCCGTTCTTCTCATCTGCAATCTTCTTTCGGCACTCATTCTGCGTCTGCCCTGCCTTGTTGCAATAGAAGTACTTGATCTTCTTCTTGCTCTTTTTATCATTAGAAGAAAATGGGTTACCAGAGTCCTTACCCTTACCTTTCTTTGATCCGGCCGAGAAAGCCGAATCTTCTCATGTCCTCATCTTTTGACGCATCTCCTCCTCTAGAAGCATAGTGCTAAAATCCTCAAAGTTGAGGCGGATTTTTGTTATGTGTATTCAGCACCGTAACAAGACCGTCGTACTTTGGTGGGAGAATCCGTATGCACCTTCGTGCTGGATTCTCGCTGGTGATGGTGATGCCAATTGCAGTCATGTGATAGTGCAGATTCTTCATCCTGGTGATGAACTTCTCTGTCGTTTCAGACTCAGACAGGTTCTCGTTTGCGAGTTGAGTCTCCAGATTTTGAATCTGCGTCTGATTCGTGGTCTCGTACTGATTTTTTAAGACCGTCCATGCCTCCTCCGCTGTGGTGACATGTTGAATTAACGCCATGACAGAATCACTTACACTGCAAACAATAGAACACAGCGCATCTGCATTTCTTCTTGTCCACGTGAGAATCTGATCCGCAATTGGTACTATGTGTTGTCCTGCTTTGGCTGGATCCGGTCTCGCAACCGGCTTCACGTCCACCCTAGTAGCAGTATCCCAAAGCTCGTATGCACTTAGGATGGTCTTCATCTTGAACTTCCACAGTGGATAGTTAGTGCCGTCCAACTTTCCGCTTTCGCCGAACAGTGGGATTTGCAGTCTTGCGGGCTGGGCCATCTCTCACAATCTGCTTGCAAACAGAAACACACTACCAAATCTTCTTGCTAGAGCCCAAGCTTTGATACCATGTAAGAAAACAACACAACGTCTGTGCTCGACAGATAACAGGGTCTCGTATGCAAGAGAGAAAAGCAGATAGTATGGAGAATCAAAAATTTGATTACTGTAAAACTGATACAATAGATGGCGCTGCCTCCCAACCGCACGCCCACGATGCCAAAAAGAACTATTCAGTGTATGATAGAGAGCTCTTCAATGTCATCCAAGCATTAAAACATTGGAAGCCTTTCCTATACGGACGGACTTTCACGGTGAAGACAGATCACCAAGCCCTTAAGTGGCTTCAGACAATGCCTAGTACGCAATGGAGCGATCGGCAGCAGCGGTGGAGCCAGATATTCCAACAGCTTGGGAGAATGATTGAGTACGTTCCCGGCAAAAACAACCCCGTTGCAGACGCTCTCAGTCGAAAAGGTTCCATCCAAACCATTGAGCAGGCCACTGTGCTCGAAATCAAAGGAAAGAATCTTGATAGCATGAAGGCACAGTATGCGGAGTCAGCAGAGTTTGGCACGCAGTTCCAGTTAGCCACGACGCTTGCTCCAGGCCATTACTCATTAGAGGACGGTTGGCTTTTCTATAAGAAAAGATTATGTGTACTCAAAGACAAACGGCAGTTGCTTCTTCATGATGCCCATGACGCCCTTACCGGTGGCCACAGAGGTATCAATGAGACTTTGGAGAAGTTAGAACGCTATTTCTATTAGCCAAAGATGCAGAAGGACGTATATGGCTATGTGCAGAATTGTCAAATATGCCAAAAGATCAAGGCTTCCCACAAGAAAGCGGCAGGCTTACTTCTGCCATTGCTAATCCCCGACGGTCCTTTTCAAGACATAGGTATGGATTTCGTGGGACCACTTCCAGCATCTGCAGGTACGCGTAATACTCAATGTCTTACTATTGTTTGTCGCTTTAGTAAATATTGTATGCTTATTCCCTGCAAACAAATGGCCAGCAATGAAGAGCCAACGCTGAAGATGTAGCTCGTTTGTTTATCAAGTATTGGTATCCCATTGGAGGGTTGCCAAAGCCCATCACATCCGACAGGGACTCCAAGTTTACGTCTAACTTTTGGCGAGCCTTTTTTGATAATTTTGGTACCAAGCTAGCACCACAGTCGGAGGTTTGGACCAGCGAACGGAGAGAGGTTTGGACACTGTTTCATCAGCTTTTCTCAGCTTTCTTTTACAGGCTACACAAGCCTATTTCTTAGCTCTGTTCTCTCAGTCATATCTCAGCTCTCTCTCAGTATCTATTACTCTCAGCTTTCACTCTCTCACTCACGCAGTAACCTTGCATTCTGGTGGACAGCACAAGCCTCTTCCTTGCCTTGCAGAAGCGTCCTACATCGTCAGTGTGGACAGCATCAAGGTCTCGGTATTGGTCGGTGTTGCCTCTCAGGTCTTTGGGTCTGCTATACGTGTGCACAGTGAGCTCTTCAGCGTTCCGTGCTCTCTTGAAGAGTGTTCTTTGTATTTCTCAGTTCTCCAAGTATAAAGCAAATTCTCCCCTGATTGGGGGAGGGGGCCCTCAGTGGGTACAGGGATAAGCTTTCTGCTGTAATATGCCACGTGCCTATCCTCTTGTTGTAAAACTGCCCCTATGGCGACATTGCTAGCGTCTGTGATTACTAGAAATGGATCATCCCAAGAGGCGATCTTCATAACTGGTGCTGTCGTGGCCAACCATTGCAAGTCGTGGAAGGCCTACAAAGCTTTGAAATCTATAAGAGGGGCTGCGTATGTTGAGAAACCCTCCATGTGCGAGCTGTATGCTTGACACAAACCCACAAAGGATCGGATCTCCTGGGCCGTCGTGGGGACAGCCCAACTTGTGATAACTTGGATCTTCTCAGGGTCCAATCGAATCCCTTGAGCACTAGTGATATAGCCCAAATACTACTAGTGATATAGCCCAAATACTGAATTTCCAGCAATCCAAATTACTTTTCTTTGCGTTGAGATATAGCTGGTTATCACGTAATAACTGTAGGGCATTGCACATCCTTAATATGTTGCTCGGTTGTAGCGGAAAAGATAAGGATATTATCGAGAAAGATGAACATGCACTTCCCAATATACTCTGCAAATACCGGTGACATCATCTTATTCAATGTTGGTGGTGCATTCTTCAGACCAAAGGGCATGACGACGAACTTGTAATGAGCTCGCTCTGTTCGGAAAGCTATCTTTGGGATGTCAACTTCAAAAATCTGGACTTGATGGTAGCCACTCTTAAGATCAATCTTTGAGAAAAATCTTGCACCATTGAGTCTTTCCAAGATGTACTCGATGCGGGGCATAGGAAACTTGTTGCTTACGGTAAGCTTGTTGAGTGCTTTGTAGTCGACACATAGTCGTGCGGACTTATCCTTCTTTGCCACAAATAGAATGGGTGCAACAAAAGGCGAAGAAGGTCTAATAAACCCTGCGCGCAGTAATTGAGACAATTGATGCTCTAACTCCCCCTCCATAGACTTTGAAAGTCGATAAGGGAACTTACTTGGAGGTGTCGAGTTCGGAAGTAGATCAATGCGATGGTCTTCGGGTCGGTTTGGAGGCAGCTGGGGTGGCAGATCATCTCGGAGCATGATGTCTTGGAACTCTTGAAGTAGATCCACCATTGCTTGCCCCATCGGAGGAGCGGCTTAAACTGCAGTGATTTGGCACTGGACATAAACAAGTGCACACATGGCACCCTTGCGGGCGGCGCGACCTGCTTGAATATGAAAGATTAACGGAATCCCTGGTATGCTCCAATCACCGCGTATCACGGCAGGCTCAGGTAAACCTTCCACAATCATGAAGGTGTCCTGCCGCCATTCAGGCGTCAGAACATGCTCACGGAACCACTGAATCCCGATGATCATGTCGCACCCCATCAAAGGAGTCAAAATAAATTCTGCATAAACATGGCCTTTTGAATTGAAAAAGTGAAATGGATGGCCTTATGCTTGATGTGTGTGTGCAAGCCGAGTGTGAACCTGTCCACCAAGGTGCACCCCACTGTCTTGGCAAGCTGAGGGGAGATGGCATCTTCTGAACTCCCCATATCGAACAAGACAATAAACTGATGCCTGTTAGCTGTGCCGTACGCTCGAATGAGCGCCTGCTTTTGATATGAGAAATCACCCTCCTCCTTACCTTGAAAGACCACCGTGGGAACGACGTTCAAAGCAAGGAAGACAGCATTCGTAGTTGAGGATGGAGGTGGGGTTGGAAGAGCCAATACATTGGCGACAAAGTAGGTGCTTTCGCAGCCTTTTCGGCAAGCCACTTCGGACAATCCTTCTTGCCATGCCCAGCGATGTGGTGGCAATGAAAGCAGTGATGTTCTTGGTGGTACGGCTTTTTCTCATCGGGCTGTAGATAGCCTCTTGTAATACCCGCTTTAGCCTTCTCATACGGAGTCATCTTTGGCTTGGACTCCTTCTTTTGATCAGAAGCCTGGCGGTTTTTCTTCTGGAATTGGTTGTCCTCCTTCTAATCCTTACCCGCTGTGTTGTTGACTGTTGCGGGGCTTTGGAATCTTTCTCGACCTGCTTGGGCCTTTCTATAGAGAAACGATAGGGTTTGCAGTGGAGCGATAAAAAATAGACGATACTCAGACACAACTGAAGAACAGAACTCAGAAAAACATAGTGCTTGTCGGTAATATGAAAAACTAAATACAAGAACCTCAAGCCGTCGTGTCTCAAGGACCATGGCTGAGGTCTGAACAGTGAGCCAGTGTGTGCCCGATCTTGAACCTCGGGAGAGAGGAGTCTATCCCCGCCTCTATGAATGTAGAAGAATTCGAAACAACAGTCATCAAGACACATCTGAACAGAAAGTGTCCCGCCTAGGGAGAACTTGTAGATCCTGGAAGTCGATGCCAATGGAGATTTGGTAGAGGTGAAGGATCATGACCTCCTTGCTCGAAGGAATGGGGAGTGTCAAGCCTGAAACCGAAAAGGGAGGGAGGGATGGGTGTAGAAGATGGAGGTAAGAAAGGGAGGGAGGTATGGGTGTAGAAGATGGAGGTAAGAAAGGGAGGGAGGGATGGGAGTAGAAGATGGAGTTCTGAAAGGGAGGGAGGGCTGGGAGTAGAAGATGGAGTTCTGAAAGGGAGGGAGGGCTGGGAGTAGAAGTGGAGTTCTCTCCCTTAGTGCGCAGCGGAATGAAGAGGAAACTGATATGTTCATAGGAGTGATGCTCCCCGTACCTATGGCCTCTATGAAGAAGCAGGATCTTTAGATCACCAGAGATCTGGGGTCTTTAGATCACCATGGCTCTGATACCATATAGAGAAACGATAGGGTTTGCAGTGGAGCGATAAAAAATAGACGATACTCAGACACAACTGAAGAACAGAACTCAGAAAAACATAGTGCCTATCGGTAATATGAAAAGAATACAAGAACCTCAAGCCGTCGTGTCTCAAGGATCGTGGCTGAGGTGAATCAGAAAGATGATTCCATGTAGAGAAACTGTAGAAAAGATAGCAGCAGAGGGAGCGAAACGCAGTCCTCCGTGTAGCTTGATGATGACGAAGATGATGAAGGGCTGGAGCTGCCCTAGGAAATGGCTGAAAACCAGCATGCTCTGAGGAAGGAACCTTCAGGCTATCTGGAATAGCAACATGATGAAGAAAAGGAGCAGATCTGGGGTAGAAGGGGCAGATCTGGAGCAGAGGAGCAGAAGGGGCAGATCTGGAGCAGGAGGGGACAGATCTTGAGCAGAGGAGCAGAAGGGACAGATCTGGAGCAGAAGGGGCAGATCTGGAGCAGAGGAGTAGATCTGGAGCAGGAGGGGCTGCAACAAAGGATGGAGGAGGTGAGGAGCAGCTGCAGGTCCTGTTCAGAGGTAGGAGAAGATGGCAGAAAGCAGAACTGGAGCAGGCGGGGCTGTAGCAAAGGATGGAGGAGATTAGGAGCAGCTGCAGGTCCTGTCCTGTCAGTGAGAGTGTGGGGGCTAGTGCCTTTATAGGCCTGACCTAGCTGGTCGGCCAGCTGGTTGGTGGGCCTGCCAGCTGGTCCGCCAGTTCTGGTCGGCCAGACCAGCTGGTTGGCCCGATTTTGGTCGGCCATTTCTGGCCTTTCTGGCCACTTGTTTGGCCCTGCCGGCTGACCTTTTGGCTGGCCTGCAAGCTGGTATGTTTGCCCCAGAAATTGGGGATTGCTAGTTGCTTAACATTTTCCCGGTTCAACATCATCTCGTGATTTTGTGCGAGAGTCAGCGCCTGCTTGTAATCCGGCAGGTCGAAGTTCCGAATGGTAAAACGTATGTTCATGTCCAATCCTCCAATGAATTGCTTCATCTTGGCGCTCTTCGTCACGCCCAACTGTTGTGCCAGCGTGATGACCTTGTTACTGTATGTCAACACATGCAAACCATTCTGGGAGAGACAAGAGAACTCATCCTCCAGGTTAAGCATATATTGGGGTGGGAGAAAACGGGCTTTGAGGTTGGCCACAAACGTTGCCCAAATGAAATTCGTCTTAAATGTTTTTGGGTTAGTATGCTTACTAGCCCAATGCTGCCACCAAGTCATCGCCTCACCTGTAAGATGAGGGGCTGCAAGGTGGACTTTATCTTGCTCATCTTGAATCCGCGCTAACGGAAAATGAGCTACAAACTGATGAATAAATTGCAAAATTGTTGAATGGGCACACTTACCATCATACTTAACAAAATTTGGAGTGGACCGAGTGGGTGGTGTTACCTTTGTCGATGGCGAAGTTGTGGCTGTGACGGCTGCTGCACTCAAACTTGCCTGCATAGTGGCTAACATCTGTGTGTTGGAGAAGCATCGCCTCTTGGTCTAGCTTTTGTTGCCTCTTTGCCTGGGCGAGCTCTGCGCGTCGCACTGCCTCCTCATTTTTGCGTTCCTCACGTAGCAACAAGAGCAGTTTTTCAAAATCTGTGGTTCCTCTTTCTTCCAGCGGCTTTTCTGCTTCTTTTTCCTCCAAACGTTGTTTTGTCTGGTCCAGCTGTCTTCTGCTTTCTTCCAGCTGGGATGAATGTTCTTCGAGTTGCCATCACTTCTTGAGCACTTGGTGGAAGCATATCTTGTTGGTAGTCTTTCTCCTCTTCAAAGTCTTCGAGGTTGAAATCTTTTCCTGACCCTTCCATGGCACTTGATTGTGTGTCCTTTCCAGATCTCAACACAACCATACACTCGTGGTAGTCAAGTTGGATATAGACCGAAGCTCTGATACCAATGTAACATGCAACGGTAATCTGATCATGTAATTCACAGCAAGACCTTCTTTAAACCTTTAGCGAGGAATTAGCATTGTTTACCATAGAGAGAGAAAGGAGATGAGGGTAGAGAGAGAGTAGAGTCGACAACCGATTGGGTCCCTGTACCCATTGAGGGCCCCCTCCCCCAATCAAGGGAGAATTTGCTTTATACTTGGAGAACTGAGAAATACAAAGAACACTCTTCGAGAGAGCACGGAACACACTTCTGAAGAGCTGCAGACCCAAAGACCTGAGAGGCAATGCTGACCAATACCGAGACCTTGATGCTGTCCACACTGACGATGTAGGACGCTTCTGCAAGGCAAGGAAGAGGCTTGTGCTGTCCACCGGAATGCAGGGTTACTGTGTGAGTGAGAGAGTGAAAGCTGAGAGTAATAGATACTGAGAGAGAGCTGAGATATGACTGAGAGAATAGAGCTAAGAAATAGGCTGTGTAGCCTGTAAAAGAAAGCTGAGAAAAGCTGATGAAACAGTGTCCAAACCTCTCTCCATTCGCTGGTCCAAACCTCCGACTGTGGTGCTGCGTGGACAGCTTCAGATCAAGGAGCTGAAGTGGAGCTGTAGGAGAGCTGTAGGCAGGAGCAACTGGATGCTTCAAAAGGGCAGCAAAGGGGCCCATTTATAGGGCTGGAACCGAGCCAACCCAGTCTGTAACCAGGCAACTGGGTCGGTCTGTTTTACAGACTGGTTGGCCTACAACCAGCCTATAAAAGCCCTCCTTGGCTCATTTGCTAGGGGAGATTTTGGGCAGCCTTTGCAGGCTGCCTTCCCTGCTTACCTGTCCAGCCTTTGGGGGCCCTAAAGGGGTTCCTAACCTAGGCTAAGACCTAACCTATAAGATGGAAACACTTAACCTACTGTTCTCCAGTGGGTACTAGTGAACAAGTGGGTACTAGTGAACAAGAACTGAATTGTTGACTTGACCTAAGGCTGAGAGATTGGTCTACGTAGCTTGTGCCTGACTGTCCCTGGACAAGGGCTCACAAAGGGGTCACAGCATACGACAAAATCTCCTATCTGGGAGCTATAACGCACTTGTCGAGGTAGCCAGTGTGTCACTTTGCACCCAAGTGCAGGCGTGCATGTGATAGAATGACATGGGGAAAAAAAAGCAAAAGTTGTAAAAGAGACCCACACAAACAATACATGTGGCTAGAAGAAGAGTCATGAAGTGGAAGAAGATAATGAAGAAAGAAAAGGACATCAAATGATGTCGGGAAATCACTCATATGGAGATGATCTCTTACAGCAGGTGGACTTCAAGTAGTTGATAGTAGAGCTCTGGACTCTGGAGACAGCCCAAGGACAGACTTGACGAGGGATGGGCGGCATGGGTGGTGGAGAGGATTCAGTGGAGCAGTCAGGAGCTCCAGTGCTAGGCGCTTAGAGGGAGAGCTGCTTTTGGGGAGCGGGAGAGAGCTCTTTGCCAAGACCTAGCGTCTATTGAGAGACTCAAGGAGCAAGATCCAGGGTCCCAGTGGCTTAGGGGCTGTTTGGAGTGTGCACGTTTGGAGCTACAGGATTTGTAGGTCTGCAGAGTAGAGTTTTCATACCATTCTTCCCGGGCCAGATGTGTCCTGTAGGGTGACAGGATGACCAGGCCGTTTTTCTAGACCATAGGTCCATAGTTATGTAGGCATCCAGCTATGACGACTCATGGACTCACAAGGGCATATGCACACATACTCTCAGGAGATCCTTGAGATGACTACGGCCTTCTACCGCCAGCTCTTTCAATTAGAGGAGGCCTCACCCACCACTCTTTTGGCTAGAGAGGTTGTTTGGGAGCATGTCGCCTCAGTTGTTTTCCAAGGTCTTCGCAGACGTCTGGAGGCACCGCCTCTTGCCATTCTTCTTGATTTCAAGGAGGCTTAAGACAAAGTGGAATGGTCCTTCTTGGAGGGGACCATACAGAGAGAGACTCGGCTTCTCAGAGAGATGGATCAGAACGGTTTCAGCTCTTTATGCGGGCAGCTCCAACCAGGTGATTATTGGGGGGCCTCACAAGCGAGACCTTTCCTCTTTCCCGTTCAGTGAGGCAGTTGCCATTTTATCTATTCCTCTTTGTGGCGGAGGCCTTGGGCTATTTTTTGCTCTCTTAGGCACTTGGCCTTACAGGGATGAGGCTTCTGATCCGACTGCAGGAGGAGCTCCTAGACTCTGAGTTTGCAGAGGATACATTGCTCTATGTGGACGGCTCTGCATCTAGTCTAGAGAGGGTCAGAGGGGCCCTATCCATTTATTGTGAGATTGCCGGTGCTTGCATAAATTGTACGAAATCTGTAGGTTTCTTCAGAGATCTGGGAGGTTCGAGATCAAGGTACTAATTTTGGCTTTCGGTGGATCTCGAGAGGGGAGATAGCAAGATACTTGGGCTGCGAAGCATGCATCGACATCTCGGCAGAGCAGCAATTCAGCCCGAAAGCTCTTGTATTGGAGAGCTCCGCTAAACTCTCGCTCGCGAGCCGAGCATTAGCGGTTAACCAGGTACTCCTTGCCACAGCCTAGTACATTGCCTCTTGCTGGTGTTTCCACCGAGGCTGCATGGGGCATCTACCGTGCCTGGTGAGGAACTTTCTTTGGTCGGGATCGGACGGCACGTGCAACACCATAGCCAGGGTGACCTGGCCCCAGGCGTAGGGTGGACTAGGCATTATTAATCTAGAGATGCAGAGCAGGGCAAGCTGGTAGTGAGAGGCCTCACCCTAGGAGCGGAACCATGGAAGCTCCTACTTCAACGGGGGCTTCTTGGAAACTCCCCTCGCACAGCGGGTCAATGGTAGTAGTCCTACATGTGGATCTTCTCCGAGGCTCCTTTGATAGGGAAGGTCCTCCTGTCACGAGCATCCACACGCCCGTGGCCATGCTAGTTGGTGCCAGTGCAAGAAACCAGGTCAACGGCCACGCAAGCATCCGTACAACCATGCAGGAAGACCTACACAGTCAGCAATCAGCAGTCAACACCACATCATTGCAAGTCAAAAAACAAAGGGTTGATTTTTTGGTCAAAAGCCAACACGTTGACTTTTTTTTCAATGTTGACTTTTTGATCGACTTGGTCAACGGTCGGTGTTGACCAGCGACCAAGGTCCTTGGTCGACGCCCAGTGTTGACCAAGTCGGCCAGGCTGACGTATTAGCCTATAAAAAGGCAACGTTTAGCCCTCGCTCTTGATCCACTCCTCATGCCTTCAAGCCTTCAGAGCAGCAAAGCCCATGCCTCCCCGTAGTAGAACAGCAAGGTAGCCTCAGCCTCTTTAGGGATCTAGTGAGGATTCACCTCCTCTAGGTAGTCTAGTCTTCCATTGCAATGAAGGTTTCAGCCGCTTCATACAGTTGTATTCATCCCTTTGGGCATTCATTATTCAGTTGTATCTATTTCCTCTTCGGAGGTCCACTAAATTCTCTCCCTCTGATTCTCTCTCACATCCACAGCATCACTTTGTGTATTGAGTGCATCATCTTGCAGTTGCAGTTAGTATTGAGCAGGAGACAGAGTGAGGATTGTCTATCTCCCGCTACACCTCCATTGATAAGGAGCCTCTACCGAGTGTGCTAGAGATTGACGAGAGGACTTACACAGACTAGGCCGTCGTGTAGAGAGGAGTTTGAGAGACAATGCTCATTTGGCACTCGAAGATCATGGAAGCTCCTACTCCAACGGGGGCTTCTTGGGAACACTTCTCACACAGGCGGTTAGTGACAACAATCCTCCAGGTGGATCTTCTCCGAGGCTCCTTTGATAGGGAAGGGTCCTTCATTGATAAGAAGCCTCTATCAGGTGTGGCAGAGATTGATGGGAGGACTCACACAGGCTAGGCCGTCGTGTAGAGAGGAGTTTGAGAGAGCGCTCATTTGACACTCGGAGATCAAAGATTTGGAGGGGTGCATGCTTGGGCAAGACTCACATTGGATGGGCATAGTGGGACATTGGACCGGCTAGATCCTTTGGGGCATGGACACGGCTTCCCCGAGAGATAGAGGCCCTTAGACAAGCCCTTTCTCACCTCCGAGGAGCAGCTACCTGGATGCTAGAGATCAAGGCGACAATCTCGGATTCATGGTGGGAGGGATTACGGAGTCCTTGGACGCCCCACTGTTGGTCAAGATAGTTCTCGCGGACAGGGTACCACTCCGGATACGCTTCTTCCGTGAGTCTCTCGGATTCCACCAGTCTCGATTTTATAGGGTGGGACCGGGAGGCTTGCTGCAAACAGAGCCAGAGTTGGAGGATGAGGCAGAGGTGGACCTGGAGGACCTAAAGTGGCAGAGTCAAGATAGTTGGCTGTTTGGGCAGGACTTGGTACATTGACTCCTCCATAGTCTTATCGACCCCGGAGGGAGTAGTGTGGCGCCTATGGATTTGGAAGGGTAGACCCTTATGCAACATTCAATGGGATCTAGGAGAGTGGTTCTAGCTCGCCTGCATAGGGCATTCGGACCGGGTGGAGGAGGTCTCCTTCCTTTCTTACACTACTTGTATAGGGTGCAAATAGGGTGCCGTTTACAACTCGAGGCAGCAGCATGGTCCCCCTTGAGGGAACGGCATTGGTTAGAGCAGGATGTCGTGAGAGAGGTCATAGCGTGCTTCTGGCCTCGCCTTTGGACAAGCTTATGTTCATGCAAGTTCTACTTTTTTTGGCTGATGGCTCACGGGGGTCTATTCATCGGCCCCTGGCTAGAGTAGATGCCGGTAGATGGCATATGCACTGACTGTGCGGATGGGGTTTTGGAGACGGTCCCTCATTGCCTATAGGATTGCCCAGTCGTACAACGGATATGGCTGGTGTCCTTTAGGATTGTGGCTAGCACACAAACGATGAGTAAGATTTCACTTAGGGGATGGTGGCTTGGCTCACGAAGGGAGGACACGCCTTCGCGATTGACCCTGTCTTTTCGGCTTATAGGATACATGGACAGCAGGTCTCCCGGATTGACGCGGTTCAGCCCTCTTGCTCACCCCTATCTTTTCGGCTTACAAGATACATGGACAGCAGGTCTCCCGGATTGACACGGGTCAGCCCTCCCGACCTAATTTTAGATTCCATGGCTTTTTGCCATGAAGGACGTCTTTGTGCATCCTCAAACATTTGAGGCTCAATTTTAGCTTCCATAACAAAGGTCCATGAGCACTTTTTGTGTTTGCCCTAGTTCTCTCTAAAGTAGGCTGATCCTTTGCATCTTGAATGGTCAACCTTTCCCAATTTGGAATGTAGTTCTCTACTGTGCTGCTGGCTGTACCACTTGGAGTCATACTAACTCGATGGCGGTGGTAGTGTATCCAAACATTGGGCTGTTTTCCCTCACCAACTGGCTGCTCATCTAGGACATTTGAGGGAGAATCACCCTCAACATGTGGCAAACTAGCTGAAGAATGAGAGGAAGAAGCAGTATCCTATAGAGAACCCATATCATCATCCTCAAACTGAATTATATCCAAAGGAACATCATCATAAGGTGAAAAATCCACACTACTGGGATGCATGCATTCATTTTCAACAAATGCAACATCTCTGCTAACTTCAAATACCCTTCAAAGGCATTTGATGTGTACTCTCCCCCATTGTGTGAACAAAATGTTTGCCAGAATTGCATTGTTCTGTGGTAAAATCTAGAAATTAACTTGGGCCTTTGATGAAATCCCCATGCCCCCCTCCCCTCCCATGTTTGTGTGTGCGTTCTTCTCTTTCAATCATTGTCTAATGCATTAGTAGGTTATCTTTTTGTTGCGTTGTTATGCAAGTCTTTATCTATCATATATGTAGGTAACAAATGTCAATGTGGGCCACCAGGAAAAGCAAGAGGGGGATCCACTTGTGAAAGTGATTGCAGATGATGGTGAAGACAATCTTGCAATGCGAAAGCTTCTGGTGAGGTTGACCAATATCCTTTGCATATGGCATTCGATTTATCAAAATCTTTTAGTGACAATGGGCCTAAATGAGCCATGCTTCTATATTTTGCATGTGACTATTCTAGATGGAGGTCTTTGTCTTAAAAAAGGAAGTGAAAATTTAAAGTACATCTTGATTAGGTTTGAAATTGACATGGTACGGTTTTTTTGGTCCAAATTGTGGTTATTCAGCGAGGTGCTCGGTATTTTGATCTGCCAGAGGAGAAAACCTGTTTTTGGTGTGGGGACATTGGGCATATTGCAGCCGATTGTACAAAAGAGTTGCGGAAGAAGGCATGCTATGTGTGTGGCAGCTTTGATCATGAGGCAAAGGATTGTCCACAGGTTTGTCTATACAATAGCCATATGTGGCTTATGATATGAATTGGTGATTGGAAATGTCAAAACATCCACTTAATATTGTGCTTGTGGTTTTGTTTAATTCCTTTGGTGCACCAAGGTATGCATCTTGTAGTGTAGGAGCTCCTTCAGATGTGCTAAGTTTATTTTGAATAGGACGATCCAAACAGGTGGTTTGCAAACAATCTCTCATATTGAAGTTAGGAAAATGCTTCTCAAGTCCATCCACACAATCCTTGGTATCATTATCCATGAAGGCCTTCCAGGGACTTTCAGAGGTGACGCAAGGCAAGTAGATAGGCCACCAGCAGACACATAAGCAAAATGAGGCGTGGGATTTTTAATGCCCCTAAGGGGTCAGATGGCACACCATGACCCTAGTGCAAAGGAACCAATGACCCTATTTTGTAGGATCTATAGGGGGTCAGTTTTTAAAGGATGACCCCACTGAACCAAACCAATGACCTTAGAAATTGAAACCACTCTAATAACACCAAGAGTTGCACTTATTGCACATGAAATCATAGGTACCTTTTGGGAAGTAACTAAGGCCCCTAGCCTGGTACCCTAGGCCAAATTCTGTGACAGTTAGTTCAGACACTTCACCATCACCACCACATCCCCGTGACACTTACTTTGCATGCTTTTACAAACAATGGCTGCGTAGGATGCTAGGATACCAGTGTCACATAGTGGCAACTGTTGTAAGCTTGCAGCATCATGCATCTCTTGGCTCGGCAAAAAGCAACCTACAGTTGCTATTTCCAGCCATGAAGTTGGGTACAGGGAAGTTTTTACAACCATGGCAGAATGTATTGGGCTATGGTAACTGCTTGTAGAATCCAGATCTTGATGTTGGTCAGACATCTCCCACCACTATTGACACTGACAGTCAAAATGCTTAGCCATTGTGCGGAATCCAGTGTTTCATACATGCACTAGTGCATTGTCGTTCACTGTCATTATGTCTGAGAGCGACTGTCAGTAGGGCATATTGAATTGTCTTATGTTCTGACATAAGACAATTTGGCAGATATCTTAGCCAAGGTTCTTTCACGACCCAAGGTTGAAGCTTTTCAGCAAGCTTTATACCTGATTCCATTTGTTATGTGATTCTGATTCAGAGTACTTCATCCCTACCATGGAGGGGTGTTTGTTAGGTTTAGCACCTGCTATGGCCTTGTAGGCTAGTACTAGTTAGTTCTAGCTACTGTTAGTTCATTTTTAATTAAGTCAACATAGATGAGGGCTGAGGGCTAGCCTTCATAGGCTTGTACTCTTACTTATCTTGCATGCTTTTTGCACGTGAGTGCTGCTGCAATACATCGGTTCAGAAATCTTAGCTTTGTCCTTGCTCTCCTGCTCTGATGTGTCCCTACAACTACTGTTTCACTCGCATCAGTTTCAAGAACAAAAGGTTCAACGTTTAAGTCTGGGGTTGTAGTATTTAAAGTGGTAAAACTTGTTCTAGCCTCCTCCATCTAGGTAAGATACTTCCCTTCCTCTTAAGCTGACCTCATATGCACCACAACTTGTACATACTGCTTGGCAAATTGCAAATTTACTCTTAAAAGTCTAAAAGACCAAGGATTTTAAAGAAGGGCCGGGCTTGGTCAATCAAGAATAATTTCAAGTTTCATTGGATCCATATATATTCCATCTTTGGAAATAATATGTCCTAGATAGATGATGTTGTTTGAGCAATTGAAATACATAAAGGTAGCTAGCGCATTTGTCAAAGCATTACTTTGAATTAGTAGTGACCCTTTCAACCTCTAAAATCAGTTTTGGGAATATCTTTGCGATGTAATTGACTTGATGATGCTTTGAATGTTATCCGATATTATTGAAATGCTTTGCTTGTTTTTAACTAATCAAAGAACTCATCACCACATCACATTGGATATTTAAGTTTTACTATAACTTTATTTAAAGGTCAATAGTCTATACACACTAGTTCATAGACCCACCATTCTTTCTCACTAAAAGAACTAGGAACTAGGGCAGCCAAAGTGAAGTACTAGGCTGAATCTCCCCCTTCTAAGATATTGAGTTAATTGGTTTTGTGTGTGCTCTTTTTGTTTTCTTAAATGATAAGGGATGTTAGAAATGGGAACAACCCCTTGGACTAACTCTAGAGTCTATTTTACGATATGAAACACTCTTTGTACGTACCAAGAAGATTCTTTGGAAAAACTTTAGCAATCTCATGTAATACAAATGGAAACTTTTCATGCTTCAATTCAATTTGATGCAAAAAATATTTGTCAAATAAATAAAATCACTAAGAATATGTGTACATTGTGCTCGATTAAAGGCTCTAGCTCAAATACGATTCATGAGAGAGAAGTTCGTTATGTCATGCTGACTGTGAATGTGGATCCCATGTCAATCCTTTTCAAAAGTAATAGAGTTATTCAGATAACTCCTTTGTAGGGTAACCCTAGAACCATTCCCTATCTAGAACTACATTAACTTCATGATTTGGAAATCAAATGTTGGGTTAATGCCCCACCTATGAGCCCTATTTGAGGAGGACTTGGGGGACTTGACACTTATGATGATTGTTATCTTCTGTATGTAAAGAAGTGAGTGAGGGCTGCTTTGTGGGTGTGCCGGCCATCCCCTCCTTGTATGGACTTCCAGCAAGGTTTGGGCTGTTTTGGGGTGCATGAGAGGTCCGTCTAACTTGGACCAGGCTGGCTTGGGAGCCAGCCAAGGATGGGGCTGGGTTGGGGGCCAACTAGGTCCCCAACTTGGTTGGGTTAGGCGACCAGACTAGTCGGGGTAACTTCACCAGACCCGAGCGTTTGGGGTCGGATTAGGCTGACCTGTGGGTCGACCCAGGTCGTCCTGCATAAGTAGGTCGACTGTAAGGTTGGGGCTGTAATTATAGATCCCTCTCCTGCCCTCTTTCATCAATTTTCATGATTTTGGGTGTCGAAGTGTCTCTCCCTCCATCTTTTTTTTTGTTGTTTGCGAGTTTTCAGTTTTTTTGCAAAGAAAGGAACCTTCTATTAATGCTTGAAAAACTTCATACAAAACAGCAGCACCGAAGGTACTGAGTATGGAAAAAACCGATTAAAGGCTGAAAGAAGAAAACCAGCCTATTCCAAAGAAACCCAACTCACTGCCTAGGGAATCGTTGGTATAGGGGCTGACAGCCAGGTGGGGGGACTATACAACCAACGAATCCCTTGCGGAGTGAAAATGTAGAAAACTCCTGTAGGTCGAGGCTTGCAGAAATGTGCGTGCCTCGCGAGAGTCGCCCTAGAGCCCAGGGTCCCACGATCCCTATAGATGATATCTTGCCAGATGGCAACCAAGGTAGCCAAGGGTGGAACCGGATGCTCACCCATCAATAGACTATAGCGAGCAACCCAAATATTCAACGCCGTGATACTAGCTACTACCTCCCACACGCTATCCTCCAGAGGGGGGAAGACGATCCGGGCTATTAGGAGGGATTACCTCATGGCGCTCTATCCTGTGAATGCTTTGACCTTGTATCTGGTAAGCTGGAGAGACCTCATTAATCTGGAACACGTGACCTCCCTAAGTCAACGGCCACCATCCCCTAGGTGTAGTCCCTCTGAAGGCTTTGCATGCGGATCATAATCCTGAGGGCTCCCATCCAAATCCTCACTGCGCTATGACAGCTCCAGAGGCAGTGAGGGATCGTCTCCAGAAAACCAGCAGAGCAACAATGACACTGCCCCTCCACCCGCATCTGCTCCAACCACGGGCCTATGAGGCAAGCCTCTCTTCCTCGGCCGCAAATTGGACCATAGACGCGTCCAAAACCTAGAATGGGACTCAAGAAAACCCCAATCTACTCTGTCATAGGCTTTTTCAAAGTCCAAGAGTAGAACTGCTAGCCTCTGCCTGCTGTGCATAGCCCACTTTGTGGCTTCCCAAAAAGAAAAGATATTATAAAAAATGCTCCTGCCATGCACAAAGCCTATCTCAGTATCATGAATGAGGTTTGTTAGAAGAGGTTGCAATCGGATGCTGATCGCCTTGGTAAGGATTTTGTATAGGGTGCCCAAAAGAGTGATGGATCTCCAATGGGATACAAAATTCCTGTTGCCACCTTTTGGGATAAGGTGTATGAGTCCCTCGGTCAGTGAGTCAGGCATCTCACCCGAGTCCCAAACGCCTTGCATGGAGACATCCACCGAGCACATTCCACCGAAATGGCGGGTTATTATATGCAATCCATTCCAGGCAGGAAGTTCACTATAGAACAAGCAGAATTACGAGAACTTAAATTGGTTATTGGAGTCTCTAGAGGAGGTGAACCACGGGAAGTGCTTAGAGGTAGATGGTCATAGCACAAATAGCTCATGCAAAATCATGGTGGTTCACCTCCCTAATGCATCGTCGATATTTGGACTAGGGGATGTCATGCAGTGGTGGAACGGCTCTTGCAATGCATTCAATCTTGCAAGTTGAGTGCTTGCAGACAATGGTGTCCTTATATTCATAGGGACAATGAAAGGATTGGAGGCCCTTCTCATAAAGATCGAGGAGGATAGGCGTCTGCATGAAGAAACATGATGCTAGAAGTGTATGTTTTTTTGCTTACAGGTGGTGCACTCAGAAACCACAATATGTGTGCAGGGAAAGAGAGAGGTACATGCTGTAATCATGAAAGGGTTTTTCAAGGAAGTAATATGATCACCTATCATATCCCAAAAGGCTGTAAAAAAAGATGTAGTAAGACCATCGGAACCAGGGCACTTGCCCTTATGAAGGGCGGAGAGAGCATTCCTGAACTCTGTGTTGGTGAAGCGTGCATCAAGTGAGCATATCATCTCTGGTGTGACCAACACAGGTAAACTTTGCCAAACTACATCTCTAGCCTCATCTTTGGCCTGTGTGTCAGGATCTGCATAAAGAAGGGATTAGAGGGGTGGCCTCCCTTTACAGATCAGCCCACAGCCAGGTTTTGATCGGAGGAGTAAGGGGTGACAGGTTTAAGATTTCGAGGTCAGTTCGTCAGGGGTGCCCTTTAGCCCCCTTCCTCTTTCTATTTGTGGCAGAAGCTATGAGTATCTTCCTTAGATCTCAGGTTGATCGTTATGGGCTGAGATTGCCACTGAGACAGGAGTAGGAGCTTCTTGACTATGAGTTGGCTGATGACACTGCTATTTTTGTTGAGGTCTCTTTGCAGTCACTTGATTCTTTTCGGACAGCCTTGGATATCTTTTGCTCAGCTGCAGGGGCACACATTAATTGGCATGAATCCTTTGGCTTTTGGATCAGCGATGAGGACACTCCAGGCTGGGGAGTTGACATTGGCTTTTCCTGGATTCAGAGGGGTGTTCCTGTCAGGTATTTGGGATGCCAGGTAGGATTGGGCATCTCTCCAGCACAGCAGTTTGCCCCAGTATTGGAGAGTATAAGGAAAAAGCTCATTTTTTGGAGCTCAGCCAAACTCGACCTTGCATCTAGAGTTGTGGTAGTGAACCAGGTTCTTTTGGCCATTGCGTGGTTTGTGTGTTCTTGCTGGTGCCGGTCTAGGGATTGCATCATTCAGCTCGTTAGACCAGCCAGGAATTTTTTATGGAGTGGACTTGATGGCACGGCAGATGTTGCAGCGAGGGTGGCCTGGGAGACCATTATTCTCCCTACATGTGAAGGGGTCATTGACCTGGACTTGCAGTGCAGGGCCTTGCTTTGTAAGGTGGTGGTGAGGGGTGTTGGGGTAAAGGCACATTGCCAACCCTTCAATTAAAGATAGGACACCTATGATTGTCTTAAGACAGTCATAGGGTAAACCTAATCCTAATAAAACATAAGTGAGTTTGTGGTGTGGCTCATCATTCTTCACACCCGCACTAGAGTGTCACTCTCTCTCACTCTCACTCTCTTGCTCTCTTCCACTTCTCTCCCCCTCTCAACTGGTATCAGAGCCTACCTAGCTCCCCCTTTTTCCCTACCCAGCCTTCTCCCTTGCCTACCCTCTCTTCCGTACGGACAGATCCGTACGGCCGTACGTCGTCCGTACGACCGTACGGACGGGCTCGACCTGCGCAGGAAGCGGCGGCGCATTTTCGCAGGACGACGGTACAGGGCGGCGCATTTTCGCGGGCTGCAGGGTGAAGGCGCGGGCGCGGGCTGCAGGGTTTTGCGCGGGCTGCAGGGCGTCGTCGGATTTTTTTGTTGCAGCTGTACAGCAGCTGCTGTACGCAGCATTTTCGACGCTGCATCAGGCAGCTGCATAGCTGCTGTGCGCAGCTAGTTGTACGACAGCCGTATGGACTGTCCGTACAGTCGTACGGACTGCCGTACAACTGTGTACGGGCGTCTTCTTCTGGTATCTCACCTGCAGGTACAGTTTTTGGCTGCAAAGACTCGATTTTTTGGGGGGAAAGCGTGCCTGCTACAGGCACCGATAGTACACAGGTACTCTGCAGGGACAGAAGTACAGCAGGTACTTTGCAGGTACTGAAAAGTACAGCAGACATTTTTTGTTGGAAGAGGAATAGTGCTGAAGCACTCTGTTTTTGTGCATGTGCGCGCAGTACATGAAGCATTTCTGATACATTCTTGAAGCATTTCAGCTGTATACTGTGCATTTGTTGAGGTACAGCAGGTACTCTCGTGTCACTCACGCTTGAGGTGACTTGTGCCACAGTGGTGGTGTTTGCGCAGTTACTTGTCTTTCAGGAAGGTCAGATGCTTGTTTTGCAGAAGCTTCTATGCATTTACTAAGTGCAATTCTCAGTTTTGGGTGACCATTTCAAAGGGCTTTTGCCTGGATGTGTTTGCAGTATATGCCTTGTGTAGCCGGGGAGCACACATTTGCTTTGTTTCCGCAGTGCATTTGGTGACATTTGTTGCAGGTCACATTCTTTGTACGCACTTTGAAAATCTCAGTTGAGCCACGCTTGGTCAGGGCGCATCGAGTTTACTTGGTCCCTAACTGCCCATCGTTGACAGTGCTCAAAAGATTTTCTTCTTGGTGTTTGTACTTTGTGATTTGTGTTGTTACTGAGTACACAGGGGCAGTCTATGCATTGCACATTGTCAGGTACAAGTGTCAGAGAGATTTCATATTGCATGCTACCTCAGTGTTGAGGTGTTCTCCACTTGATTCAGGTGTCAGATCAAGGGGCTTTTGCCCAGACTTTGTTTGATAGCACTTGGGTTACCGACAGAGATCTTCAGATGCATTTTCTCCCCTTGGTATAAGGGTGATTGCTTGGGATTTATCCCATTTACCGTTGCAGGTTTTGTGACAGGCTGAAGGGTCATTTACTGTTTTTGGGGTGTTTGTCAAGTGGTTTCTGCAATTTAACTCAGTGCAATACCTCATCTGAGGTGGGAGAAGTGATCAGTACAGTCAGTACAGCAGTGTTGGTGGTTTTTTGTCAGATGATTATGCACTGTTAAGCACTTGTTGAGCAGCAGCAGCAGCAGTCTGAAATTACTGTTTTTTATGCCTCTTTGAGCTCAGAACAGTTTGTCAGAAGGTACAGTATTTGCAGGGTCATTTACTGTTTTGCTGCAGATTTTACTGACAGTAAAAACAGCACCATTGAGAGTGCTTCCGGCTCTTGAATAGAGCAGGTTTTTTCTGAGAAATCAGAATTTTTATTCAGTTTTTTTTTACTTCCAGGGAGTCAGGTACTTTCCTCATCTGATATGGCATCAGGTGGAGGTGATTCTTCAATTCTGAACATAAAGAAACTGGAAGGAGCACACAACTATGCATTATGGGCAGAACAGTGCTTGAATGTACTTCTGTTAAAGAAGATTGCTAAGCCCATAAGAGTGAAGGGTGTCAAGCCATCTGATATGGCAGCTGATGACTGGGAAGAGCTTGATTTGTCCGCGAGAAAGCCATGCAGTCAGAAATGGACTCCCTACTTCAGAATGATACATGGGACTTGGTGCAGTTACCTGCAGGCAGAAAGGTTTTGCCATGCAAGTGGGTTTACAAAGTCAAAGTGGATTCAAATGCTTTACCTCGGTATAAGGCCAGATTGGTTGCCAAGGGATTTAAGCAGGAAAAGGGCATTGACTTTGATGAGATTTTTTCCCCTGTAGTCAAGATGACTACTTTGAGAGTAGTGTTAGCTCTTGTTGCTCATGATGACATGGATTTATGTCAGATGGATGTGAAGACAGCTTTTCTTCACGGAGATCTTCATGATGAGATCTATATGAGTCAGCCAGAGGGATATGCTGTTAAAGGGAAAGAACAGCTTGTGTGTAAGCTCAAGAGGAGCTTGTATGGACTCAAGCAGGCGCCAAGGGAATGGTACAAGAAGTTTGATGCCTTCATGCAGTCCCAAGGGTATCATCGGTGTGAGACCGATCATTGCTTGTACACCAAACGGGCAAAGGATGGCAGTTTGATGCTACTCATTCTATATGTGGATGACATGCTTATTGCCAGTAAATCTCAGCATGAGATTAGTGCTTTAAAGAAACAACTGCATAAGTCTTTTGACATGAAAGACTTGGGTGATGCAAATCATATTCTTGGCATGCGTATTACTCGTGACAGGTCCAAGGGACTTTTGTTTCTGTCACAGAAAGAGTATATTGACAAAGTACTGCAGAGGTTTAAAATGGAGGGGGGGAAGTCTATTAGTACCCCGTTGCCTCCACATTTAAAACTCAGCAGTAAGGACAGCCCCAGATCAGATGATGATAAGGCTGAAATGGCCAAGGTTCCGTATGCATCTGCAGTTGGATCTTTGATGTATGCCATGGTTGCCACTCGTCCGGATATTGCTTTTGCGGTGGGAGTCATCAGCATGTATATGGCAAATCCAGGCAAGAGGCATTGGGAAGCAGTGAAAGGTGTCTTGAGGTATCTCAAAGGTACCAAAGACTTGTGCATATGCTATGGTAGGCAGGATGCATTGGTGCATGGTTTTACAGATTCAGACTATGCAGGGAATGCGGATAACCGGAAGTCTACTACCGGTTATATTTTCACATTTGCAGGCGGTGCTATATCATGGGTGTCTCGGTTGCAGAAATGCGTTGCACTGTCAACCACAGAAGCTGAATATGTTGCAGCCACTGAGGCTTGCAAGGAAGCAATATGGCTTACTCGGCCGGTGGGAGATTTGGGCATTACAGGAGATATGCCAGTTTTGCATTGTGATAGTCAGAGTGCTATCATGTTGGCAAAGAATCCGGTCTTTCATTAGAAGACCAAGCACATAGAAGTGAAATATCATTTCATCAGGGAGGTACTGGAAGACAAGCGACTTGAGCTTGTGAAAGTGCACACTGATGATAATCCTGCAGATTTGCTCACTAAGAGCTTGCCTACAGAGCGGTTTGCACATTGCCGCCACATCATGGGATTAGGATGAGACCATTCTTACTTTATGGTCTTGTATACAGTAACTGTATATTGCTGTAATTTTTATTCTTTTCTCCCCTTTAGGCACATTGGCCTTTAGGTGGGAGGTTGTTGGGGTAAAGGCACATTGCCAACCCTTCAATTAAAGATAGGACACCTATGACTGTCTTAAGACAGTCATAGGGTAAACCTAATCCTAATAAAACATAAGTGAGTTTGTGGTGTGGCTCATCATTCTTCACACCCGCACTAGAGTGTCACTCTCTCTCATTCTCACTCTCTTGCTCTCTTCCACTTCTCTCCCCCTCTCAAGGGGACTCATGCCTAGGCAGGAACCTTGGAAGGATTTCTTTTTTGGACGCATTCAGGTTTGTACACCTACCTTGGGAGATGATTGGGTGGACAGCCCTCGCTGGATTTTTACTTCAGCCCCTCTGAGATCTCTTGCCTCTCCTCTCATGACTGCCATCCTGAAAGCTTGGGGGAGTTTCAGGAACACTCTTCGGAGGGTGCCACCCTCTACCCTCGAAGAGATTGATAGGCAGCCGATGATTTGGAATGATAGTATACTTGATGAGCATGGCAGACCACTGGGCACCTCCCATTACATGCAGTGGTCTAGATGGGAGAGAGGCCCCACCTACACAGTAGGCACTTGGAAGGCTTTTATCAGGCTACCTGAGGATCAAAGACTAGAGTCAGTGAGTCACCTCAGAGGAGTAGCACGCAGGATTCAGCAGATAGGTGCAGCCATCTCGGTGGGATGGACAGTTGAGATGCCTATTACTTCCACCACTTGGATGGGAACTTTTTCGAGGACATCAGTTCCTTTACAGGTGATCGCTCTTCGAGGTCTCGAGGAAGATGCGCTGGTCTTTGATGTTTGGGATGGAGGTATACTCTCTAGATCCACGGATGATATCCTTCTAGAGGTTGCCTTTCAGCCTGTCAGGATTGCCGGTTTTGTGGTTCATGGAGCGGGCTTGCAGTGGTACTTAGACCCTGACCCTCTGTTCTTGGCCCTGGGATCCTGGAGGTTGTGGTTATATGGATCAGGTGCTTGCAGTGGGACCCAAGAGAGTGGGAGTGGATAGATCATGGGCACCGAGAGAGGGGGATTCCCTTCTTTCGTTTCACGGTTGGTAATGCCAAAAGATTGCAGCTGAGCATTAGGGGTTGGATTCCCTCCAGAGCCCCCCACTGGGACAGCTTCTTCATCACCACAGATTTGCGTAGGAATTTATGGAGGAGGCTCTGGAAATCCCTCAGAAATAGGAAGATCACTCTTTTCATTTGGCTGATTGCAGTGAACCAGTGGAGATCACGATTTGAGTCAGTGCGACATTGCCTTTGGGACTGTAGTCAGATACTCAGCTTTTTTCATACTTCCCCTTTCTTCATGACTTGGGGCTCGGTCGCATGGTTATCCCTTACTGGGCCCCAGGTGTTTTATGAGGGTGAGCCTTCTTCTTGGGCACTCTCGGTCCACCAGCAGGTGATAGAGCCCTGCTCTCTTCAGGATGTACCACTTACTCCCTTCAGAGCTTCCCATGCTTCAGTGGACACCTCTTGGGAGATTTTGGCTAGCATTTCCTCTTGGCACATTTGGAGAGCCAGATGTACAGAGCCATTGGATGGCACGCAGATACACCCATCACATGTGTTCATGGGTATTTGGATTGACACGGTTCACATGTTGATAGCCACTTGGGCTAGCATGCAAGGCCCTTCACGGGCAGCCTCTTCTAGGAGGACTGTTTTTCTTCGAGTTTGGAGAGGTTCTCCCTTTTTCTTGGAGGACTCTACTGGATTGAGATGGCACTATCAGCCACAATCCTTTCTTTTTGGCTCTTGAGCTTTTCATGCATTGCATGGTGTATCCCGTATGGAGCTTGCTCCAGCGATTTTCTTTAATACTTAATAGAAGTCTCTTTTTGCAAAAAAAAAAAAAAAAACCTGGAACGGACCTCTTGGGGTACCCTCTAGGCCACCCCCCTCGAAGGGGTCCAAATTAAAGAGTCCATCTGAAGCCTCCTGCCAAACCGAGTGGTATAGGAAAAGAATGGCACCTTGTCCACCTGCTTGGCGAGGCCGATCCTAGAAGGCCAAAACCACTCTCCCGAATCCCACTGGACCTCCCTCAGGGGCCTACCTTCTCAAAGCCAAAGGCGTTGTCTAAGGGCATCCTGCTTTGGAATGTTGGGAGGATCAATGTGCCACTCCTCCAACAATCAGCCCACCACTCTGATCATTTGCCAATGATTCCCATCCAGACTCCCATCCATCTCTGGGTCTCTCTCAATGAGTGCCTAAAGTAAGCCTCCGGGTCCTACATGGAAGAAACCGTGTTGCATGTTGCCTCGCTGAATCATCATCCTCAAGGGGACCCCAGTCCGAGAAAATTGACCCAACCATTTGCTGTTTATCCACACGTGGAGTCCCTCCCACCAAGACTCAGGGATGGCTAGGTCAATCTCCCTCATCTGCTACCCTGCCCCTCGCATATGCACCAAGGCTTCAAGCCTCACCTCTGCCTCCATGGGTAATCTGCTCCATCTGCCAAAGGAGCATATCGGGCCCCTGTCTCACTGTGCCCATCCAATGTGAGTCCGCTGCCAAGCATACACCCATCCTAATCCCTGATCTCCGGGTGCCAAATGAGGGGCTGACGCTCGAACTCCTCTCTGCAACGGGGCTGAGCACGGATGAGACCCCCTGCTAATCTCTGCCAGACCCTATGGAGGCTCCTCATCATGGGAGAATCCTTCCCCGTAAGGGGAGCCTCTAAAAAGATCCATCCGTGTGAATGCTGCCACTGCCCCCCAATGCGTGGCGGGGGCAAAAGCGGACGGGAGGAGGCAAATGAAGGAGCCGGGGGGGCGGGAGAGGAGATGGCGGGAGGTGGAGGGAGAGAAGGCAGAGAGGGCGGAGGAAGAGGGCAGCAGAAGGAGACAAAGGGGGGTGGAGGCAAGGGGTGGAAGAGGAGACGAACGGGAGTGGAGGAAGAGAAGGCGGGGGCCCGAAGATGAGGGAGGCGCAGAAGGGGTTGGATGTTGAGGAGATGGATCATGGTGGAAGGTGGGAGAGTTGTAGGCGGAGGAAGAGGACAGGAGAAGGAGACGAGGCGGAGGCGGAGCAGCTGCAAGTCGAGTTTTCTATTTTTGTTGTTCACATATCTGCTGCACCTTTCACATGGTATCAGAGTAGCAAAACGATATAACTTGTGACAAAATATGAAGAGGGGAGATGAGAAGAGTGGAGATGAGGAGAGAGGACACAGCTAGAGAGCACACCACAAATGACTAATTGTACACTAGATTTAGTTGAAAATGTAGAATATATACAAACCTATTTAGGGTTACGATTAGGGCATCTAACCCTTTCCTTTATAGCACTCTATAGGTGTTAGTGCTATGCACATGTAATCATAGGATGTTGAGCGTGCTCAACACCTTCCCTCAATATCAACATCATGAAGTAGGCCTTCCCTCAAGATGGTGATTCTGGGGAATTGAAGGACTGAGCATTACATTCCATCACACCCCTTTAATGGGAATGTCCTTCCTTTGCATCAAACCAAGAGCTTGTCGGTGTTTCTTGAAAAGCTCTTTACCGAGTGGTTTGGTAAAGATGTCTGCAACATTCTCTTTGCTATCACAATGCTGTAGTGTGATGTCACCAAGTAACACTCTTTCTGTGATGAAGTGCTCTCTGACATCAATATGCTTTGTCCTGGAGTGATATACTAGATTCTTGGCCAATGCTTGAGCCAATTGATTATCACAAAATATTGTTGTTGGCTTTGATTCATCAAAGTAGTCTGTTTCTGACAATAGTCTTTTGAGCCATATAGCCTCACATGCACCTGTAGTGAGTGCTTATATTCTGCTTAAGTCGAAGATAAAGAAACAACTGGGTGTTTGTTTGACAACCATGATATAGCACCTTGATCAAGGAAAAATGCATATCCCTGTGTGGATCTCTTGGTCTCATGATCTTTGGCATAGTCACTGTCACGGTATCCATGCAACCTTGGATGACTTCCTCTGTATTCTATCCCAAACTGTCTTATACCTTTGATGTATCTCAAGACTCTTTTTGCTGCATTCCAGTGAGACTGTTTTGGATTTGCCATAAACTGTGCTAGTGAACTTATTGCATAACAAATATCTGGCCGTGTGATAGTTAGATATATAAGAGATCCTATGACCTACCTGTAGTATCTATCATTGACTGTAGACTTTTCTAAATCTTTTGTAAGTTTCAAACTCTGTTCCATGGGAGTGGCTATAATCTTGGAATTTGCCATATGAAACTTCTTCAGGAGACTGTCAACATATTTCAGCTGACTCATGAAGGTGCTGTCTGAATCTCTCCAGAACTCAATTCCAAGAAAATAGTGCATAAGTCCAAGATCTTTCATGTCGAACTCTGCAGATAAGTCTTGTTTCAATTTCTTGATGAAGCTATCCGTGCTTTCGGTCACAGTCAGATCATCTACGTACAAAAGTGCAATAGTAATGTCTTCCCCTTGAGCTTTGTAGTAGAGAGTATGATTTGCATTGGATTTCATGTATCCCAGATCAACAAAATACTTGTCAATTCTGCTGTACCAACTTCTGGGTGCTTGCTTTAAGCCGTAGAGCCTTTTCTTGAGATGGCAAACGTGATTCTCTTTTCCTGGTTCAACATAACTTGATGGTTGTTGCATGTAGACTTCCTCGTCTAGGTAACCATTGAGAAAAGCATTCTTGACATCGAGCTGGTACACATTCCATTTGCTGAGTGTTGCTAGTGATATCAAGAACCGTATGGAATCCATCTTTGCTAGTAAAGCATAAGTCTCAACATAATCCTGACCATATCGCTGTGTAAATCCTTTTGTAACTAGTCTGGCTTTGTATCTTTCAATACTTCCATCTGGATTGTACTTCACTTTGTATACCCATTTGTTTGCTATGGCCTTCTTTCCTAGTGGAAAGTCGCATAATTCCCAAGTATAGGATTCATTTCTTCATATGTAGCAATTTGCCATTCTGGCTTGTCTACTGCATCTTCGAAGTACACTGGCCCTTCTGTAGCCATGATGGTAGTCATAAGAGCATAGTTGGTGGTTTCAACCTGAAGTACTTTACCTTTATGAGCATATGCCAATCTGACTAGAGGTCTGCTTTCCCTAGTAGACCGTCTGAGTTGTTGTGGCTCTGCTTGGGGTGCTTCTGGCAATTCTTGCTCTTCTTCATCAACCTTTTCTGTAGATGACTGTGAAATCGGTGAATCTATCTCCTGTGTATTTGAGGTTTTCCATTCTGATTCCTCATCGAAGATTACATTTCTGGAGATAATGACTTTGTGGTTGATGGGATCGTACAATTTGTATGCTTTGCTTTCTTCACTATAGCCAACCATGATGCATTTGCGTGACTTCACATCCAATTTCTTGCGATGGTCGTCATGTATGTGGGCATATGCTATGCAACCAAATATGTGGAGATGCCCAATGCGTGGCTTGTGTCCAGTGAGTGCTTCATAAGGTGTCATACCCTAAATCGGTTCGGTCGGAAGCCGATTAAGCAAGTTTGCTTTTGCACAATACTGATTGGGAAGATGCTTCTCACTAAGCATTGCTGTAGCACTGTCTGCTAAAGTACCATTCTTTCTTTCAGCTCTTGCATTCTGCTGAGGAGTATCTGCACAAGTGAATTGTCTTCGAACGCCGTGACTTGTGCAAAAGTTCATGAATGTTGAAGACATGCATTCACCTTCTCTATGTGATCTCATGACTCTGTTTGGTTTTCTACCATGGCTTTGAATTCTTGAAATCTAAAAAACACTTTAGATTTCTCTTTCAGAAAGTAGACCCAATAATATCTGCTGTAGTCGTCAATGAAAGTTAAGTAGTAAAGTGAACCATTGATGCTACGGGTCTGGGCATAACCCCACACATCTGTATGTATCAAATCAAGTATATCTCGTACTCGAGAGGTGCTTCTACCGGAGTTGGTTCACTTTTGTTTGCCGAAGCAACGTGCTTCACAAACTTTTCCAAGAAACTGTAGCTTAGGAATTCTAATTGCCATATTCTAATTCCTGAGATCTATCAAGCTCTTGAAATTGACACGACCATATCTCTTGTGCCATTTTGCAGATAGTAGCATCTGTTGTGGTTAAGCTAACATGGCATGCAAATCTAGTACTGTAGCTAGCATTTTGTACAAGTGTCCTTCCTTGACTCCTTTTCCTACTAGCTGAAATCCTCTGGATTTGTCTCTGATAGTGCATTTATCTCCGTCGAAGATGACTTGGTAGTTGTGTTCCGTCATTTGACCTACTGACAAGAGGTTCTTGTTGAGCTTCGGAACATAGAATACATCTTTCACCAATTCTTTCGTACAAGTGAAATTGTTCATAGGGATTATGCTTGTCACTTGAACTGGATTCAGTGTATTATCTGCTGTATAGATGACATTCTTTTGACCCTCTAATGGTTTCATCTCTATGAACCATTCCTGATGATTTGTCATATGAGATGATGCACCGCTGTCGATGTACCAAGGATCGTGATGTGCTTGGTCGACTTGATAGTAGTTGAAATCCTCTTTTGAATTGCAATCAGTGTCTAGATACACTGTATCAGTTTCTTGCATTTCCTTGTTTGCAAGAAACATATTCCCATGTTCATTTGTATAATGACTGTGACTAGAATGTCCACCACGATGAGTTCCTCTTCCACGGAAATTCCCTCGATTGCTTCTGGATTGATTGCCTTGGTCGTACTGCTTCTTGCGGCAATCTCTTTCATAGTGTCCAAACTTATGACAGTAGTTGCACTGGATGCTTGACACTGTGGATGCATTCATTCGTCCTTGGAATCTTTCTCGATTGGAATGATTTTCGCTTTGCTGTTGCTGAGGATGATGCTGATGCTGATTTTGACTTTGCTCATGAGGTTGTTGGTGATGATGATCACTTTGTTGGAATGACTTGCCTCTGCTTCTATCTGAAGCTGTGAATGCTTGATCATTGGAATGACCTTTGCGTGCGTGAATGGCTTGAGTCCTGAGTTCTTCACCAAGTAAGACTGACTGAAGTTCTTCCAGTGTCGAAATTTGCCGTTGGATGGCAATACTCTGGACTAGATTCTCGTATCCCTCTCCTAGTCCATTCAAGATGACTTGAACCATAGCTGCGGGATTCATAGTCTCTCCGACTGCTGCAAGTTGATTGTTATAGTCTTTGATCCTGAGTACGTAAGCATGACCGGTTTCATTGCTGTTGCGGAAACTTTGCAAAGTTGATTTGGTTTCTCAGTGTGAGAATCCTGGAAGTGTTCTTGGACTCATGGAGAGCTGTGAATATATCCCATGCTTCTTTTGATGTCTTGACGGTGTGGAGCTGTCCTAGCATGACATCTTGCAAGTTCTGCTTGATCATATGATATGCATACCTTTCTTTCTTATCCCATTCTGCTTGTGCTCGGGCAATGGCAGCATCTGGTACACGTGCGAAAATTATTAGTGTAGCTGTAGATCCCGTTGCTGGTGCTGTGACAACAGGTGGAGTAGAGCTATTGCTGGTTGGATCGCCCAATGGTCTAGGTGTAGATCCATCAACATACTCCCATTTGTCCAGAAGTACAAGAATGGTCTCCATTCGGTATTTTCATGTGTCGTAATTGGAGTTGTCTAGCTTAGTAGATGCCTCCAGATTAAGGTTGCTAGATATAGACATGGTGCAAGAAATGTACTCAAAGTGTCATGAAGATCACTGTCTGAATCAATTGCAAAACACTGGTTGTAGCAAGTGAAATATGAACTGTCGGTGAAGGTAGAATTGCAATATATAATCCAATCTGTTACAAGGCGTGTGGCAAATGATGCCGGGAATAGCCAAGAGGCTTTACAAGGCTGGAATAAAGTGCACAATGCCGTGAAAATAGTAGAATAGGCTTTACAATGATGGCATGTGTGTGTGAAATCAAGTCATGTGCTATGCCCACTGATCAATCGGTCAATGCCTCTGAACACTCTGAAGTTAGCTCACTGAATTGATGAACGTGAAGTTTCCGTGAAGTTTCAGTAATGTGATGATATGTGAGCGTAGGGATTGACTCTTGAGTAGGAACTAGTCGGGAATTTTGGGCATGGCTTAGATTGGCGACTTGGAGAAATTCAAATCGTCTTCTTTATGGTAATCTAGTCTACTATGATCTAGATCTATACCAACCGTCGATCGAAGAAAAGAACAACAAATAATTTCTTCTTCTTCTGTTCTTTTATGTGCTGGGTCACATGTGTCGATGTAGAGGTTGATGTACGTGTATGAAGTGGATTTGTCGGCGAGGCTCAAAAGTGAGTGACACTTGCACCGAAATGTGTGCGTCATGTGACGAGCACGTAGAGTAAGAAAAATCGAGCGATTTTTCTTTTCGGAGCATCCTTAAATTCTTCCTAGATCAAGAGATACGGCTTGATCTAGGTGGAGGGGCAAAAGGGTGCAAAGTGTGCTCAGTGATGATGTGGCAGTCAGGGGTCACATGCAGTGATTGTGCTTGTAAAGGGGTGTACACGCGTCTGGGGCACTGTGTGTTGAGGTGGCACAGGGATTCCATGCAGTGTGCTTGGCACGGGTACAGTGTGCCTGCAAGGGGAAGTGCTGACTAGACAGCTGAGGTGGTAGTTGATTGACCTAACCCAAGGTCAGATTGATACAACCATGGTCAGGTTAACTAACCCATGGTCACGTTGACTAGGGTCTCAGGCAATGACGTGGCAGGCGAAAGTCGGTGCGAGGAGCTGTCGGAGTGCATCCGTTGCTTGTGGGAAGAGCTGCCCGTGTGGCGATCGTATGCTACAGGAGTTGGGAGCCCCGTCTATCTACTGGGGTCGTTAGTGGGGTTGTGCGTTGAGATGCTCGCTGATTAAGCTAGGCAGAAGCTTCCGAGTCGATGGTTGGAGGAGTCAGTTGATGGCTGATGAGAGCTCGGTTGCTGGAGCTGGCTGAGGCGTGACGCAACTTGGTGTGGTTAAAGTCGATGCTACGTGGATGATGACGTGGCAGATAAGATTGTTGAGGGTGCCACGTGGCAGGGTAGGGTGGCACATGGCACTATCTTAACCACACCAAGGGGTGTGATACCCTTGTGGATAGCCCTTGCCGGAATCTTAGAGGATTTCGACGCCTAAGAGATGTCGCCTATCTGCTCGCCGATCCACACCAAAACTTGGAGCTCGCGGGGAGAGTTTGTACGTTGCCTCACTCGCCTTGATGAAATGTACCGAATGCCATTCCTCCATCGCTATAACATCACTGGGACAATCCACCATATCACCTCATGAAATAAGTATACCCGCAAAATCTCACAAGTGTGCGTGCCCTTCCTTGTCAACGAATCCGTCAAGCTTTGCAAAATTCACAAGGACTTTTTTCGCAACGTTGCGGTCGGTTTTGTCCAATCTCGTGCTGCATACAGGAGGCAACCCAACAAGTGGTTTGATGACGGGGCTTGGAATTCGGAGTTTGTCAAAGCTGTGATGCAGAGATTGCACGAGCTCCAAAGAAAAATCGGGAGTGGAAAGCTCGGATTCTCGGGGCCCTCGATGGGGAGCTTGCAAGTCTGCACACCTGCTTCGAAGACGTCGAAAGAATCAGCTTGGAAAGTTTTCTCTTGTTGATGATTGTAAATATTGTTGTGCCTACGACTTTCGTGCTTCCATGCCGTTGAAGGACAAACTGCTTCTGGAAATTAAGGAGCTTGCACTAAAAAATCAATTGTCGAAGAATTCGTGCAGAGTAGAGCGATGTTTGTGTAATTTTTGCCTCTTCTTCGGATCATGCGATGCCTCTTTGTGATTGATGAGAACTTGCGTGCAATTTCGATGGAAGATTCGGGGCTTAATCCATTGTGGAGAAGAGTTGCTTAGCAATCAAGCTGTGCTTGTAGAGTCAAAGTGCCGGCTGGAGAGATAGCCCTTCGTAGAAGTGGCCCTTTAGAAGGCCTTGATGAAGCCTTTGATATAGAGAATGGAGATGGAGATGACCATGAAGTTGCACTCCCTATCTCTCTCACAAAACCTTTGAAAAAACACTCCCTATCTCTCTCTCTCTTGCAACAACAAGAATATAGATGCTCTCTCTCTCAAAAGAACATGAACCTCAATCTCTCCCTATCTTTGTCTATAGATTATCTCTCAAGAAGAATACAAGTAGATCTCTTTCTCTCAAATGAATCGATGGAAATTCTCTTTCATCAACGGAATGAACTCAATTGCTTTCAATCTCTCAATCACTCTCTCACGCTCTCACACAAGGATCACCATGTCTTAGCGGAAGACAAGGATGCTCTGTGAAACCGGCCTCTAATCACTCAGAGGGCAGTGGAACTAAACCTTTAATTACGTCAGCATTTTTTACAGCTCACAAGGCATATATCACAACCATTAACCATTGCATGATCACCATTTGGCCCATTTGTTCACAAACAAAACCACTGAAAAAGGGATGGAGGCTAGAATGCCCCTGCTCAACAAACATAGACAAGTGCACCCGATTGGCCCCAAACACCGTGGCGCCCCTTTCGGTATTTCTTTATATTTCACAGTGAAATGATTACAAGTTGCATCTGGGAGACCTTCCCTGCAAGTGAGCACGCAGCCCCAATTCACTAAGCCTTTGCAAGGCTTTCAAGCATAGAACACCATCACATAAGTGCACTTAACCCATAGGCTCAACCCAAAGGCATTCTCTTTTCCGAGTGCAATTCCATTGGCTGTCCAGATGCAATCACACTGCACCCCAGCTGCTGTCACCACAATGTAAATATCCTAAGTCAAAGTACAGTTGACTATTTATTTGATCATAATTAAAGTGTTTTATATGTGTTAATTATGGTCAAAGAGTTCTTTCAATGGTCAGGGGATTGACTATGGTCAAAGATACTTGACTCTAGTCAAGTAAACCTGACTTTGGTCAAGGAGACTTGGTTTATTACCAAGAGGGTTAACTGCGGTTAACCAGAGAACTACAGAGCTGACTACGTTCAGAGAGTGTTGACTTCGGTCAACAAGACTTGGCATGCGCCAAGAGGGTTAACCCCGGTTAACCAAGATGTGCCAACTTCGGTTGGAGAGACTTGGCTATAATTAAGGCGCCTCGACCCTTGGTCAAAGCTCCTTAATTATAATCAAGAGTGTTGACTCCGGTCAACTAGAGAATAAATATATATTTTTTATATTTGTTAGGTGTGCACATGTGTTCAGTGGGGACGCCCACCGTGACTAGAATTAGTCCACAGTGTATTATTTGCATGCAAAGCGCTAACAATTAATGGGCGCCATGGTGGTGCGCTTTAATTAATTGTTGCAGGTACTAGGAAGAGTTATTTTTCCTAAGCGCTAGGGGAGCCTGACAAGCATCTAAGAGGCGGTTCGTGTGACCAAGTGCTTTGAAGACTCCAGAGTGGCCCTCAGTGGCATGTAATAGGACTTAGTCTAGATTTTAGACAAGTGGCATGTTGCCAAATTGAAATGAGCTTGAAGCTCTTGTAATAAAGGGGATTTTTCACGTTTTGAAAAGAGAGAGGACCAGACAGCTCTACGCTGAACTTTTGTAACAGATTCTCTTCAAGTAATAAAATACCTTCGGGGGGGTCCAGCCCGACATGTTGTCCTGGGCCCTATTGTCTCTGTAGAGAGAGAGAGAGAGGGAGAGCAAAAGGGGAAGTGTGCTTGCTGTCTTTTACGGAGGAGGTTCGTAGTGAATCAAAGAGAAATTGCTGTCTGTCAAAGAGCGTGTGGGATTTCGTCTGATTTTATTGGTATCAGAGCATGGCTTGACAGCTCTTTGTAGCTGTGACGATCAAGTACGGGCTCCGTGCAAAAAGAAGCTTCACAGGAAATTGTGTAGCAAGCGTTTATTTTGGGGGGCGCAATTCTGAAATTTGTGAACGCACGATTGGTCGGGTGATAACCGAGGAACACTTATTCCAAAGGCAGGCTGGATAGTAGATTGGAGCCTAGTGTTTCTGCGTCATACGGCCTTTTCAGACAGTTGTAAATTGTGGCGTATATTTGAGATTTCACAAAGCACCAAGCAGAGGTCCCCTGATTGCACGTTACCAGAAGTGGCTTATGGCTATGCTTCTAAGTTCTCAGGTCTTGAAATGGAGGCGTGGGAGGCAGGAACCGCTGCGTGGGGGCTTAAGGAGTTTGAAGGACGGCTGAAGAACTACCTTCACGTGACTTGCAACGCCCACAGTGAATGGACGGAGATACTGACGGAGACGCTCAACGGAAGATGACTGTTTGGTTAACGGAGCTAGCGATGTGGAGCGCTATCAAAAGGAGAATACGCCGGCGATAACTGATACGATAGACATCGTATGCAGACGAGGAGCAGACGATTGCGTACGCTCAGGGCGGAAGGCTAGGAGGGAATACTGATGCTGTCACGCGGGCACACATGGTCCTCACGCAGGACGGATTGTAACACGGCGTTCGCGTGACGAGTAGCGACGAGGTGGCTCCGTCGACCATTTCCTTGCGCAGGGTGCCGGCGTGACGCTGCCAAGGTCGAAACCTTTGGCTGTTGCTGACGTGGCCAGGGCGCCAGCTAGGAGGACACGTGGCGCTGATGTGGCCGGCCTAACAGACAGATGACGTGGCAGCCAGCAGGTCCAGCTGACGTGGCAACCACACTTGCGAGGTGACGTGGCAGCCTAGTGGCATGCATGTGCAGGTGCTGACGTGGCAGTACATGTGGCAGCCAGCTCAGATGATGATGTGGTACTGACACATGGCAGACAGGTAGCTGATGTGGCAGACCCTGTGTTTATCCAACCTAACCTTGGTTAGTGGACTGGTTAGAGGTCCAGTTAGTTGACCCAACCAGACCAGTCTGGTCACTGTAACTAAATTGTGACCAGTCCAGTTAGTCTAGTTGCAGACTAACCAGACCAGAACCAGTCAGTCTGGTTAGAGTAACTAGCCAGTTACTCCATCTGGTTACTGTTCTTTCAAAAAAAAAAAAAAGGGACAGTTCCAGAGACTGTTTCTGCTAGCAGATTTCACCTGCCTGTCAGACTTCTACTGTCAGAAAAGCAGCAGAAAAGCAGAGAAATCAGAGATTTGCCGAAAAAGAAAATGCATGCCTTTGTGCACTGGGAAGATGAATCAGATGCTTCTGAGTGCTTTTTGCAGTAGCCAGAAAAAAGGGCAATACAATTGTTGATGCTTTAGCAATTTTGTGGGTTTATGCTTTGAACTGATAGCCCAATTACTGGCACAAGTTGTGAATGCAAAACACCTCTTATTGAGGTATTTTTTTTGTTGGAAAAGCAAAGGTAGTTGTGCATCAGTTACCTACACGGTGTGTGTGTGAAATTTGCAGATCTCAGAATATGGATCAATCACCTATCCAGTGGGATTCACAAGATAGGGATGTACATCCAAGACAGAGAAGTGTGCCGCAAACTCAACAAGAATTTGAACAGATGGTACGCACTCGTATACAAGAGATGGAAAATCTCAAAAAGGATCCAAGGGCTCAGCATTTGTTTCAAGCAGAAGCTATGCCTAGTGCAGAGGCACACTCCCGTGTACAGCCAGAGAAAGAGAGATCTCATAGGGGATGGTCTCATAGCAGGAAGAGATCGAGGCATCATCACCGATCTCCTAGTCCATCACCATCTACCTCGAATTCGACTTTTGTTTCTTCTTCTTCCTTACCAGATAAACCATCCAGGAAAAGAAGGAAACACAAGAAGTCTAGGAAGAGAAAGTCTTCCAAAGAGACCAAGGAATTTAAAGAGGGAGGTAAATCTGTCAAGTTTATGACCTACAATGGACAGTATGGTCATACAGACAAAGCATTGCAGTTCATCAGGCAGTTTGATGCTGCATTCGGCACAGAAAAGTTTTCAGAATCCTCCAAGTTAAGAATGGTTAGTTTGCACTTGACAGCAACAGCTAGTGCATGGTGGAGTGCACAGACCACAGATGGGTCAGCCCCAAGGAAGTGAAAGGACTTCAAGAAAGCCTTCTACCAGCAGTTTACGCCTAAACAGTTTAGAGACCATGTTCTTCAAGATTGGGACAGTTTGCATATGGATGTAGGAGATACAGTAGATGTGTACAACCAAAAGTTTTGGGATGCTTATTTGCAGGTTGCACCTTTCAAAAAGATCTCCAAAGGGACCCAAATGAGAAAGTATAGAGCAGGTCTCACTCCAAGAATTCAGGCAGTAGTGACTGCTTTGGGGGCAAAGAACATTCAAGACCTTATGCATTCAGCTTCAGTAGCTAGTCTTGTGCCGTTACAAGATCCATCTACAGTGCTATCCTTGCATGCAGGACGTGCTGATAAAAAGAAAACTGATTTTTCAAAATCAGAAAAGAAAGAGTACCCCAAGGCTGAAAAGAAAGGGTTTCAGCCTCAGAAGTCGAGGGGTACTCAGTTTTCAAAGGCTTATAAAGGCAAATCTCTATTCACCCCTGAACAAATAGCTGAATTCCGTAGAGATGGGAAATGCTTCAGGTGCGGCAAAGAGGGGCATGTGGCTGCCCAGTGCCCAGAAAAGCCTTCAACTTCAAAGGGAAAAGAGGCAGAGAAGCCACGAGGACCGCAAAAGCCAATGGCGGGGGGGATTCGTGACATACTGGGTCATGCTTCAAACCCAGAAGAACGAGAATTGCTGCTATCATGGGGCAAAGTTAGAGACCAACAAGCGCTAATTTTATTTGATCCAGGGGCTACTGATAATTTCATATCAGAGGATCTAGCCCTGAGGCTGGGAATAAAGACGGAGGAGTTGGGCAGGGCTTTGGATGCCGATCAGATGTTCTGTGGGAATCCTGTGCCAGTCACTCCCTTGATAGGGAAGCTCCGTTTTCATGTACAGAGTTATGTGGATCAGGAAGACTTCTTCATTTCTCCACTGAAACATCATGATGTAGTCTTGGGAATGCCTTGGTTTCATCGCAAGGCAGTGAAGTTGACTCTTCCTGAAAGAGTGTTGGAGTTTTTGCATAGGGGGAAAAATCAGCGTTTAGTTGCCAGGAATAAAGGGGACACTATCCCCATTGTATCTGATGTTACATGTGGTAAAGCAATAAAGTCTGCAATTTCTGCGTACATGGTTTTTGTAAAAGAAAAAGAGAATGATATGCATGCTGAAATGAATGATGCAGACAAAGATAAATTTCAGTTTCTTGTAAACTTTAAAAATTGCTTTTCTGATACTTTGCCAGGGGAGTTACCCCCAGAGAGACCAGAAGATCATCAGATAGAGTTAATGCCTGGTAGTGAGCCACCAAACAGACCACCTTATAGAGCCAGTGCGACTCAGAGAGAGGAGATTATGGCTCAGGTACAGGATTTGCTGTCCAAAGGGTTGATTCAGCCCAGCTCGTCTCCTTTTTGTTTCCCTGTACTGCTAGTACAAAAGAAAGATGGTTCATTCCGTATGTGCGTCGATTATCGCGCACTGAACAAAATGACCATCAAGAATAGATTCCCTATTCCGCGCATTGATGATGTGCTGGATCAGTTAAATGGAGCTTCAGTTTTCAGCAGGATAGACTTAAAGAGTGGCTATCACCAAGTGAGGATACAGCCTCAGGATGTGCACAAGACAGCAATCCGCACTACATTCAGGTTGTATGAATACTTAGTGATGCCTTTTGGGTTGACAAATGCTCTAGCCACATTCAATAGAATGATGGATCGCATCTTCCGAAAGTACAGGCATTTCATGGGTACTTTCTTTGATGATATCTTAGTCTTTTCTAAGACAGAAGAAGAGCACAGGGAACATCTTGCTATAGTGTTTCAAGAGCTGCGAAATCATCAGCTCTACGCAAACAGCAAGAAAAGTGAATTCTTCTTGGAAGAAATCCACTATCTGGGGCATATAATATCCAAGAATGGGATACAAATGGATCCAGCAAAGATCCGTGCCATTCAGGAATGGCCAGAGCTGAAAACTGTGCATGAAGTTCGAAGTTTCCTAGGCCCGTGTTCTTACTACAGAAGGTTTATCAGACATTTTGCTGATATCGCAGCTCCATTACATGACCTTACTAAGAAAAATGCAGCCTTCTCATGGGGAATATCACAGAAGAAAGCATTCAATACACTCAAGGAGAAGTTGACTACAGAGCCTATTCTTGTAGTCCCGGATCTTTATCAATCTTTTGATGTTGATTGCGATGCTTGTGGAGAATGTGTTGGGGCTGCATTGCATCAGAATGGTCATGTAGTAGCCTATGAAAGCAGGAGACTTCGGATGCAGAAAGATATCTAGGAATCTATGAGAAAGAGTTATTGGCTGTAATTCATGCCATCCATACATGGAAGCACTATCTTTTGGGTGCAGATTTTACTGTTAAGACAGATCACCAAAGTCTGAGATACTTTTTGACTCAGACCAAGCTTTCCGAGAAGCATATGAAATGGGCAAACATGCTGTCAATGTATCATTTTCAGATTGTCCATACCCCAGGAATTCGGAACAGAGTGGCAGATGCCTTGTCCCGAAGACCCCAGGTCAATAACGTGACTATTGCTTATCACCAGGACCTGGAAGGCATGAGGGAGCAATATGCTCGTGATTCAGATTTTGGTGAAATTTTACAGCAAATGCAAGAGGGGCAATCCACCAGTCACTATTCCCTGAAAGATGGGTATTTAATGAAAGATGATTGCCTATGCATCACCCAGGAGATGGAAAAAGATTTTGGAGGAATGCCATGCACCTCCCTATGCTGGACACAGAGGAATTACAGCAACAACTCTAGCACTAGAGAGGTATTTCTTTTGGCCAGGGATGCGGAAAGATATACATCAGTTTGTTACTGAATGCCTTACGTGTTAGAAAGTGTGAAGTATGATAGACGGAAGGCACCTGACCTACTTATGCCTCTTCCTGTGCCTCAGGCACCATGGGAAAGTATTACAATGGACTTTATTTTTGATTTGCTAAGATCAAAGTCAGGGAATGATGGGATTTGGACTATCATTGATAGATTCAGCAAGCAAGCTCATTTCATACCGGTTCGCAAAACCATAAAGGCAGATCATATGGCTAAGCTTTTCATGGTACAGATTTTTAAACATCATGGTATGCCTAAGTCCATTGTTAGTGATCGAGATCCCAGAATGACCAGTCTATTCTGGAGAGCTTTATTTGATAACATGGGGACGAATTTGAATTTTTCTTCTTCTTTCCATCCCCAGACAGATGGTCAAAGTGAAGTAGCAAATTCTACAGTTTTGGATATGCTGAAATGCTACGTGGGTGACCAAAGTTCAGACTGGGAAAAGTACCTACCGTTGGTAGAGTTTGCCTACAATAATACGGTACATAGCTCTACAGGGAAAGCCCCTTTTGAGGTCATATATGGGAAAGTAATTTTGCCACCTATATTGAGGACCAAAGATGAAATATTTGCAGCTGATCAGTTTGTGAGAGACCTCCAGACAGCTTACAGCCAAGTCCGGACAGCAATTGAAAGGTCTCAAGAGAAACATAAAAGAGCTGCAGATAAGCATAGAAGACAGTTAGATCTCAAGGAAGGGGATTGGGTACTTTTGAAGTTTGAAAAAGCTAGGCTCCGCAAGTTTAAAGGCAAACAGAAAGTGTATGCAAAGTTATCTCCCAGATACTATGGCCCTTTCAGGGTTACAGAAAGAATAAATGAGGTTGCATACAGATTAGCATTGCCAGAGCATTGGAGGATTCACAATGCATTCCATGTGAGTCTTCTAAAGAAATTCCAGGGACCAGAGCCTACAGAACCAGTATCAGAGGATCCACCAGAAGTGGATGAGCTCGAGGAGGTCCTTCAACCAGAGCAGATTGTGTACCATACTGTGCGCAAAGGCCCTCAGGGTAAGGAGTTTTACATGTATCTTGTAAAATTCAAAAATTATACGGCATTAGATGCCAAGTGGATGGACGAAGACATGTTATCCGACCATCCACAGCTTTTGGATGTTTACAAGGAAGCTTTTCAGTTGAGGTCAACTGAATAGAAGCCGAGGGGATGTCACCACAATGTAAATATCCTAAGTCAAAGTACAGTTGACTATTTATTTGATCATAATTAAAGTGTTTTATATGTGTTAATTATGGTCAAAGAGTTCTTTCAATGGTCAAGGGATTGACTATGGTCAAAGATACTTGACTCTAGTCAAGTAAACCTGACTTTGATCAAGGAGACTTGGTTTATTACCAAGAGGGTTAACTGCGGTTAACCAGAGAACTACAGCGCTGACTACGGTCAGAGAGTGTTGACTTCGGTCAACAAGACTTGGCATGCGCCAAGAGGGTTAACCCCGGTTAACCAAGATGTGCCAACTTCGGTTGGAGAGACTTGGCTATAATTAAGGCGCCTCGACCCTTGGTCAAAGCTCCTTAATTATAATCAAGAGTGTTGACTCCGGTCAACCAGAGAATAAATATATATTTTTTATATTTGTTAGGTGTGCACATGTGTTCAGTGGGGACGCCCACCGTGACTAGAATTAGTCCACAGTGTATTATTTGCATGCAAAGCGCTAACAATTAATGGGTGCCATGGTGGTGCGCTTTAATTAATTGTTGCAGGTACTAGGAAGAGTTATTTTTCCTAAGCGCTACAGGAGCTTGACAAGCATCTAAGAGGCGGTTTGTGTGACCAAGTGCTTTGAAGACTCCAGAGTGGCCCTCAGTGGCATGTAATAGGACTTAGTCTAGATTTTAGACAAGTGGCATGTTGCCAATTTGAAATGAGCTTGAAGCTCTTGTAATAAAGGGGATTTTTCACGTTTTGAAAAGAGAGAGGACCAGACAGCTCTACGCTGAACTTTTGTAACAGATTCTCTTCAAGTAATAAAATACCTTCGGGGGGGTCCAGCCCGACATGTTGTCCTGGGCCCTATTGTTTCTGTAGAGAGAGAGAGAGAGAGAGGGAGAGCAAAAGGGGAAGTGTGCTTGCTGTCTTTTACGGAGGAGGTTCGTAGTGAATCAAAGAGAAATTGCTGTCTGTCAAAGAGCGTGTGGGATTTCGTCTGATTTTAGCTGCACTCTCTTTGAGTGGTTTCCAGATGGCATTCACAAAGCTTTTCAAAGCTCCAAAATAAAATCAGCAAAGTACCCAACCAAAGAATGACTCATGTAGCGCTGCCTGGGCACCTGTGAGCCAAGAAGAGGCGGCACACGAGGCCAACCAATAGCTTATGGCAAAAAGAAATTGCAGCAACAAAAGCACAACTCACCAAGGCCTGAAAACTCGAACCAAGTCCTCAATCGCCAAGAGGACATAGTAGCCAATGCCCAATTGCATTCTCAGCCAAAGAGGAGTGCAAAGGCATGAAGAAAGAGCATTTACAAGAGCCAACCAGCAAGAATTCCACTGAAAAATGCGAAAAGAAGCACTTCTGTCGCGAAGAAATGGGAGTTCATGGGCTCAAAAGAAGCGTGCTTCAGAGAGGAATGCATTGAGAAGGTTTTGGAGAAGTTTCATCGCCGGAAAGTCCTCCGAAACTGAGAAAAACCAGTCAACCAGCACGTGGGACCACTCGAAATTCAACAGAGATTCTGTAGCTTTGCAAGAGGAGAGGCCCAGGAGGCGGTAGAAGCAAAAAGGTCCAGAAAAAGCCACTTTTGCAAATTCGACCAGCAAAAGAAGTGCTCAGCTCTGCCCGTTCTACCAAACGCACGGAGGGAAAAGCATATCACTACGAAGGGGAGGCAGAGGGGAAGCCATCGGGCCAAACGGAAGTCGAGGAATCCAAACGGGTGAGGAGTTATGAAGAAAAACGGAATTCAGCTGAAGGAGGCTGAAATACCAGTCCAAAATCTCAACAAAGGGAGAAGATGAGAGAGAAAAGCACACATGTGAAGTTTAGAAGGCCCAGGAAGGTCCAGGAATGGCAAAGGAGCATGTAGAAGGCACTAGAGCCACCTGGAACTCTAGGGGGGCCACTGAAGATACATGGCCCTCTAGGGGGTCCATTAAAAATGCCACATCATCATTTCCCAACAACCACTCTTTTAATTCCTTGGAATGCCTTTGGGCCTAGGGATTAATTACACTTTACCTGTGGATGTGTGCACCGTATTATTGTTAGCATATTCTAACAAAGGCAAATAATGCTCCCATTTGCTTTTGTGGTCTGAGACATAGCATTTAAACATATCCAAGATGATAGAGTTTTCCTGCTCCGATTGTCCATCAGACTAAGGGTGAAAAGATGACGAAAAATTCAGCGTAGTACCCATATTTTCAAACAGCCCTCTCCAAAAGAGGCTGGTCATCCTCGGATCTCTATCACTGATTATGGATTCAGGCATCCCATGATACTTGAAGACATGCTGCAGAAACAATTTGGCCATTTGATTTGCTGTAATTTTCTTTCTTACTGGCACAAAGTGGGCTTGTTTGCTAAACTTGCAAATTATTGTCCACAACTAAACTTGCAAATTATTGTCCACAATCCATCATGTCCAGTAGGAGTACGTGGAAGATCAAACACAAAATCCATAGCTATGCTTTGCCATGGTCTATCCGGAATTGGCAAAGGGTGTAACAACCCAGGTGCCTTCTGCCTGTCAAACTTTACTTTCTGACAAACCATGCATGTTCTCACATATTCTTCCACATCTTTCCTCAAAGATGGCCAATAAAAGTATTGTTCCACTGCTGTAATTGTTGCTGTAATTCCCCTATGTCCTGCATATGGAGGAGCATGACTTTCCATTATGACTTTCTGTCGCATCTGATCAGTGACACTGAGTCGTCCATGCATCAAAATGAAACCCTCTTTCAACATATAGTGATCATGCCTTTGACCATTAGAAAACTTATCATAAATAGTTGAAAAATCAGCATCATTAACATATTGATCTTTCATCACATCTAACACATTGTTGTAAGCAATGCTCACTGCTGAAACACTGGGTTTCTTGGAGACTGCTTCAGGCTGTGGTTTCCTGGAAAGTGCATCAGCCACGCCATTTTTGTTACACGGCACATGTACAATTTGAAAATGAAACATTGAGAGGAAGTTAGCCCATCTCATGTGCTTTTCAGATAATTTTCTCTGCGTGAGAAAATATCTAAGTGACTGATGATCTGTCTGCACATAAAAATCAGCTCCAAGAAGGTAATGTTTCCATGTGGTCAAAGCATGTATCACTGCTAACATTCCTTCTCATATGTCTGCAAGTACAATTCAGCATCTTTGAGAACTCTACTCTCATATGCAACCACTCTGCCATCCTACATCAAAGTGCCTCCTATGCTGTTCCCACATGCATCACAAGTTACAGCAAAGGGTTTTGCAAGATTTGGCAAGATAATAATGGGTTCAGAACACAACTTTTGCTTCAGGTCTTCAAAAGCTGCATTTTCCTTTGGTCCCCACCGAAACGGTACAGCTTTCTTTTGTAAAGCATGCAAAGGAGAAGCAATTTCTGCAAAGTACTTTATAAACCTCCGATAGTATGAACACTACCCAAGGAAGCTTCTGACTTCATGCAGATTTTTCAAAATTGGCCAACTCCTTATGGCCTCAACTTTTTCAGGATCCATCTTGACTCCATCCTTTGACACTATATGACCGAAAAAATGAATCTCATGCATAAAGAACTCACTTTTCTTGGTGTTTATTAATAGCTTGTGTCTTTTCAACTCTTGAAACACAATAGTGAGGTGTTTCCTGTGCTCTTGCTCATTTTTAGAGAACACAATGATGTCATCGAAGAAAGTGCCCACAAACTTTCTATGTGCTCTAAAAATTATGTCCATCATTCTATTGAAAGTGGCAGGTGCATTAGTCAAACCAAAAGGCATCACAAGGAACTCATATAAGCCAAATGAAGTGCGGAAGGCAGTCTTGTAGACATCTTCAGGCCGTATCCTTATCTGATGGTATCCACTTTTAAGGTCAATACGACTGAACATTGAGAAACCTTCCAACCGATCCAATATATCATCAATGCGTGGAATTGGAAAACGGTTCTTAATTGTGACTTTATTCAAAGCCCTATAATCAATACATATTCTCCAACTGCCATCCTTCTTTTGCACAAGCAACACAAGGGAACAGTAAGGAGAATTACTTGGCTGTATTAATTCCTTTTCCAAGAGTTCCTTCACTTGTGACATTATCTCTTTCTGTTGTGCCTTACTGACACGATAGGGAGGTATATTAGGCGATGATCTTCCTGGAATTATGTCAATTTGATGATCCTCGGGCCTCTTGGGAGGTAATTCTTGAGGAAGTGCATCTGAGAAACAATCCTGAAAATCTGAAATAAAAGCAGCCCTTTCTCTATCTAAAGCAGAAAGAGTAGAGCCTTCCTGAACTGGTTGGCTGTCCTCTTTGACAAAAATCAAGTAGGCTGAAATATGACGCTTTATTACATTGGAAATACAAGAAGCTGAAACTACAGGGATGGACTCCCCTTTCAACTTTACATCAAGTACATGATTTTTGCCTCTATGAGTTAAAGAAATCTTCTTGTTTCTCATCTGCACATCAACCCCCACCCTGTACATCCAAGGCATCCGAAGCAAAGCATCACACTTTGGCAAAGGCATAATGTAGAAGTCCTCTGCATCCTGATATCCCTGGATATGCATCCTCAACTTGCCAATGATAGGAGTGACAGGTGTGTTGAGTTCAGGGTTCACCATATCACACATGCTGGATGGCCCCATTTCCTCAGGCTTGATGCCAAGCCTTCCTGCCATATCAGGAGTTATGAAATTCGCCTTTGCCCCAGAATCAAAGAAAAACAAACAATTCTGATTTTTTATTTTTCCCCATGCTCTGCACATCTCAATCTTTTTCATTTCCTCTTCATCATGTGCATGTCAAACTCCCAATCACATCTGGAAGAAGTCCTGCGGAAGGTTTAGGCCTTTTGCCCTTCCGATCAGCCTGTTTATCACCATTCTTATCATCATTTGACCTGTCTCTTTTCTTGGATGGGCAATCATAAGAGCGGTGTCCCTCTCCTTTGCATATAAAACATTTGTTTTGCTCCATGAGTGACTTTTTCTCTTCATCAGATAACTTGGTACGGGGCTGTTTATTATGCTGTCCACGCCTTTGACCAGCTTTGAATTGGGCTTTTTCTCCCTTTTGAAACGGTCGTTTGCCATAATTTTTATTTTCAGATTTGATGTCCTTATCCTGGTGTTTGGCAGCCCGTTTGTTGTCTTCTTTCTTGCTGTCCATAAAGCCCAAATTCTTCTCCTGCATCCTCCTGCATCCATGCATATGCTATCCTTGCATTCTCAATTAATTGAGTCATAGAACCCACCTTACACATTATTAAGCCCATGCTTGGACTTTTAAAACCAAAGTTGTCACGGTCTTGTAGTACATTAAAGTACTTAGAATTTCACGCCCCCGTGACACTCTGATACCATGACAAAATGTGAGGAGGGGAAGAGTGGAGATGAGGAGAGAGGGCACAACTAGAGAGCACACCACAAATGACTAACTGTACACTAGATTTAGTTGAAAATGTAGAATATATACAAACCCATTCAGGGTTAGGGTTAGGGCATCTAACCCTTTCCTTTATAGCACTCTACTATGCACATGTAACCACAGGATGTTGAGTGTGGTCTCTCAGCAAATTGGGACCAGGAGCGGTGCAGGAGCAAGCAACAAGTTCGAAGGAATTTCGCTGATGTTTGGAGGCTTGAGGGACGATTGGAGTGTGCTGCCAAAGGCGGTGGATTGTTTGGGAACGCATGAGCTATAGGAAGAGACAAAGCAAGTAAGGGAGCTCAAGGTGACTTTGTGAGAAGAAATAAGACGCAGGGACAGCAAGTGTTTTGATCGACGTAGTAGAAGGCAGAAGCAATGGAGCAGCCCCTTTCTCTCTTCCATGCTCTTCTTCTTTTCTGAGCCGCCTCCTCTCTTCTCTTCCAGTTTTTTCCCCATCTCCTCTTCTTTTCCCAGCCACCTTCCCCTTCTGAGATGGTAGACCTACGCGAGATGGCTGAGAAGTGTAGGCTATCTCATGGGCTATTAGTCCAGTTAGGGCAATTAGCCCTAGGGTTTTGTTATGTTGGCTCTCCCTTGAGCCTCCACACTTCAGTTTTGCAGCAATCTATTATAGCATCTCGTTTTTCTCCATTGTGCTTCCATTGCTTCCAACACCCAATAGTGGTATCAGAGCAGGTCGGGAATCCATTCCCTCAGCCATTGACAACTTAAGCTGTTTGGCAGCCTTTGGAGCTCTCATTCTTGCTGGTCTTGCTGGTTTTCACATTTCCACGAGTGTTTGAGACCTTTCGAAGCACTTTTGTCGCGAAAAACCTCATTTTGTCACGAGAAGACCGCACTTTGGAGCAACTCTCGCGAAGGGAACTGTTTTTCGGAGCATTTTTCAGCCTACTGCAGCAAAAAAAGACCACAAGTGAGCATTTACAGCATCTGTACGGAATTTCGAACCTGTCTTTAAAAAATTGTACATGCGTCAGAAATTGTACGAAAATCCGTACATGCGCCAGAAATTGTACGGAAATCCGTACATCTATCAAAAATTGTACGGAAATCCATACATCTGTCAAAAAATTCCATACTTCTGTCCGGTTTAAACGTAAGAATTTCAGTACATTCACTGCAGTACGGGCTGCCTCGGGGTGCACGCCAATCATTTCTTAGTTTCCATCATTTTGGAGCTGCCTCGAGCTGTGTGCCGGCGTTTGGAGCCATTTGGAGCTGCTGAATTGATCCGGAGACTTCTCTTTGAGCCCTTCCCTCCTCATTTGGCATCCCTTTGCCTCGGGCTGCGAGCTTCTCTCCATTGGTTCTCTTTCTCTCCATTTCTATGTGCTCTCCTCCTCGTGGGAGCACTTCTTTTGCTGTAATTCTCATTTCCGGCCCTCCTTTGCTCGCATTCAGAGCCTTTCATTGCTGTCCTTTCGGGCTACATCATTGGATAAGCCGTTGTTGCATTGGCTTTTTCCAATTTCTCCTTCGTTTGCATTTTGGAAAGGCCCATGTTGCCTTGGAAGGCCTCGTGTTGCCTTTGGGGATTTTTCTTGCAGCAGGTACACCTTGGGATAGCAGTGTCTTTTGCAGACATAGCTTTGAAGCTTGGGCAGTTTTTTGGCACTTGATTCTGAGAGGTTGCCTTTCTCTCATTTGCTTTGCCAGTTGGTGCATTTGCCTTGTATTTCAGCACCATGTATGGTGGCAAAGATGATTTGTTTGGGCTGATTGGGGCCGATGACAAGCTTGATGGCACCAATTACCCCATGTGGTCATACATGATGGGAGATGTTATGGTTGCCAAGAATCTATGGCATATTGTTTCAGCTTCTGAGGCCAGGCCTACACGCAATGTTACTGCTACACCTGCAGCCTCTGCTTCTTCAGGTGATGGTTCTACTACTACAGCCAGGACTCTTGCACCTCCTGCTCCAGGTGCTTTGCCTCCTTCACAGGAGCAAATTCAGTGGGATGGTCGTGATGCCAAAGCACATGCCTTGATTGCTCTTTCAGTGAAACGGGTTATTATCCCTCATATTTGGTCTTGCAAGACAACTAAGCAAGCATGGGATCAGCTTGCATCTTTGTATCAGGTGTGGAATGAGGCGAGGGTTGCCTATCTCCGCAGGCAATTGAAAGATTTAAAGCTTGATGAGGGTGGTAACATGGATGCCTATCTCACTAATATGAAGGATTTGAAAGAGCAGTTGGCCAACATTGATGAGATTATTCCTGATTCTCAGCTGGTTTCTAATACCCTTGATGGATTGCCTGATTCATATCAAGGCTTTGCTACTACATTGAGGTTGGTTGCAAGGGGTGATGCCAATCATTTCTCATTTGACCAGCTTGTTGCTCTTCTTCTTCAGGAGGAGCAAAGTCGTGTGAATCGCAATGCTACTATGGCTAGTGATCAAGCATTTGCTGCCCATCATAAACACAAAGGTAAAGGCAAGGTTTCAACTGGAAAGCCCTCTCATTTCCATGCTGATCATTCACATGGTGCCTCTTCTTCGGGGGATAACAAAAAGAAGAAGAGATGTAACTATTGCAGGAAACTTGGGCATGACATTTCTGAATGCAGGAAGCGCATAGCATTTGAAAAGAAAAAGAAAGAGTCTAGTCTTGCAGTATCTGGTTCTTCTAGTGCAGAAGATCGACATGAGTTCGCTAATTTTGCACAAGATCACCATTGGGCTTTCTTGGTTACATGTCAGTATAATCCTGATGTTCATGATGCTTGTATGGCAGTTTTAGATGTTTGTGATGCCTGGTTCTTTGTTAGTGGTGCTAGCAAGCACATCACTTCCGGCAGGAAGTTATTCAGCTCATTGGAGCTTACATCTAAGGGGGGCAGTGTCACATGTGCCAATAATGCATCATATACCATGAAAGGTATTGGGCAAGTTGCTCTTACTTCTGTCTCTGGTGGTATTGTCACTCTAGAGCATGTGCTTTATGTTCCAGGCATTCGTAAGAACCTCATTTCTATTTCAGCCATTGCTACATGTGGCTTTCAGGTTATTTTGATGGTGTGAGGTATGCAGTGTATGATGTTACACATGCCTCTACCCTGGTTTTGATTGGCACATTGTGTAGCAGTCTTTACAGACTTGATGCTTGTGACAGATGTTCAGATGATGATGCTGCACTTGCCGATGCACATGCCTTTGCTATTGATTCTACCATGACAGATACTCATTTGTGGCATGAGAGGTTTGGATACCTCAATTTTGGAGCCCTGGTGAAGTTATATAAGGAAGATATGGTTGTGGATCTTCCCAAAATGCATATGCCTACCAAACATGTTTGTGAACCATGCTTGCTTGGTAAGATGCACCGTGCTGCGTTTCCCAAGGATGGGAGAGTTGGTGCTTCACGTAAGCTTCATCTGGTTCATAGTGATGTTTGTGGACCCATGAGGGTTGCAGCTCTTGGGGGGTTCTACTATTTTGTTACTTTTATTGATGATTTCACTAGGTACACTTGGATTTTCACATTGAAATCCAAGTTTGATGTTTCTTCATGCTTTAAGCACTTTATTGCCTTGGTTGAGAATGAGAGTGGGCTGCACGTTGCTCACATTAATACAGACAGGGGGGGGGTGAATACATGTCGAAGGAGTTTGCTGTTTTTTTGGCTTCCCTTGGCATTAATCATCGATGCACGGTGCCTTATATTCCTCAATAGAATCCCGTGGCTGAGCGGAATAGATCAACGATGGAAATGGCCAGATGCTCTACTGATGCCCCAAAAGTGAGTCCAGTAGCTCAGCAAGAGCTCTGCAGTAAGTCCTTGTGCGTGCCAATGCTGGGAGGCAGATGGAATGTGATGAAAGTCTCCTACTTTCTTTGGCTCACTATACATAGGGGCATACTTGTGGGTACTTGGCTCCAGCAGATGGGTAGACCCTCCTTGTGTAGGCGTTGTCAGCTTGCAGAGGAATCTAGCAAGCATTGTTTATGGAGTTGCACCAGCTCTAGAGTGGTATGGACAGGTATCTTCAGGTTGTTCTCATATGTTACATCTGAGTCCTTTCTGATGACGTGGGGCGCTGCTCTTTGGGGAGAGGATCTGGAGCCTTTACTCTCTTTGAGTCAGAGCCAAGAGACCTCGGTTTCTTCATGCAGCGTCGCCAGAGACGGGGTCCCATGGAGGCCAGCATCATGGAGCCGCAGGATTTACTTTTGGTACCGGTACCAGCACAGTATTCCATGCCTACTTCAGCTGCAGGGTCAGCCTGGGAGGTGATTTCCAGTATTACCCTATGGCGGATATGGTGTTCGCGATGTTCTTTTGTCCTTGGGGACCATTTATGCACGGAGGTTGACACTCTCGCTTCCATTTGGGCAGAGATTATCTTCACTCTTAGGAGTCGATGGGAGCGGTGTACAGGCACCTCTTTGGCAGCTTGTGGGAGACTTATATCCTTCATGAGGACATGGGACTGCTCTTTATTTTTTCACTTGACCCCTTTTGGGATGTCGTGGCATTTTAGACCACCTCCATGGCTTTTTTGCCACATTGTTGAGGCTAGGGATAGAGTACTTTCTCTCCCACTTGTTGTATGATTTGTTTTGAATGGAATATATCACTCTTTTATTTCGAAATGGCCAGATGCATGTTGAAAGGCAAACATTTGCCTAATAAGTTGTGGTTGGATGCGGTCATGTGTGCAAATTACATCTTGAATAGATGTCCTACAAAGGCATTGCATACTATCACACCTTATGAGGCTTGGACGGATCGTAAGCCTCGCATTTCCCACCTGAGGACTTTTGATGCTTAGCTTATGCTCATGTGCCTTCACAGAGACGCACTAAGTTGGATGATAAAGCTATTAAATGCATTTTTCTTGGGTATAGTTCAGAGAGTAGGGGCTCTAAGCTATATCAGCCCCGCACGGGCAAGTGTTTATTCAGTCGGGATGTTGTGTTTGATGAATCTTCCACTATGCCTTTGCTGGACTGTCAAAAACAGCCCATTGTTGATGCCCCAAACATATTTGACAGCTTGATGCCTTTGTTTCCATCCGATGCTCGGGATGATGTTCCATCTGAGGTTGTCCCTCCTCCATTTGTTGGTCATTTACAGCCCCATGTGCATGCAGAAATTCAGCCTGATATGCCTATCATTGATCAGGATCATTTGAACCGGGCTCTTGACTAGGAAAGAGCAGAAATTCAAGAGCCTAAAAAGGTACCCCGTTGGCTCCTTGACACATTAAAAGACAGCAAACAAGACACTCCTTTGCCAGCCCGTACGAGAGCAGCTGTTCGGAAAGAGCATGCTAGTTTTGTTGCTCATGCTTTGGTTGCTACAGCATGCAATGAAGACCCATTATGTCATCAAGATGCCTTTCAGAATGATTGTTGGATGAAGGCCATGCAAGCTGAATTGGATTCTATCCATCAGAATGACACTTGGGAGCTGTGTGATTTGCCTTATGGCAAGAATGCCATTGGATCTAAGTGGGTTTACAAGATCAAACGGAAAGCGGATAGTTCAGTGGACCGTTACAAAGCCCGTCTTGTTGCTAAGGGCTATGCTCAGCAGCATGGCATTGACTTTGAGGAGACTTTTGCTCCCACTTCCAAGATCACTACCATTCGCATTGTTATTGCCTTTGCTGCCCACTTTGATTGACAGATACATCAGCTTGATATTAAGACAGCTTTCCTCATGGGCATTTGCAAGAAGAGGTCTATGTTTCCCAACCTCCCAGCTTTGAGGTTGACGGTTCTGAAAGCAATCTATGGATTGAAGCAGGCACCTCGGGCTTGGTATTCGAGAATTCATTCTCATTTGCTCACACTTGGCTTTCAGAACAGTCCTACAGAGGCTACCCTTCACATCTGCAAGCGTGGGACAGATTTGCTGATTTTAGTCCTTTATGTGGATGACATGCTTGTAGCTGGGACACATGCTCAGCAAATTGCAGATTTTAAAGTTGATTTGTAGCAGACATTTGCTATGTCTGATCTTGGTCTTCTGCACTACTATCTGGGCATTCAATTTGCTAGCAGTGAGGGGGGCATTTTAATGTCACAATCCAAGTACATTGAACAGCTTTTGCAGCATTTTCAGTTTGAGGATTGCAAGCCAGTATCCACACCATTAGAGACTGGTTTTCACTTCTCTTCTAAGGATGGCAGCGGTACATGTGATGTCACTCTTTATCAGCAGGTAGTTGGTTGTTTGATTTATATGAGACTTGATCTACAGTATGCTGTCTCACAGTTGAGTAGATATATGCACAGCCCATCTATGCACCATTGGCATGCCGTGAAGCGTGTTTTCAAATATCTTAAAGGCACTCAGCATTTAGGCCTTCTTTATGGGGCTGATACTTCACTTGTCATGCATGGGTTCACTGATAGTGATTGGGCTGGTTGTTCTGACACTCGTGTGTCACCTAGTGGCAACTATTTCATGCTTGGTACTTCATGTGTTTCTTGGTTCAGCAAGAAGTAGAGTACAGTTGCTACTTCTAGCTGTGAAGCTGAGTACAGAGCAGCTTTTACAACTACAGTGGAGTGTGTGTGGCTTCAGAAGCTACTTGCAGATCTTTGTGCATGTCAAACTGCTCCTACCGTCATCTTCACCGATAGTAAGAGTGCTTTGGATGTTGCACAGAATCCAGCTTTCCATGCTTGCACAAAGCACATTGAGGTTCACTATCACTATGTCAGAGAGCGATTATCAACATGTGATATTGAGTTGTCTTATGCTCCCACTGAAGACAACTTGGCATATCTTTTTACGAAGGCTCTACCTTGACCTAAGTTTGAGGCTTTTCGGCAAGATTTAAACTTAGTACCTTTTGTAACTTGATCTGTTGTACTTTGTACAGTCACAGGTTGCTATATCCTACGAGACGAACATGTGCAACCATGACACTAGATATTTAGTTATCCTGAGCCATGTCCTGGATACTTCAGCCCATACCATGGAGGGGGGTTTGTAGGCTATCTCATGGGCTATCCATAGATGCCACTTATACCTTGGTATGAGCCTTGTAGGCCTAGTTATAGTCAGTTAGGACTATTGGTACAGTTAGTTTATGTACCATCTAGCTCTTCAAGAAGAAGAAAGGCACATGGAACTCCGGAGAGGCAATGACACAGCTTATGCCATAAGAACTCAAAAGGGCAAGTTTTCACCTTGCAAACATTGTAGGAAGACTAATCACCTCTCAAAAGATTGCTTCAAGATCAATCCTTGCAAACATTGTGGCAAAAACAATCACCATGAAAAGTATTGTAAGGCCAAAAAGGAAGCAACTACAAAGCCAGAGACTGCCAATCTACTTTCAGTTGATGTGCCTCCACAAGATGAGGCATCCTATGAAGATTATGCTTTTTGAACCATCTCCATATATGCTCCAGATCTCTCTTTTTATGTTGAGTCAAGGTACTTAGCCTGGATAGTCCTCCAAAATGAATGAAATAAACTATTGTGTGATTTGTAAACACCTCTGGTCACCATATGATGTAGGCCATGTGTATGTGTTTTGCTCCATGGTACCTCCTACAGACATTGTGTACATGCAGGGGAGATAACCATTGGAAGGTCTTATGTATCCCTTTTGTTTACTTCACACCCTTGGGAACCCCTTGCTAGCATGAGAACCTAGCCATAGATTTATCCTTGACCACCATGAGATGGCATGAGAAACTATGAGACTAGATGTATCCTTGACATAGCCTGAGGCATTCCCTTGAGGGGGGGTATGATGGGATATCTCAAGGTGTATGCCCCAGGCACACCTTGGTTTCTATGTGTGTGCTAGAGGCACAGTTAGGTGCCCATAAGCACTATTAGGTGGTGGTTGATGCCACATAGGATGATTGAGAGAATCTAGGAGCTGATTGAGGAGATGATTGTGGAGCTTGGTGGCTCATGTAAGAGGTGCCTACATATGGACCTCACCTTTCTTCATTCCATAATCAAGCATTCTCATTTCGTGTTCAGCTTCATGCTTTCCTTTCAGTTCTTCAACATAGGGTACCAGGCTAGGGGCCTTAGTTAATGCCCAAAAGGTACCTATGATTTTATGTGCAACAAGTGCAACTCCTGGTGCTATTAGAGTGGTTTCATTTTCTAAGGTCATTGGTTTGGTTCAGTGGGGTCATCCTTTAAAAACTCACCCCCTAGAGATCCTTCAAAATAGGGTCATTGGCTCCTTTGCACTAGGGTCATGGTGTGCCATTTGACCCCCTAGGGGCATTAAAAATCCCACGCCTCATTTTGCTTAGGTGTCTGTTGGGGGCCTATGTGCTTGCCTTGTGTCACCTCTGGAAGTCCTTGGAAGGCCCTGGAGCCCTTCCTTGGCTCTCCTTGCTGATTTGAGACTTCACCCCTACCAGGGGCAGCTTCATTCATTCATGGCAGATTTTTGCAGCTCTCCCTTTGCTTGCTGAATTGGAATTTCGTGCTTTCTTCGCGACAGTTCTCCTTCCCTTGGTGCCCTCTGTTGTTGGCATGCTTCCGGGACCTGGACGCCTTCATTCTGGGCCACTTTTGAAGCTGTTCTTGACTTTCTTTACGACATAAGTTCTTCTTTTCTACATCCGAAGCCATATTCATGGGCGCCTCTCTTCCTGCTCTTGCCTGGTGCAAGGTGCACTGAAAACGGAGCTGTTTGTGGGCTGTAAACTCTGTTCTGGTGGACGCATTCTTGGCTGATCTGCTACAGCTTGCTGGACGCACTTTTCTCTGATCTTTTCTGGTGTTGGAAGACACTCCTAGGCAGCTCTCTCCTACCAGAGTTTGCTGTCCACTTCTCATCCTACTTCTGGAGCTGTTTCGGGCTGAAACAGGCTCTTTCTGTTGGCTGAATTCGCATCCTCCTTCTACACTCTTTGCTACAGCCATTCCTACTGAGTTCCTGCTAGGTTGGATGCCCTGCCGTTGGCGCGGGAGAGGATTGGGGCACTGGTTGTGAGACTCTCTTCTTGGGGGTGCAGTGGTTGGCCTTGGGCTCGGTAATGACTTGGAAATGGGTAATGCATTGCTTGGCATGCTGTCAAACTGGTCTACTTGTGATTATGCATGTATGCTGAAAGGAACCAAGGTAATAGCATTGGGAGTTGGTCACTAGCATAACCATAGGTTGGCGTTATACTGGGTTGCACCTGCGGGTGAGGCGTTATACTGGGTTGCACCTGCGGGTGAGCTCTTGAAGGGAGTCCCTTTGTATCTTTGAGCTAACCAGTTTAAATAAATACCGCAAGGGGCGCCAAGTTTTGGGGCCAACAGGCGTCACTCTGTATGTTTCTGAGTAGCCTCCCTTGTCTTGAATGGTTCCATGATGCAGTGCAGTGAAGTTCTATGCTTTGAGTTTTGTTTGTGAACCAAGTCAATCAATTAAGTTGGCTGTATTTTCATATTTGTGAGATAGTAGAGACAGATACACTACCCTTAGTGTTCTAAGGCCGGTTACATAAGAGCACATTGTCAGCAAGAATACGATTTGAGTGGATTCCTCAAAGATGAACTGCGAGAGGGAATGGCTGCATCCAATTCTCTTAAGTATGGTGAATGGTCCACAATACCTAGGAGACAACTTTGGACATTTACCTGTATTTAGAGATTCTGAAGATTCAGATACCTTGAGGTAGACTTTCTCATTTACCTCGAACTCCAACCTTCTACGGTGGGGGTTTGCATAACTTCGTGCTCTATCCTGAGCTTTTCTTATGCTATCTTTAGCTAACTTAACCGTTTGATTCATATCTTCAAGAAAGTCTTTGGTCGCTTGAACCTTCTCTTTCTGGAGTCCCATTGCCATTGGGACTCTTGGTTGAAATCCATACATCATCATGAATGGACTAAAACCTGTAGTTGAATGTTTGGCACTATTATATGCAAATTCTAATATGGGCAAATATTGTTCCCAATTAGTTTGCCGTTTACTTACATATACTCAAAGCATATCCTCAATGATCTGATTGACTGTTTCAGTTTGACCATCACTTTGTGGATGATCCGCGGTGCTCATATTGAATGAAGTTTCTAACCTTATAAACACAGCCCTCCAAAAACTGCTGTTAAATTTGCTATCTCGGTAACTGACAATATCATCTGGTAGCCCATACAATATGTAAATATGTTTCACAAATAGCCTAGCTAATTCTGGAGTTTTGACATCTTCATTGACAGGAATAAAATGAGCCATCTTGGTCAACGGATCAACAATTACCCACACAAAGTTGTGCCCTTCTATGTCCTAATCCATGGAGATGCTTTCCCATTTGCCAAATGGAATCTCCAATGGGTGTAGGAGACCTCCTACCTTAAGGCATTCATCCTTATTGACCTGGCATTTTTAGCACTTCAATACATAATCTTGGACGCCCTTACCCATTCCAGGCCAAAAGAATTGTCTTTTCAGAAGCGCATATGTCTTCAGAATTCTCGGGTGTCCAGCTCTCGGACTATCATGACATTCAAAAAGAATTTTGCGCCTAATGTCATTATTATCCGGGGCACATACTCTACCCTCTTAATGCTCTCTTGATCAAAGATGATCTCGAATTTGGCAACATATAAACAGTGCCTCCAATTCTTTAAAGCATAAACTATAGCATACATTTCCTTCTCATATGCCGAGTAATTCCGTTGGGCACGATCTAAGTTTTTGCTTTCGAAAGCCACTGGTCGACCTTTTTGTAAAAGTACCGCCCCAACAGCAAAATCACCGGTATCTGTCCCAACTACAAATGGTTCATTGGGATCCACTACCTTTAAGACGAGCTACTGCTATAGCTACTTTTAATTTTTCAAAACTTCTCTTTTGAGGTTCATCCCATATGAAGGTGCTTCCCTTCCCCTTAAGCTGGTTCGTCATCCAAACAACAATCTTAGCATAATCTTGGATGAATCTCATATAGAATCCGGACAAACCTAAGAATATCTGTAATTCTTCCAAGTTTGTAGGATGTGGCCATTCCAATATGGCCCTTACTTTGTCAGGGTCCATACGAACCTCTTCTTGGGATATTATATGTCCCAAGTATTTCACTTCTTTTGCAAAGAATTTACAATTGGATTCTTTAGTAAAGAGTGAATAATCTCTAAGCAGCTGAAACACTTTTCACAAATGTTCCAAATGTTTTTTTTTTGTTTTACTATAAATAAGGATATCGTCTAAAAATACTACCATAATTTTTCCTAAATATAGTCTTAATACAATGTTCCTAAGTGTCATGAAAGTTGCTGGAGCATTTGTTAATCCAAATGGCATTACTTTAAATTGATAATGCCCATACCTAGTATGAAATGATGTCTTACGGACATCCTCTTCCCTAATTCGTACTTGGTGATATCCTGACCTTAAATCAATTTTAGTAAAATATTTTGTCCCTTGCAATTGATCAAAGAGCTCGTCAATGCGAGACATAGGATACTTATTTTTTATGGTGATTTTATTTAGCGCTCGGTAATCTATGCATAAATGCATAGTACCATCCTTTTTCTTTACTAGTAAAATTGGTGCAGACCAAGGTGAGCTACTTGGTTGAATTTGGCCCTTCCTAAGATATTCCATTAATTGTCTTTCAACCTCACATTCCTCTGTTTAACTAAGCCTATATGGGGGTTTACAAACATGGGAAGGTTCACGAATTAAATCTATGTTATGATCTACTTCTCTCTCAGGGGGTAAACCTAACATTATCAAAAACAATATTACTTCTTTCCAATGCAAAAGACATAAAATCACCAATAAAAGTAAGTTTACAGAGATAGACCTCACATTCTTCTTGGTGTAGCAGTCCTTCCAATTCCATCGAACTAATTTAAGGTATTGTTTGTATTACTGGGCTTTCAATTGTTGCTGGTGCATGAGATATGCCAAATTGGCAAAGGGGTACAATTCGATGAGCATCGCGTGGCCATCTGGAACATTGTCTTAGGATAGGTGGTTTGGGGCGAGAGAGTGGATCATGGTGTTTACAAACTCTCGGTTTCATCTTCTCTCACCACAGGACAGGACGGTGATGAGTGGAAGTTGGTTGTAGATACACCACTCGGTACCAGACTTACCCAGTTGATGGGGTAGTAGGCATGGATATTGTTGTACGTACACATCTTGGGCAGAGGCATATGAGTTCAATATGAGGCAGGCTTCCAGGTAGACTTCTGGACCATAGGACTTAGTCCCTATTGACTGGAGTGGACCTATGTAGACCACCAGCTCGGGAGTAGAGAAGGTCTAGAGGGGGTGTCTTATTCCGTAGCAGCGGTTTATACATGAGCCACTAGACACTTTTGGGTCAGCAGATTGCTGGCGAGATGATCGGAGCACCCAGCTATACCATGGATGGCCCTTGTGAGGATATGGCTTCCTCGTTGCACGGGACATGTGTAGGTTTATCAATTTGGTTGCGTCATTCCAAATCTGAGGCTTCCAGAGAGGGTATTGAGCTCGTTCGTGGAGATGCCTTGGCACGCAGGATTGCGGTTCTTGCTGTAGCAGCAGCGGCAAAGACAGTCTACATCAATGGAGTGACACAAACTGGGGATGAGCTAGACTCGAGATTGACATCAAGATTTGAAGCATGTGGCTTCGCAGCGGCTACGCGACATGATGGGGTTTTCCCTTACAGAACCCACGACCGTTCGATTCGACGGTCTTCTTCAACACCTGTGCACCACGCAGCGGACCTGTTTACCAAGTCTCTTCCACAACAGCTGCTTGGAGAGCATTCAAGCTCCCTTGTGTTGAACCAACATATAGGAGCTAAGAGGGGGTGTTAGAGTTTGACATCTCTTGTATGTACAGCAGTGAGTGAGGGCTGCTTTGTGGGTGCGCCTACCCAGCAAGAGGGTAGATTAGTGTAGGACAGGAGGGAGATGGACCCGTACTAGGGTAACTACCTCGCCAAGGTATCACGTAGGAGCTTGGCTAGTAGACAGCCAGGTTTCGGCTGTTTTGGGGTGCCTGAGGGTTCTGACACGTGATTAGGCCGCCGCAACAGCCGGACAGGACGGGGCTGGGTTGGGGGCCAATTAGGTCCCTGACTGACCAGACTGATCAGGTTAACTCGACCAGGCCCCCCTAAAGTGTCGGGTTAGGCCAACTTGTGGGTTGACCCAGGTTGGCCTTGCAGGCCGATTGCAGGGTTGGGGCCCTATTTATAGTCCCCCCCCCCACCCTCTTTCGTCATCTTGTACCAGTGGGTTTTCTCAGCTTTAGTGCAGAGTTTTCCCCCGATTTTGGGTGATGAAGTGTCTCTCGCTCCATCACATTTTTCTTGCTTTGTGAGATAGCTGTTTTTGAGGACTTGGGGGTTACTATGGTAGCATTGGCGTGAGAGCTGCCATGTGGGCACAGGGAAAGGTAGATGGGCACATGAGGGGAGCTGAGGGATGCATGCCACAGAGTGGCTGCCGCATGGGCAGCATGGTGAGCTGGCTAAAGGTCTACATGAGTGTACCCTGTACATCCACTGTTGGATGCTGATAACGGAGGTGGGGATGTCATTGTAACTAGTCCCTACTACGCATAATAGTCTATAGAGTTTATGGTTTTCAACTCTGTGGGTGACTATCACAAGGTTGAAACTGCATCATTCTGTTTTTAGAGGATGAGTTTGGGCATGTCCCTGGATTAATCTAGATACATGCATGTAACAAAATACGCAAATGAAAATAGATGTGCAAAAATGTTTTGATGAAAACTTCAACAGATAGAAGGAAAGGATAGTCAACTTGCTACCATTGGCTTTGGCCGTTTCACAACCAGTTGTGTAATGCTTGAGAGATATAATCTTTATTGCACCGCTGATTTTGAGGTGAATGCATGTGGGCGATTATCATTGAAGGCAGAAGCTGTGCCGTATGGCACTGGGGGATTCTTTTTTGTGTTATTTCTTGCCTTGTGTTTTTATCTTGAAGTGCGGCTGGCGTTCCCTGAAACACAATGTGGTCTTACGATTAAGCTTCCGCGCTATGCGATACTGAATTTCCTGTTGCAATTGTTGCCATAGGTGTTTTAGGTGGCCTTTTGATAGGCTGCATTGCATTTTGTTATTTATCAGTAATATTTACTCTATCTGCCTGAAGTATACATATTAACTTGATTGTGTGCAGTCAATGGTTCCACTCCCAATGGCAGGCATTCGGAAAACATTTGATAAAATTGTCTCCTTTGTGTCCCTCTAGGGATCTTGCTTTATCTGCAAGGGCATTGGGCATTATGCTAGGTCATGTCCTAACAAAGCCGACTGTGTTTACAAAGACCGTGAAAGTATTGAAATTTGCCTACGCTGTGGAGATGTTGGCCATCAGATGAGTATATGTGATAGAGGCTACAGTCGAGAAGACCTAAAGGTAATCCTATTCTTCAATAATCTCAAAATATCAATGTGGATTCTTTCGGTTGCATTTACTAAAGATTGTGCCTGTTGCAGGTCATTCAATGCTATGTATGCAAAAAAATTGGTCATCTTTGCTGTGTGGACATAGTCCGCAGTTTGGAAATGAAGGTCTCGTGCTACAATTGTGGTGAAATCGGGCACACTGGAGTGGTATGGTGTAATGTTTGTTCTAAATTGTGTTCTGCTCTCTCCTTTTTTGTAAAATGATCGCAGTTTCTCCTACTACTTGCAGCCATACCCATTCAATATTACATATATCTGCAGGGCTGTGCAAAGAGAACTCATATTGAAGGTGATAAACAACCTGCAAAGGTGTGCTATAGGTGTGGAGAAGAAGGTCACTATGCACGGGGTTGCAGCAGGCATGATGAGGTATTTCTTTAGCTAAAAAGATCCGTTATAAAACTTTCGAGTAATATACAAGAGTAGTCCTCTGTTTCTTGTTTCTTTTGTTGAAAATTTTCCTTAAACTCTCTCTCTCTCCCTCTAGATTTATTTTATCAAGCACTAGGTTTACCAAGAGATTTTGAAATCCCTCAAAAAAGAAACGGCAGCATATGCTTGCATACTATTGAGCAATTAGCATGCTTTCAGAGTTGTGCCTCCATTTAGTTTCTTTCCTACTGAAAAGCTCTGTTTTAACCCTCTTTTCAAATATCCCCTTTGTCTATCTCTCTTACCTTGCTTTTTCAAAAAAGATCTCAATTTGTAAGACTAGATGTAATTTTTGTGTAGACATGCAAGGTCAACGTCTGTCAAAGTGGTGGCAAGTGTTGTGCTTTATGCATTAGCACCACTGAAAATTGCGCATGCATTTGGGTGAGTTCTAATTTTGTCACACATTTTTAATCCCTAGAATGTACGAAATCATGCTAAAAGGCACAATCTAAAATTTGTATTGGGTATGTTGTAGTTTTGGCATGCAATTTTCACCAGCTCAGCAACATTGTCCTGTGTAAAGCAGTAGATCAATGTGATCTCCCCTACATGAAGCGTCTCTGAGACATAATGTTAGTTAATCTCAATGTGCTTGGTACGGGCATGGCTGGAGTCCTTGCCACAGTTATAGCACTCTTGACTGCCAGTGAGAATGGTAGTGGGTGTCTGCTGACACTTCCGAAGATTTTTAAGTAACCTCCTCAGCCATACACAGTCTACTGATGCAGGGAAAGCTGTGGTGTACTGAGCCTCAGTAGGCACGGTTGCAATAGGGGGTTGTCTTTTTATCAACCAAGATATGCATGTCTTGCCTAGAAAAAAACAAGTCCCGCTAGTGAACTGTGTGCCTGGTTTGAATCATCGAAAGTATATAGTTGCAAGCTGTCCCCCCTTGGATAGATCCATCCAAGATTTGTATACCTTGTATGTAACATAAAATATGCCGAACTGCTTGCCAATCTTAGTACTGAGTATGTGCATAAACCTACTGGCACAGGAAACTACAAACTGAGTATCTGGTCTAGTATTGCTCAAATGGATAAGACAGCCAACGTTTTGGCTGTCAATACCCATATCATAAGGCTCTCCTGCATCATTAAGACTCATCTTTAGCCGGGGTTCCACTGGAGTAGAAAATGGGCTTGCAATTCTGAAAATCAAACCTATGCAGGAGCTTCTATAGGTACTTGGACTGAAGCAACACTACGCTTTCATCTAACTGCTCAAACTCTATGCCCAAGTAATACTGCAAAAGACCCAGATCTGGCATCACAAATGCATGTTGTAAATCAGCTTTGAAAGCTGAGATGACATTATTCCCAATCAACAAAATGCCATCCACATTTAAAATGAGCACAAAGAGGACACCATGATCCTCTTTAACATAGAGGGTGCTTTGAGTTGGACTGTTCCCGACTTTCTAGCCAACCAAGTAGACATGTATCTTCTCATACCAAGCTCTGGGAGCTGGTTCGAGACCACAACGTGCTTTTCTCAGCTTACACACATTGGTTTCGTGACCAGACACAACAAAATCGATGTTCATCACAAATGCCTATTTTAGATCATTACATATTTAGACCGAGACAAACAGTTTTTGGATGGACAAATGCAAGTTAACAGAGTTTACCATGGAGAGCCCTTTTAGCATCTATGCAGCTTGCAACTGACAGATAGTTTCGATTGCATGGCATGTCTATTGATCATTTATCCCCATACCAGTATTCACTAGATTGCCCTTTCTTGTGTCTGACTTAGTAGGAGTTTTCATCAAAGCACATGATATTATTTATGGCAGGTATACATCCATAGGACATGGATATACCCTTGGCAGTCAGAGAGCAGTTTCTCCACTATGGAAGTTTCACTTATGAAATATTTGGTAGATTGGAAGTTTGCTTATGGGAAGGAGAGATAAATACTAGGACTTTGTAGTGATGTATGGTAGGTTCACTTATGAAATATGTGACTCATGATTGGTCAGTCATATTCACCTCGAGTGAAGAAAGAGACCTTGTATGGGAATGAATGATTAAATCCTACAAATCTAAGGAATTATTGAATGGATCGTTTTCATTTTATTTTAATATCTAAATTCAATTAAACCTTGTTGGATATTATTGGGTTCTTGAAAGGTTGTATGGAGAGAGTCATGTGAGCTTGTGAGATGAGTAATGTGCTCTTGTTATGGGTTGATTTAAGTGTTATGCTTTGTGAGTTAAGAACTTGAATGGAAAATGCTCTCTAAGCTTTCAAGGGAGGAAAATCATTAATTACAGAGATGGAATATAAGGAAATAAATGAATCCTTTTCATAAGGATTAAGTCTAAAAGAAAACAATTGCTTGTTACAAATTGGTATCGGAGCAGGTTAAGCAAGCTGGGGTAAGGCGAGTAAAGACCATCTCTAATTGGTTTTTGAAAATTAATTAAAAAACACTATGGAACTGGAATCTAGTACACTTGGTAGTAGGTGCGAAAGGGACAATAAGTATTTGTGGATTTGCGTGTGGGTCAGGTGACAACCAATTCTATCCAAAGTCTTTTAGAAGAAATTTAGAGACCCGAGGGAAATCCTAAGAGTGAAAATACTTTTGAGGGGACAGTAACATTTGAAAAGGATTCTTAAGGGGTTTAAGGTCCTTGACTTTGAGGAAAAGATGGAGAGTGGTGAAGGGATTGAGACGTAGATAAAACAGAGGATTATTTTGAGATGGCCCAACCCAACGAAGATTTAAAGTCCAAGATTGTGCCCAGGGAGCAACCGCCCTTATATATGCCAACCTCATTTGCATGATTTTGAATGAGGCAATTACATATTATTTTGTCATACATAACAGAGTTCACTTTCTTGCCAAAAGAAAAAAAAGAGGTTCAAAGTTTGCTCTTCAAGAATTATCAGCAGTCCAAGGTCTCTTATCTCATTAGTTTTGAACCAAGCTCCTCCAAAAGTTGGAGTAGTTCCCTAGTTTTACTCTAGCACAATGCAGAGTTCCCTAGCTCCAAAATCAAGAGGATTTCCTATGTTTGGCTCTAATTATCGTCTATCTCATCAAAGGCCAGTGCTTCCCTTTTTTAATCTCAGAATTTCTTAACATTGCCAAATTGTCTGAAGAATCACCTTCACTTAAACTCTCTTGGGAAAGGTCAGCTGGGTTATATGCAATTCTAATTATGTGGAAATAAATTTTGAAATTTTGAATTATGTTTTCAAAAATGAAATTTTGCACGGAAAAGGTTTCTTCATTTGTTGTACAAAAATATTTTTCATAAACATTGTGTGTCTCTTGGCACAGTGATTGCTTGCCAAAAGCTGGGACGAGTGAGAGTAAATGTAATTATTAGCACTTATCAAGTTTTTGTAGCTTTCCCTACCCAATCACCAAGCGGCTCTCTACACCTCAGCTGCTCTTGACACACTAGCAGGTCAAAGTTACAAACATACTCAACAAACACACGCGTGCACACGTGTGAATGCATGTGCGTGCACACACACGCACACACACACACACGTGTGTAGTCTACCTTATCTGTGTGCATCTTTGAAGTTCCATGGAAACCAAGGCTTATAGTAGCTCCCTGTAAGGCTATTCTGTTGTTTTAATTCGTATCCTCTTGTACAGACTCTCTCTCTTTCTTTCTCTGTTTCTTTCTCTCTCCACTTTCCCCTTTTTTTGTCCTTTGTTTTTCCAAAAACTGTGAATTTGTGAGTCTGGATCTATTCTATTCCTGTGAAGGTATTTACATATCCTTGCTTGAAGATATCAAGTATAATTGTGAAGGAAGCTTCAATTTGCATGATCGACACCACAATGATTTGTGGAGGCATCAATATGTCATGTTATTGCCTTGGTTAGATTTTGTGTTTTGAGAAGTCAGTTTGATACTTGTAACTTGCTGCAGGTTGATCATTGGGGTGACCCCCGGACGCCTGATTCAAAGAAACCACAATCTGAAGGTGGATTTCTTGGATTCAAGTCGGTCCCAGCTGTGGTAGGAGCTCAACCTCGATGGCTAGATATGCGGCATGAGGAAAGGAGGGCACAAACCCCATCCAAACCAAGATGGCCTGAACGTTGGAGTATGGATATTGAGACAGATAGTTGGGCAAATTTTCAAGCAAACAGAGGTGGTAATGGCCCTGTTACTTCTATGGGAAGAAAGTTCCAAGATCAGGAGAGAGACACTCCAAATACTGATAGTGGATCACACAAAAGGAAGAGGCAGCATAGCTTCCCTCGTGAGCTTGAATTGGAAGCTCCGGGCAGTCGCAGAAGTTTCAAAAGGCGGCGCAATGATCACGACTTTCATAGGTCAGATGCTGGAAGCAAAAGGTTTAGGTAAACTGAAGGTGTTAACTCAATTCTTCTTTCTCCGTGGGGTTGAAGACAGTTTTACGGATGGATATTGAACTGCACTGCCTACCCACAAAGTCAATTGAAGGACATAGTCTTCTCGTGTTCACGAACAGTTAAGGTGACTTTTCAAAACTTGCTTGTCACAATGTCACATTATCATGTGATCATAATTTCTGATCCAGAGGGCTCTGGGGTGCTGCTCTTTGCCTATGCAAGTGCCACGTGCTCTGACTCATAACTAAGATTTAGTTCTTCAGAATCCGGATCCTGTTGTAAACTAATGGCCATGGTGGTTACAGTTGATGGAGCTTTATGTGCCTGTCTAAATGAATCTACCTGGTTGACATTTGCTCTAAAAATTTCCAATTACAGGTTGCTGAATCCACAAACAAATATGCAAATTGGCAGCAAAAAAAATGGATTCATTTTTGTTTATGAGTAAGTTTGAATCTATGGAATGGAGCAGTGTTTTGTGAAAGCTAGTGTTTCACTTGCAAGCAAAAGGTCTTTCACTTTGCTTAGTTGAAAAGATGAAGAGAGTTTGTATTCAAAGAATTGTGTTCTGATGAATTTCCCCAACCTCGGGAATGTATCGAGTATATTTTTAATTCTATCTGCAGAAGTCAATCTTGGGAGAAAAGATTTACTCAGTTGAGCGAGGAAAACATGCATAGAACTTGTAATCAAGCAGAGGAAGCAGATGGAATTCTAAATCTGGGTTATCTTTTAACCAAGCATGGAGGTTTTGGAGTTTTAGTTCAAGTGTGCCACCCTAGTGTGAATGTAAAGGCCTGTTTCAGCCCTTTGGAGCTGCACATCTGTGTTTGTCAAGCTGTGGTTGATAGTAAGAGCTTTCTTTGGACCTCTGACATCATTGCAGATCTGTGCTTCTAACAGGTTTTAAATTTCGACGAGACAGATTTGGATTACCTGTTGTTTGGTAATTTTATACGGATGATAGATTACATTACTTCGATTGTAGTTACATATTTCATTCTTACAGAGTCTGTGGGATTACTATGTAGTGAACTCGGCTGACTGATCAGATGAAAGAAACTGAACTATGTCAACTTTTGATCCCTTGCTTGAGGGCTTTCATCCAGTGCACATCAGATGTGGCAAGAATGCAGCTTGTGATTGACACTGTTAAGCCTGTGGTTGACATGCTGTCAAGGCAGGTTTAAAGGGAGTAGCCATTGTGAGTACAGACAATTTGTGTTTTAGCCCTGTATTCAGGATGTTCTTGCTGGCACTTCAAGGACCTTTGTGCAATCATAATCTAAGGTCTAATGTGGTATACATCTTGAAAGTGTACTTAGTGCATGCCTCAAGAAACAGCTTCGCTGGATGTGGCAGAGGAATTTTAGCAGAGCTTCAGCTTCCATAACGTGGGGTTTGTGAATCTTCTTCTTCTTCTTCTTCTTTTTGGTGCGATGCTAGATGTTGAGTTGTCTGCCGCAGTGGATTTTCAGGCAGAATGGAGGCCTTCATACCACAGCAAATAGGTCATAATTTGGTATATAGCGTGAAATTGTAATGAATGCATAGTTCAAGAAGAGAGCTTTGGCCTGAAGAATTTTGTCTGTGTAACAGGTGCTTGAGAAATTTCAAAAGCTTTAGCTTATGTAGAATGGGGGTTTACAGCAACATTTTACTGCAATAATGAATGATAAGCTATAATTTTTAAAACAGAATGAAAGGCCCCCGAAGTAGGCTGATTACTTAGATTTGGATTGGGTCAACTGCAATACTGGTGTGATTGGGATTTGAATACCTGCTGAGCATATACCATTTTATAAGCAGCAAGAGATTATACGACTATTAAACTTATGAATTTGTCAAGAGACTGGACTTGGGGACTCCGATACAGTCTGATGAACCTCGTTTAACTTACCAATGTGATGTTGAAAGCTTTAGTTAGCCCAAGGAGGCGGCCAGTTTTAGTCATGCATTGGACCTCTGGATAGCATCTACATCTACGCTTCCATGTGGATCACGTGACCCTAGATCAGATAGTCACACTACGACTCTCCCTCTTCTCTCTCTCTTCCCCCTCGTCTCTCTCTGTCTCTCTTCCCCCCCTCACCTCTCACGTCCCCCTCATTCTCACCTCTCTCTTCCCCCCTTACCCTCTCCCTTCCTCCTACCCCTACATTCCCCCCTTCCCTACTCTCATATTTTTATTAAGGATGGTGTAAATTGCACTGTACCATGAGGACATAGGCCCTAACCCTAGGGGGTACAAGGGTTGGCTTCATGTTTGGCAGGCCAAGGACACAACGGCGGCGTATGACAATGGCACTTATCCGATAGAGGGCTACCGCAAGGTGACCACAACAGGCCACATAGGTCAGCACTATATCATGGTTTTCATTTCTTCAACTTACCGACCACTATCGAAGCCTTTGTCGGTCAATATTCTCTTATTCATTCTCAATGCACCTAGTGGACTTGCTTCCTTAGACAACATACATAGGACCATCGCCTAGATAGCACATTGTAGATCTATCGTCATGGGTTTAGATATTTTATAGTTGTATTTGTATTTGTTTTAGGTTCTACTGCCTGTTCAGTGGCTCTACCCATTTAGTTGATTATGTTTGGTTTTTTCAATCTCATAGACCTTGCGGTCTTTTAAACCCATAAAACTAAAACAACAAACAAATAACACATTAATGGGATGAATGAGGAGAAAATGACATGGAATCCAATCAAGTCTTTTACATTTGACTGATGTGGTTAGTATGTGCTTGACCAACCTATTGACCATGTCCAAATTTTTATTTTTCAGTGTTCTAAAGTTTACTTAAGGTATGTACTTGGTTGGTTGGTTCATAAGGACTATTATAAACCAACCAGCCAACTGCTTGGTTGTTCGGTTCATAAGGATTGTTGCATAAGGTTATTGCTATTGTACCTTTCCTTATACTTTTCCTCGATATGTGTGTATGCTCTGTAGAGGAGTGTATGCTCATTATTTTCTATCTGTTGTTGGCCATATTTTACAGATTCTTACTCCTTGCAGAATCTTTGTAAGGCCCATCTACCTTTTTCTACCTCTAGATCATTGGAGTTGGTTCTTATTCTGTAGATTATGTGCTGTTTGAACATTGAGATACTCTTGCATCTCTTACTTCTCCATCGGGTTTATTGCTCGCTTGTATAATTTTATTTTTGTTCGTGGGTCTTGCCATAATGTTTGTTGCATTTACTTCATTACTAGCTCTTTAATTTCCACTTCTTTCTTTGGGATATGCACAACATGTAGTCCCTTTCTGTCCATCCACTTTGACTCCCTCTTTATGCCAATTGGATTTGTTGCCTCCATGGTTGTGTACGGGAGTTTGCTTGCGTCCATCTTCATTACCTTGTGAAGGTATGTTGTGTATTGGCAGAGAGCTTCCTTCCAAGTGATCTTTGCTAACATGATGGGATAGGGTTTGCACTTTGAATTGTTTCTATTATTTTCCATATTCTTTAGAGAGTCCAGGTGCCCAAGCTGGGCATCCATAGAGAACCATTGTTTGAACAAGCATCGTGTTTAAGAACTCTCATTTCCCAACTCCATAGATATGCTTTTTTGCATTTGTTTTAGAAACCTCTAGGGCTTTAGACCCTCGTAACTCTTCTCTCCACACATGCATTCCACTTATAATTGTTCTCGAGCTCAAGTCCCAAATATTTATAGGTTGTGATTGCTTCGAGGGTTTCCTCAAATGTAAAGGATGTTTGTTGATTTCATGTTCCGACTACCATGATCTTTGTCTTTGTAATATCGTCTCTCATCCTTGATTGTTACTATCCTATTGTCTCCTACCCTTGTGGATCAATACGATTCGAGTTGCCACTTCATGGGGAATCCCTCTCTCAAAGCTGTTTAGCATCTCCCCATTTCAGCATCTTTGCTAGTTGTTGGGAATCTAGGGCCTCAACAGTTGCTAATTTCTTCAACCCCTCTCAACATCGTTTTCTGTTATAAAACCATGTTTGGCTTTGATGGAGAAATGTTGCTTGGCATGTTCTTCTCCTCCTCTCTCGTAGACGGCCTTGACAAGCCCTATCATGTCTGCCCATGCCGCTTTCCCCCTTGTGACTCATTTCCATGTAGCTTTTGGAAAAGCTTTCTAGGATTTCTTTTAAGGTCCTCAAAATGCTTAAGTTGTTCGTTTCCCAGTTCTGTGCGAGAGTTCCTTGGCTCTTATTACATGCGAGAGTTCCCTGGCTCACGAAGTCTAATCATAAGCTTACACAGTCAGGGCTACTCACATAGATTTGACAAATGCATAGATACTACACAATTACTTGCTCAAGATTGCCCGACCGGTTGGATTCCAATCTACCTTAACGCTGAGTAGTTGCTAGAAAAAGATGCCGTGTGTTTGCTATGTGTTTGATACTGGTTTGCTTGCATGGCAAATTTCCACCTTAGAGCCAGACTCTTTGTTTGCAATTCTTTCCACCATAGTAGCCCTTCGATGAGGAAAAATATACGTAGCTGCGCACTATATTTTACGAAGCCTACCCATTTAGTAGCATTTTTGCAACTCAGGTTCTGAAGATGGGTTACTACTTTGGATGCGACTTTGGACAAGCTTACCATAGGATTGGTAACCTAAACGCCATCTTATGAACACATTTCCTAACACTACATAAGCCATCTTATGAGCAAATTTCCTAAAACTATAGAAGTCATGTTATGAGTAGGTTTCTAACCTTATAATCCTAGTAAGAAGACTTTGATGATGGGGATTAATTTACATGGAGTAATGTCAATGTTTTTTATGATATTCTATCATGCAAAGGTTATTTATGATTACATGCAAGATCATTTAATTGAACCCTTACATGTTTAATTTCGGAATGATATCCTTTGCTTTAATTATTCCAAAAAATGAAATGAAATAAATTTTCTTTAGGAGAACTATCATTAAATTTCTTTAGGCCGGAAACATATTTTGTTTACTATATTCACACTATGGCCACAACTAAAAAGGCATTCTATATGAATTTGCCCCATCATCGTCTAGTCCATTAATAGTCCATTGGGGGCATACTATATGCAGGGAGACATTCTACACTTTATGGAACCAATTCATATTTTTGGGACTGTAGTTTATTTATGGAACCAATTCATACATCATGGTTTGTTTATTACTTAGGAATCCCTCTAAAGGACGTTATTCCCTTTGGAGTCTTAAGTATTACTTGGATTTGCCTTATACTCCCTTGGGATTTTCTCTAGTATTTTATAAGAATTTCATTAAGTTTTAATAGCTAACCAAGGATTCATTTGGTAACATGAGATTGCCAAGATTTAATCTATTTTCATTAAAGAAGGTATTTTCTTTGGACATGTAATTATTGGTTGGGAGGTTCACGCACGACTCCCATTAATTAGTTATAGTTTGGGAAGTTGAGAATCATACTATTCTTTTACATAAAGATTGTGAAAATCTTACATTGATTTTAAAATCTTTTGGTTGGGTTCCAATCTCCTTTTACATTGATTTTAGAATATCCTTTTACAAGGGGCCTGATGAGAACCACTTGGGAAATATATTTAAACTATTTTATATTGGAAATTTCCTCACACATGAGTATTATGTGGATAAACTACACGATCATTAACATGGATCTATGGGATGGCCTTGACCTAATGGATAGATGTGACTTATTAAGTTTCAGCCTTATGGTGAGATTGTTTTGGCATTCTTTAATCCAAGGTGATAAACATTGTACCATTGGAACTTGGAATTTGTCTTTAAATTGGAAAAAGGGAATTGCAAACACGAGGAGAAAGAGCAATGTCTCTGATAACTAATAATTTGAGGATTGCTTTATAGTAGTGTTTATAAAAAATTTTCATTTATGGTGAATGGATTGATGCTTTCCTGTTCCACTTGTCTAGCCTCTATACTTTATGCCATCCTTCTACCCATTGGCATCTTATCACAATGTGTTATGCCTAGGATGCCATTGGCATTTGAAAAGATTTTCTTGCCCTATGTTCTAGATTATTCAAGTGATAAATGGGATCATCTTGGATATATGTTGAGTCAAGACATATTTTACCCTTTGATCTATATGCAGGTTTCTATCCACCATTTTTTTGGGGTTCTTGTGTGCAAGCCTAACATGATGCAACACCATGATTGGTTGAGAATTTATCAAAGGACAACATGGCCTTTGATTAGTTCATATAATCCTTTGGGAAATACTTTGAGATTTAATAAGCATTTCATTAACTGTCTACATGCCAACCCCTGATTATAAGGGGCCTCTTTGATTAAATTTCAGCTTTTTAATGTCTCATTCTTACTTCTTGACTTTCATAGGATTAGATTAGCTTGGGTAATGGTGTTAGATGGTAGCCGCCACTTCGGGAGTATTTCTTCAACTTTGGGAGTATTTCTTCACCCTCACTTTACTACTTCACTTGCTATATTCCACCTTTCTGCTTTGGGAATCACTCTAAGATTTAATAAGCATTTCATTAACTGTCTACATGCTAACCCCTGATTATATAAGGGGCCTCTTTGATTAAATTTCAACTTTTTAATGTCTCATTCTTACTTCTTGACTTTCATAGACATTAGATTAGCTTGGGTAATCGTGTTAGATGGCAATCGCCACTTCGGAAGTATTTCTTCAACTTTGGGAGTATTTCTTCACCCTCACTTTACTAAACACTTCACTTGCTATATTCCACCTTTCTACTTACTACAACTTACTAGAATTTTGACATTTTTTACCAACCTATGTTTTATAAGAATGCCAAGATTTGATGCTTATCTATATAGAGTGATATGGGTAACAACTGTGTACTGGCATTGAAGCCTGGCATCCACAGCAAAAATGTATTGTTCTAACCTTCATTTTGGAAGACTATGGAACTTGGCCACCCTCCACCGACTGGTTAGATAGAATTGATACTTTTACTTACTTTTCTCTTACAAATCTAGATCCATTACATAGGGTTATGGATAATAACTTGACACTGGAAGAAATCAGTATTATACTTAATATTTTTCCATGGATATGGAATTTATGCTACCCTCAACCGACTCGTAGATGAGACTTGATACTTCTACTTGTCAACTAATGATTCAGATCCACTATCGAGAGTAAAGGGTATGATGATGACCCGTTTGAGACCACTGATTCTTGATTGGATTTTTCTAGGGCAGTAGTCCGACCCAATCCACTGTGAGTCGGCATACTTCTCCATCAGGTTTGCATTGAAAAATCTAAGGCATGAAGATACAGTGTTGGCAACTTCAAGGCATACTCTACAACGGATTATCTCCAAGTACTGCTGATAAATAAGATTGGAGATTTTATTGGAAACCAATCATCAATATTGTTATACTTTTTGCAATCTACTGACATGAATGTGAGTATAAAAATTGACTCCCACTTTGACACTTTGTCACAAGCAACGGTATGATATGGATTATTCTCACTTATGCAATATTAAGAGGTTGGTTACTTATAGACTACTCTCACTAGATATTTGAAAAGGGCAATAGTGGATGTTGGTAATTGGTTTACTTTGACATTGGAAACTGGTCTAGTAGTATAGTAGGATAGATTTTTTGATAGGACAAACTCTCTCTCTCTCTCTCTCTCTCTCTCTCTCTCTCTCTCTCTCTCTCTCTCTCTCTCTCAGACACACACACACACACACACACACACACACGCACACACACACACACACACAGAGTTATCCCCTTGGGGATCCTTGGGGTTGTCAACACTTTGATTTATCCGTGACAATATCGTGGACCTTGTAGTACTTTCACCTTGCATCTTGCAGTACTGTCATAGAATTGATTGTTCAATCTGTAACTTTATGGCTTGATCATGATTATCTACATGCTGTATAGGACTTGAGCTTCCTCGGAATTACTACTGATTGGGAGCCCATGAGTTATGCATTGATGGAGAGGGATTTTTCCTCGGAACCAAATGGGTTAGATGTAAATGATATATGTTTAGGCCCTATAGATTTATTGGCCTGCCCGTAGGGAGAGGCTATAGTAATCGTTTTGCACTCTCAAAGATGATAAAATTCCTATTTGGGGCTGGCCGAGTGGCAGAATTTGACTGGTGGTGGATTTTCTTTGTTGACTCGTGCAAATGGGTGATTGGCTGTCCACCGCTGCTATTTTTGTCCTCTGTTCTTGCTATGTTTGTCCCCATTTTTCTCCCCCTTTCTCTCTCTCTCTCTCTTCTTCTTCTTCTTCTTGCTTACTATTTTTGTCCCCATTTTTTTCTCCCCCCCTCTCTCTCTCTCTCTTTCTCTCTCTCTCTCCCTCTCTCTCTCTCTCTCTCTCTCTCTCTCTCTCTCTCTCTCTCTCCTTCTTCTTCATCTTCTTCTCTCTCTCAGCTTCCAGGGTAGGCCTTTCGAATGTATTCAACTTGTTCACACACCATTTCATGCAAGTTGTCCCTAAAATTTCATCGCTTTTTTGTGATTGGTTGGGACCATGTGATCTCCACCATTCCTTCCTTGTTTTTCTCTTCTTTTTATTTTGGGCAGGCCCAGTGAATGCCATTCACCTTGTTATGCCTTTAACAAATGGAAATGGGTTGGATGTGATTTGTATGATATTTAGAACCCAAAGATTTGTATAAGTTTAGACCTTTTCTTAACTTGATAATTAAATATTATAGAAAGGAAAAAGTCCTCGATAATTTAGCATGGAAAAACTTAGACCTCGATGTGGTGAATAAAGATGTGGTCCCCTGACCAGGTACAGATGGAACACTTGTCAGTACTTTAGTTGCCCAGTACTAATGGGTGGTGTATTAACAACGGCATTAAAAAAAATGGCATTACTCCTTTATACCTCATAACTAAAGAGAGGGAGAAAAAACGAATGGAGGAGATCAATAAACCATCACTAGTCCCAAGGATAGGCTCATCAACACTCTCAAGGAGATGAATCACACTTTGGTAGATTCACGTAGTGAGGTGGAACGACCACATGAAACCTCTTACACATATGGAGTGAAAGGACTACTTTGCCCATTATTGAGGGATAGTGACCCTTTTTAAAGAGTAAAAAATGGGGATTAGAAAAAAAGGGAGTCATGCAAGCTTTGCCTAAGGAGAATCGGCACGACCCTCGACACTCACTCTGCCCAAGGAGAGTTAATGGTAGAACTAAGCAGCACACAGCTCGAGAGCTGGTGCGAAAATTACCCATACAACGACAACATGCGAAATTACACAGATGCTTACACATAGCTTGAAGTACTCTCCATCACGCTCCCTCTGCAGGTTTTCGTTCCAATTTCCTCACAGGGACTGGCTGTTCACTGGAGCTTGAACACTCTGAACTTACTGAGGATCAACTTCATGGGTATAGCGTGAACAATATCCCATGGATAATCTTCAAAGCTCTCTGGCTTGTAGCAGTGGGCAGAGCTCTAGCAGACCAGCAGCCCGATAACTCGATCTGCCCGATTGTGTTCTTTGTCTGTATACTTTCAATAGTCTCTTCTATGGAGAGCGGACCTTGGAGGGCTTGCAAGCATATCGAGACCCAGGTGCCTACTACTCTAGCAGCCTTTCTGCTAGGCTGCTCCATAGCCCTCTTGATCGCCTTCTTTACGTTCTCTACTACTCTCATTTTTGGTCGCCTTCTTTCCGTTCTCTACTACTCTTTGCTGTGGTTGGCGTTGGTGATACCAGGAATGGTGAACTACTTGCACTTAAGCCTTATGAGTTTACGCATGACCTTCAGCGGCTACCTAGAAACACAACATGGCCTGATTTCCTGATTTCCCTCCACTCCTGCTATAATAGTCGACCTTGAGCAATTTGTTCTATCAACCTTGTGCCCACACTCCAAACTACTAAAAGACGATGACGAAAATAAAGGAGCGTGGAAGAAGAGCTCTGCTAGCCTGTAGTCCAGCTCACTGTTCTTCAACGCTCCCTTCCTGTGATGAATTACAGAGGCTTCTTCACCCTATGACTTTTGACGACAGAACCATGTGCATAGCCTGTATCAAAGATTTGCGACAAGAGTTGTTACGTGCAAAAAATGCCATGACGGACTTTGTTAAACCTCAGAGCAAAAATTTGTGAGCTACACATATGTTTGTAGCACTAAGCTTCACGGAGACCCTGCCAAGGATGTCTTGGAGGGATACTTGAACTTCGGTTAGCGTATGGGCTTCCTATGCTAGCAATACCTCCCGCATGGAACTACTGGCTATGGAGCTCTCATAGGATTTCCACGGACAAAAGAAAGCAGGAGATTGTGGTGTCTCCTCCTGACTATTATGAGATCTGCTCGGCTCCATATGTGTGGTTACGCATAGCGAGGTAGAACCCACACAGTTTACCAAGCATCAACCAAGCAGTCGACTTTTGAAGGGTGGCACACTGTTACATTGTTAGCTCTCATCACAAGCCAGATAAATATACCAAGTTGTTTGTTGGAATCCTGGTTCTCTGACTACTTTTGTAGCACGAGTTGTAGCATGCACACCTGAGGATAGTATAGCAGCACGATCTCCTCCACGAACACTCAGAGTCGACCGAAAAGAACTAGGAAGAGACTTGTATGTCGTTGGATAGGGATATTGTGTACACGAATAGGATGGCATAATGAATCGAATGGTGAAGGTCCTAGAGTTTTGTTCTGGCTCACCTTTCTCCGAAAGACCTCCACCCAATAATGGAAACTATATGCTTTATCATCAAACGGGATTCGATTTTATAAATAATATTTTTGGTGTAGCAATTTATGATTATTTAGGAAGAGTGAAAGAAGAGAATTTTCCTTGAAGTTCTTGTCGCTTGCATGTCTTTTTTAATCACACTTGGGAATTACTAGTATGCTCTCTTTGGTTCACATATTTAAAGGTTTTTTTTACCCTTGTTAAGGGATACCTCCATTCATATGTCTATCACCATGTTGTTAAGGAGACTACGAGAAAAAGGAATTTTCCACACATATATTATGAGGAAGTTAAAAGAACCTGCTTGGATACGTTTAATGTATACCCTCGGCCATGAAGATAGAATATGGTACAAGTTTTTCCCTTATATTTGAGAAGAAATGATTTCTTAAGCTTGAAATAAAAGTATAGAATCAATAGCTTGGACTCCGTCGAGAGAGAGGCATTGGGTAGCATAGCAAGTACCTCGAGAGGTGAGATCCAGTATCTAGACACGCCTCTGTTCCAGTCTCCGACCGCAGAAGATCTCCTACTTTTTTGGATGATAGCGCATGGAGGTCTTCCTGTTGGCCCTTGGTTGGAGCATATGCGGGTGGATGGCAGCTGTCATAGATGCACGATTAGGACTTTGGAGACGATCTCCCACTGTCTTTGGAGCTGCCTAGCAGCACAGAGGATATGGCGAGGAGCACTTTGGATCGTGGCTAGAGGCTTCAGGGCACGCAGAGGGACTTCACGCGAGGCATGGCTACTTGGTTGTCAGAGGGTGGCCATGCCTTTCCCATTGATGTGGTCTCTCTAGCATACAGGATACAAGGCTTGTGCATTTATAGCATTGACTTTCATGAGGCGACCCCTCCCACTAGTCATCGACCTCTTCCTTCGTCGAAGAATAGCGTGCAAGAGATAGTAGCCAGCATTATAGCATCAAACATCTGGGTTGCTCGATGTAGCTGGGTTATGGGCCAGCACCATGTTTCACCGTCGGCCACCTTGGTAGCCGTATGGCAGGACATTATCTTCACGCTTCACACCATTTGGGAGCGAGGCTCTCCAGGTTCTCAAGCTACCGTTGCACGAAGGGAATGTTTCTGCAATGCTTGGCCTGCAGGTGTTTTCTACAATGTCACCCCGAGAGGGATCAGATGGTTGTATAGTCTGCCACCCTGGTTGTTAGCCCCTATTATAGAGAATCCCTAGGCAGTGAGCTGGGATCTCTAGCAGCAGGAGTGTCTTTCTGACAGCATTTAATTTTTCGTTGATTTTTATGGTTGTCACCTTTATGGTGTTTGCCAACTTGTATGATCGTTTTTAATAAGCATAATAAGTAGTCTAGTATAGTTTTTTGAATGGCATTATAAGTAGTCTAGTACAATTGTCTACAAGACATTATATGTAGTCTATGTACAATCCCATATACCCCATGCTTGAGGGGATCACCTTAACATATATTAAAAGACCATGAACTATGGATGGAGCAGTACTTTCACTTTTTATATAGTAGCTACTATACACATATACAATAGCTACTAGACACTCAAATTTGGACTTAAGGAGATTGCCTCTAGTTTTAATCTAGAGGTACTCTTGCAGCAATTTTCTTTGAGTTTTATAATTGGCATTTTTACTATGACATATGCATAATAGATCATGGATAAAGTCCCTCTCGACCCATTTTATCTATGATTTGGAATGGCTCTATTTGGAAAAAGGTAGATTTGAGAGTTGTTAGAGTGGATCCATTAGTAACACTATATGAGCTTTATTAATGATACATTAGTAATTGTTTAATAGAGGTCGGATGCTTTGATGAATGAGAAAAATTGGAAATGATGATTTGGATTCTTGGAAAGATGGATGCAATTAGCAAATTTTATACTCTATGACTTCAGAAATTTTGACATTTTTTGCCAACCTATGTTTTATAAGAATGCCAAGATTTGATGCTCATCTAGATAGAGTGACAAGGATCATAACTATATCCCATGGCATTGAAGCTTAGCTTCCATAATTAAAATGGATTGTTCTTTCATTTGGTTGTGATGGCGCTAGGTGAGGTGGCATACCACTCCATTGGATTTGCATTGGAAAATTTATGGCATGAAGATACAGTCTTGGCAACTTCAAGGGGTACTCTATGGTGGATCGTCTCCAACTATTGATAAATGAGATTTAACTTTCTACTAGAGACTAGTCAGGAGTAATGTTGTACTTTTTGCAATTTACTGACATGAATGTGAGTATGTAAGTTGACTCCCACTTTGAGACTTTGTTGGAAGGGACGGTATGGTGTTGGATTATTTTTACTTATGTGATGTTAAGGGCAATGGTATATGGATGTATTTGGTTTATTTGAGGCCTGAAAACATTTCTTTTCCTTGACTCCTCCCGCTCTTTCATGGAGTTGGTTTACTGACTGAGCTCTGATTTATCAAAAACTATGGAGGCTTATATAAAAAATTGCGTACTCTCTTGTTCCAAATTCTACTCTTAAGGAGGTCCCTTGTTAATTAGTAGCCCTCAGATCCTCCTTTAGAATTCCCTAAGGCTTGGGATTTGTATTCTTTCTAGAAAGAGAGAGTCTATTTCTAATGTGTTTTGTCAGTTGCTTATAATATGTCATTCCTTCTTTACAAATGCTATATAGTGAAGGGACTTAATCACTTCCTTGGGAGGTTTTCCCTTTTTTCGACCATTAATTAGCGATTGCTTATGTGCTGATCTAATACCCTTTACTTGGATACAGAAACTACAACATCTAGCCTCTAGGACACCACTAAATAGGAATCATAGAGGACACATTTAATATGATTTACCCTTAGGATGATATGGGGTTACACTTTACACTTTGATTGACAACATTACACTTTATACTTCATATTACCTTAAGAGATCTTCCATGGAGTTTTATTATGACTTCATGTATGTATGTCTTTTCCTTCGGGACTGATTAGTACTTAGATGTTTCAATGTAGGTCTCACCAACCTTTTGGAGGGCTTCATTAATCTTTTGATAGCTTAAATCCTTGGACTTGTAACAATTAGCAAGGATTTTTGTGCTCTTGGACTTACAGGGCTTATGTTAAACCTTTATGGCTAGCGCTTAAAAGTGGAGTTTGTCATGTAGAATACATAGTTAAAAGCCTTTTCATGGTCCCTTTCATAATGAATTTCTTTATCTTATGGACTTTACGTTGGGATTTTATGAAAAGAAGTCAAGCATTTAGCATGATTTTAAGTTCGGAGTAATGAAAATGCCATATAACAAGGTGTCTTTAACTTTGACCCTCTCAAGAACCTTATCTCACTTTGATGTGTGCATAAATTTAATTGTGATACTAATAATTGGAAAATGCCAACAAGGATCAAGAAAAGGTATAATTACAATGAGGTTGTATTTGGACTTTTTGACCTTGAAAATCAAGGAAAGATATAAGTATACTGAGGCTATATCTGGATATTTCGACCTTGGGAACTCCCTTGGACTTGGTTGGAACACCCTTAATGGTTTATTTGAGATTCCCACTTATTACTTGGATTTCACTAACATTTACATGCATTTCTTCATATCTTTAATTGCCCACCTCGGATTACTATTGAATAGTAAAATGCCAAGATTTGATTATGCTAATCTAGATCGAGTGACACAGATAACAACTGTGTGCCGGCATTGAAGCATGGCTTCCACAGCTCAAATGAATCGTTCTAACTTTTATTTGGTTGTGATGGTGCCAGGTGAGTCGGCATACCTCTCCATCAGATTTGCATTGAAAAGTCTAAGGCATGAAGATACGGTGTTGGCAACTTCGAGGCATACTCTACAGCGGATTATCTCCAAGTATTTTTAAATAAGAATGGATATTCTATTGGAGACTAGCCATCAGTATTGTTGTACTTTTTGCAATGTACTAACATGAATGTGAGTACAAAAATTGACTCTCACTTTGATACTTTGTCTGAAGGAATGGTATGATATGAATTATTCTCACTTATGCAGTATTAAGAGATTGGTTACTAATGGATTACTCTCACGAGGTGTTTGAGAAAAGGGCAATAGTGGATGTTTGCAATTGATTTATTTTGACATTGGAAACTGGTATAGTAGTGTAGTAGGATAGTTGTTTGATAGGACAAACACACACAGTTATCCCCTTGGGGATCCTTAGGGCTATCAGCACTTTGATTATCCATGACAACATCGTGGACCTTGTAGTACTTTCACCTTGCATCTTGCAGTACTTCATAGAATTGATTGTTCAATCTATAACTTTATGGCTTGACCATGATTATCTATGTATAATATAGGACTTGAGCTTCCTTAGAATTACTACTGATTGGGAGCCCATGAGTTATGCAATGATGGAGAGGGATTTTGCCTCGGAACCAAAATGGGTTGGATGTAAGTGATATATGTTTAGGACCTATAGATATATTATACCTTTAACAAACCGAAATGGGTTGGATGTGATTTGTATATATTTAGATCCCAAGGATTTGTATATGTTTAGACCTTTTCTTACCTTGATAATTAAATATTATAGAAGGGACAAGGTCTTTGGTAAAAGCATGGAAAAAACTTGGACCTCTATGTGGTGAATAAAGATATGGACCTCCATGACTCTCACTTTGATACTTTTTTAAAGGAACGGTATGATATGAATTATTCTCACTTATGCAGTATTAAAAGATTGGTTACTAATGTATTACTCTCACAAGGTGTTTGAGAAAAGGGCAATAGTGGATGTTTGCAATTGATTTATTTTGACATTGGAAACTAGTCTAGTAGTGTAGTAGGATAGTTGTTTGATAGGACACACACACACACACAGTTATCCCCTTGGGGATCCTTAGGGCTGTCAGCACTTTGATTATCCGTGACAACATCAAGGACCTTGCAATACTTTCACCTTGCATCTTGCAGTATTGTCATAGAATTGATTGTTCAATCTATAAGTTTATGGTTTAACCATGATTATCTATTTATAATATAGGACTTGAGCTTCCTTAGAATTACTATTGATTGGGAGCCCATGAGTTATGCATTGATGGAGAGCAATTTGCCTCGGAACCAAAATGGGTTGGATGTAAATGATATATGTTTAGGCTCTATAGATATATTATACCTTTAACAAACCGAAATGGGTTGGATGTGATTTGTATATATTTAGATCCCAAGGATTTGTATATGTTTAGACCTTTTCTTACCTTGATAATTAAATATTATAGAAAGGACAAGGTCTTTGGTAAAAGCATGGAAAAAACTTGGACCTCCATATGGTGAATAAAGATGTGGTCCCTTGACCAAGTACACATGGAACACTTGTCAATAATTTAGCTACCCACCAGTACTAATGGGTGGTATATTAACATTGGCATTAAGGAGAAGGATAAAAAACGAACGGAGGAGAGATCAATAAACCATCACTAGTCCCAAGGATAAGCTCAACACTTGCAAGGAGATGAATCACACTTTGGTAGATTCACATAGTGAGGTATAATGACCACATGAACCCTCTTACACACATGGAGTGCAAGGACTACTTTGCCCATTATTGAGGGATACTAAGGAGAGTTTATGGTAGAACTGAGCAGCACACAGCTCAAGAGCTGGTGTGATAATTACCCATACAAGGACATCATGCGAAACTACAGCAATGCTTGCACATAGCTTGAAGTACTCTTCATGACGCTCCTCTGCAGGTTTTCGTTCCAATTTCCTCATAGGGATTGGCTATTCACTGGAGCTTGAACACTCTGAATTTATTGAGGATCAGCTTCATATGGGTATAGCATGAACAAAATCCTATGGATAATCTTCAAATCTCTTTGGCTTGTAGCAGTGAGCGGAGCTCTAGCAGAGAGCTAGCAGACCAACATCCCGATAACTATCCTCATCCATCGAACCCATGGTGAACACACTTAATCCCTCCCTTCCAAGCATCTCTCGTTGCTCATTTAAAATTGCTTGAGCCTTGGTGTGATTCAATTGCTCAGCTAAATCGGCCTCTTGAGATCCTAAACTATCTTGTGGGCTTGGAACATCCTCAGGCTGTGTATGTCTAGGCTCCTCTGGAAGTGTGCGAGTAGGTTCTCTCCCCTTATGCTCATATCCATCCTAAAATTAACCCTAAAAAATGACAACTAATGCATCCAAAATGTGCAAACATGTTTAAAATAATGATAATTGCATTAAACCACATTAAAGAATAGCAACATAACACTTTTTATATTCAATCATAGTAGCATAACACTTCTCAACATGACACTTGTTGCATTAAATTGTAGCAACATGACACTTATTTAAAGTACGTAATTTCAAATTATACAAACAATATTTAAGTGCTCATCATGGCTTGAGGACTCAATAATATACGAAAATGATCATTTTATGAGCCATCATGTTGCAAAATGTTCAAGGTTGTATCAGACATTTGCTAGTCTAAGTGCTTGGTTGGGATTGACTTGCAAATTGTAGCTTGTTGCAATATTAAAAATGCTACAAATCTTTGTGCTTTCCTTGGAGTGAAAGTTGTCAGAGCCATGGGATCAAAGCTTGTGTAGGACCAGTATAAGTCGATGTAACATAGAAAGGTGGGGGAGTAGTGCAAAGGCACTCTAGAGTTACACAGAAAAATCTTTAACGAAAAATTATAGCATTTATGGGACTGTTACTCTTCAATGCTAGATAATGCTTGTTGGTTCTCGTAGGTGTCATCATTCCCCAATCACAAATTCCTAGATACAAATCTTTGGATGACTTAGAGAAATGTAGCATAATGTTTTGCACATGCAAATTATTATGTAGGACATTATGTCGGTGCATGTAATGAACAGTGCATACAAGTGCACTTAGAAGATTAAAAACATGCTGACAAACACGTGGAGCTCTGACAGGCATTTTTGCATCATCTCTATGTCTCATCGGAGATTATCTCTTTCCATCATGTTCGAGATAGGTCATCCATCTCTCCAAATGACTTCCATTCCAAACCAGGAATATCAGTGGATTATTGTCAGATACTAGACCTATAACTCGAATGATGCCCATGTGTACAACATCCCCCAAGCATGTGGCTTTTGCTAATGCTTTTGTTTGCAAATCCTTGGGTATTCAGGAGTGCTTCAACATATGGGGATTGAATGAGCTGATGCAAATGTGGCACATGCTAACATTGCCAAATGTGTCGGTGCCCACCGATGGTTGTTGTTGTGAATCGTATGTCCCGTCATTGGAGATGTGTGAGTGTCGGTCTCACTGTGACATTCTTGATTCAACAGGTTCATCATGTTGTTTTGGTGGTGTTGCTATTGGTGAAGGTGAGGGAGCTACGGGTGCAGATGTGTGGTGAGTGCAAAGGAGAGGGAAACCTACCTAGATGTGCGGTAGGATGTGCAAAAGGTGTGAAATCATGACGTGACCTCTTCAAGGGGTGTGGAACAAATTCTAAAACAGAAGTCGGGTGTGGATATGGGATACAGGGGGTAGGGGACCATGTGCAAAAAAAGGAAAGGAGTGGTTGTGGCTATGGATGTGGGGGATGCAGTGGTTGTGGCTATGGATGTAGGGGATGCAGTGGTTGTCGCTATGGATGTGGGGGATGCAACAGTACTTGAGGACATGGGTGCCAAGGGGACATGGGTGCATTGGTGGAATGAAGGGTGAGGTAGCTTCCTTGCCCTTGAAGGTTCACCACACATTTTTTATGCACGCGACTCTAGCTTCTACAGTGGGACCCTCCCACTTTGTCTCACATGCAAAGATGTCTCGATCTATTTGACCAAGATATTGTCGAATCTCCTAGGCAAAGTGGTGCATGAATTGATGATTGATCTCCAGCTTGTGCTGAAAAAACATTTGGAAATCATTAACGCAATGCCCTCACTCCACCCTCAGCCATCATTTTTGCAAGATTTTGCACGCCGCTTTCACAATAGTTGAAAGTGGTGTCAATGATGTCTTGATCGACATTCATCAAGAAGTGCATGTTCGCATTCTTTAGCACCTTCTTTTGAGCTTTAGTGAGATCAGGATGATCATGCCTTCTCCTCTCTCCCGTGTGAGTCATCATGCAATAATGAATCTGCAACATAGAATTCAAAACCGATGCAGTGCCAACAATGACAAATAACAAAGCAATTTCACAGTTACCCAAATTACATTTTGACTCACCTAAAAATAAAATAAAATCGCAACAAATCTATTCATGAGACCTTGTGAATGTGAGATGTTGACTAACCGTTTATGAACATCTAATACTAGGCTTTAACTGAAACACACAACTATCAAGGGACAATTGAGTGCCATACCTATTGTGTCTATGAACACATTGCATGATATTAAGCTTAGACTGCATTACACAACTCTCAAGAGAGACATGAGTGCCAGACGAAAACATCTCTAAACTTAGACTGTAGCACACAACTCTCAAGAGAGACATGAGTGCCAGACTAAGCATCTATGAAAACATCTCTAAGCTTACACTGCATCACACAACTCTCAAGATTGATTAGAGGTGAGTACCAAACTAAGCATCTATGAAAAGATCTCTAAACTTAGACTAGAACACACAACTCTCAAGATTGATTAGAGAGATGAGTGCCATACTAAGCATGAACATTGAGACTATAACACACAACTCTAGCAAGAGAGATAGTACCAGCTTTAGATAAAAAGCAAACATTAAAATCAAAGTGGAGACTACACCACACAACTCTTGTAAAAGAGATGAGTGCTAATCCCTAATGCAAACATGAATATTGAAACCGAGACTACAACACACTACACACACTACAATACTTTTACTTATACAAATAGTGAAGTATTGGTAGGAATAAAATAGAATATTTTGGTTACTTCATTTTAAACTTAAAAAAACAAGCATTTTACCTGTTTTTAAAATACATAAAAAATCGGGCTAATTAATGCAATTGAGCCCACTGAGCATGTCTTCCACTGAGCATAGTGATGGTAGTAGAGATTGATTGTTGTTTGAGTGATTCGTGAAGTATTTGAGTGTCCTTTATGTGAGGTTTGAGTGTATTGCGAGAGGTTTCTTCCTCTCCATCTTTCTATATTGTTTTTCATATTTTGAGTGTATTGTGAGAGGATTATTGTTTTCACTTTTATTTTTCATGGCCTCGCGTGACATTCTTCCACGACTTTTGCTCTCATATCTTGAGTCACACAAACGTGACTAGTCAACACTTAGCACAAACCCTTGAGTCTACTACAGTAAATACAGTTCTATAGCTAGGAAACTACAACAACTACGGATCTTAGCAATATAGTAGAGAAGCAGCATTTACTAAAGACACAAGATGAGATCTAGTAAGCACACAGGTGGACTATAATGTGACTCTAAATAACAGAAGTCACAACAATGCCTCCCTCAAGACCAATATTCTACAGCCAGCCAAAGTAGCAATGGACTCTACTTAGACTGCACAATAATGCTCAATGTGAATGCAACAAAACTTAGACAACAACAGAATCATGCAGCCCACAAGCAAGCAAACTCGACTAACAAACAGATGTGGCATAAGGCAAGTAAAACAAAAACAGGAAGAGACCATACTATACAACGCAAAACAAAGCCAATTTATATCAATGATACGGACTACAAGGAACGCTATAAAGGAAAGACACAAAAAAGAGCAAAGTAGCTGACCGCAATGAAACACGCGAGCTATGAACACAAACAATAACAAAGCGGCTATGAACACAGACAATAATTAAGTGACAACAAGCGGCCAACAGTAGCACGGAGACACACCTATGACTCTACTTTGACTCATCATAAGACTCGGCGTCAAATAGTACTCTAAGAGAAAAAATACAATGAAGTAGGCACAAACACAACACTCTGCAAGTATGGCCACAAAACATATTGACAGACCTAGAACAACTACTGGGAACAAAGAAAGTAGCTTTGAATACCTATAGAGAGCTTACATTCAATGATGGAGAGGACAGGTCAGGTGGCAACAATTACGTGGCTGATAAGGTCAAGTTTGACACATGGCATTGATAGGGTTAGCCTAGGCTATGCACACCTAAAGGCCTTATGGCATGCGAGGGGTTTCGTGGGAAATTGTATTTCCCATATGCTAAAAGGGGTTCTTTTGGGAATTTGGTGGGAAATTCATCCTATGTGGCAAGTTGTAATTTTCCGCAGCATTTTAGCTTCATGTATTTGTAGGAAAAGAGTGAGGGCCTCTTCCTTATGACATGCAACGATGTCCACATCATAGGAAAGTCTAAAACTGGTGGGAAATATTACTTTTTCCCATGTTCCCCATATCATTACCCCTTAAGTATTGCTAAGCAGGTTGTGCACATTGTACGTGCATACACCTACCACATCAGCACTTGTGCCACAAGCAAACCCCTTTAAAGGCACACATACAACATGTGCACCTGATTGCCACATCACCATTTTTACCTTTCTTCTTGATTAAAGTGTGACAAACCATAACTTTTCGTCTAGGAAGAATTTATATGTCGTCTAAAGAGAAAAAGTGGTTATTCGAGCTCTCCACGCCCGTCATAGCAAAACTATTGTGTGAAATTTGACACTAGTAATATTGAAAAAATCCAATCAATATAACCTTTACAAAATGGCATAAAACATCTTATCTATTGAGGGGTTCAATGGGGAAGAGACTCACTAGGAAAAGCACATTAAAAGCATGAATGTACAAAGCACTATGTGTGCTAGTTAAAAGCATGAGTGCATGAGATGACTGTAGCACATCACATGGCATCCATACATAATGTATCAAAGGCACAAAACGAAGTCAAGCACAAAGCATCGTGCATCAAGGATTATTAGTCCCATATCAAAGAAGTTACCAAAGAGCCAAGAGTCAAGCCAAAGACCAAAGACCAAGAGCCAAGAAGCAGCCACAAGAAGATGGAAGAGTCCAAGAGCTAGGACAAGAATATCAACAAGGAGAAAGGAGCAGGAAACTCTCACCAAGAAGTCTTCATTGAGCAAAAGAGAACTTGGGCCACTCACAAGCATTTTCAAATCCTTACTTTTCCTTTAATCTTTCACATACGCTTTACTTGTCTCATAAGCTCATGGAGTTTTTCAAACTTCAAAATACAATACCTCTCTCTCTCTCCAAATGTCAAAATGGACAAGGTCTTGAACCAAAATGAAGATGGAGATGCCTTTGATACAATGTGTACAATAGGTGTAGAACAATGCCTCATTGGAAGGATTAAAAACAAGTGGATACACGTTGGGATGCAAGAGAATGCATGAATGGCATACAATGCCTTGTTGGAAGGCAAATACAATCACATTGTCAACTCCCTCCAACCTTACAAGGCCCCATTGGAAGGCTCTCATACCATGTGCAAGTTGAAAGGAGAGAGGGAAAGAGTACACCATGCAAGCCTATAATGTACAATTCTATTGAATAATGAAGGAATAAACACATTTATGCAATTAGGGATAAGGATAAG